>NC_090929.1:1734280572-1734600394 GCF_040938575.1 Ambystoma mexicanum | reverse complement strand
CCCCTCACATTCAAATTAAGAGGTGTTGTGTCGTTAATCCAGCTGAACTCCTACCTTTTCCTCAAGATACTACTTGCAGTGATGAAGAATAACATGATTGTTTGTATACGACCGAACAAGAAACGAAGGGCAGGATTGATTTGAAAGATACCCCTTTGGATAATCCGCAGGGAGAGCTGTTTTGTGATGGCTCCTGCCTTAAACTTCCAGATGGTACATTCACAGCCGCTTATGCAATCACTACATTGAGCACGGTTGTGGAAACTAAGAGAATTACGCATAATTCTGCGCAGGCCGCAGAGATTATAGCATTAACCCGAGCTTGTGAACTTTCCGAAGGGCTTGTAGTAAATATATATACTGATAGTCAGTATGCCTTTGGGGTGGTTGACAACTTTGGGAAACTTTGGTCGGAAAGAGGGTTCCTAACCTCGCATGGCACCAAGATTCAACATGGCTCCCTAATAGTGCAACTACTCTCAGCGCTTGCTACTCAGTTAGCAGTTGTAAAATGTGCAGCACATCGAAAGATTGTAGATAATATTGGAACAGGGAATGCTATCGCTGATCAAATAGCTAGACAAACTGCCACTGATCTCTTTACGGAGATATATGTTTCAAGGGAGACTGAAAATGCCTATGTAATGGATGAGGGCGTTGGGTCTGTACGGGTTATCCAAGCCGATGCCTCATTAGAAGAATCCAAGAGGTGGGCTGAGGGCTTGGGAAAACTTGATGATGATGGGTGTTGGGTGGACACGGTTTATGGAAAATGGCTACTTCCTGATGCTTATGTGATGATGATGGTTGTAATGGCACACAGTCCTATGCATGTGTGTGCCCAGCAGATGACGAAAATGTTAGAAAAAGGTTGGGTAAACGACAAAATTTCAAAAATTGCTCAGCATTACGTCCAGAACTGTATGATTTGCCTACAACATATTGTGTGAAAGGGGACAGCCACCCCAAGGGGAAGTTTTGGGCCACCCTTTGTCCTATTCAAAGTAATCCACTTTGATTTTATTGAAAAGGAACGATGCAACAATCTAAAATATGTCCTTATGGTCATTTGTGCCTTTATTAAGTGGGTTGAGGCTTTCCCTGTTAAAGATGCTATAGCCATGACCACTGCGAAAACCATGTTAAAGGAGTACTTTCCGTGGTTCGGTTTGCCGAGAGTTATCTGGTTGGACAATGGTCCACATTTTGTCGCCGCTGTAATCCTACAGATATGTACAGCGTTACGAATTGACAAACGGTTCCATTCAGCCAGACATCCTCAGAGTGCCGGACTAGTAGAAAGACACAACGGTATCATCAAGAACAAGCTCGCTAAGACGTGTGCCGGCACCAAATTAAAATGGCCAGACGCCTTACCGATCGTCTTACTAGCTATGTGTACAATCCTTCAAACTAATACTGGGCTCTCTCCATTTGAGGTGGTAATGGGGAGACCTGCCAATATCTGGAATCCTCCAAAATGTCGAAATTTGAAAAATGTACTACTTTCAGATTATTGTAGCCAATTGACTAAAAACCTGTATTTGATTTACCACCAGGTACGAGAGGCCTTACCTGTGCAATACGAGGGCCCGGGCCACGGCATACAACCGGGGAGCTGGGTGCTCGTCAAATCATTTGAGCGCACCTCCTGCCCCGCGCCTCGCTGGTGTGGGCCATTCCAGGTCCTGTTGGTCACCCAGACAGCGGTGCGGGTAGCTGGGCGAAAGAACTGGATCCACGCGTCACACATCAAGAAACTTCCTCACCCTGTGCCACACGCTACAGAAGAAGCAGAACCCCTCGCTGATACTGCAACTGATGATCCCAAAGCAGTAAGCAGCACTGAGAGTGTGTCAGAGAATATCTCTAAGCCCAGGAGGCTTGGGGAAGCTGCCATTTTGTCTCCACACTCTCTGCAAATTTTGCACCTGGAAACGGCTGTTTCAAATTCAGCCTCCTCACTTGCCTCTGACAAGTTGCTTCCAACGGGAAGTGAAGACACATTGTTTCTAGATCAATCAGTACCAGGAACAGCCAGGTTCCACTTATGTTCGAGAAAATAGACATATGGCACGGTACTGCTGTGCATCTGATAGACATACGGCACGGTTCAGCTGTGCATTCAAGGAAGGAAAAGAGTCATCGAGGGCTTGCTTTTGCCCAAATTTGAGAAAAGGGGATTCTGTTGGCTAGGGTTGTGGAAGGACTAAGAAATCGCATGACCGGGGGGGTCACCAGCAACGAACATTTGGGTTTCCATCTGAAGACTGCAATGCCTGCTACCGCCGCCGCTTGTATTGGTCTTGTAAATATGGGGGTGACCAACCGGGACAATGGACAAAATGCCTGGGCCCCGAAAACGTATTGCTGTATTTTTGTAATGATATTTGGGTTTCTTACAGTCGCTGCCTTAGGATTTTGGTACCTTGAGGGAACTCATTCCTTAGAACTTTTGTTGCCTACTGAAAATGCACCCATTGTTCCTACTCCCTTTGTACATTTGCACACTTTATCCCCTTGGGATTCCCAGCACAGACAAAGGTACCATAATAACACACTAGTACTTATCATGAATGCTACACATGCCATTTTTAATAAATCCAATTGCTGGGTCTGTTCGCATTTATCGCAACACTGGGATAAGAGGCTAGGTTGGTATATTCATCCTTTACTGTTGACAACTGCCTGCTATGCTTCTCTTAGAGCACTGTTCTTTAGCCGATGGAATGATAGCGTCTCAGGGATCTTTGATGGCACCAATTTGAATAGTTTTGAGAAACGTGTTTTGACTCCCCTGGGATGCTCCCTTTTTTCAAATAGGAGTAAACCGAATGTTGCTTCTATGAGGCCTTCTGATAAACTGTCTCGTCCTTTCCAATCTTTGATTTCCTTTAAAATGGCTCCAATAGGCAATAAGGATGCCATGCCTCCTTCCTACACTGTTAACCATAGGCCCTATTCAGTTTCTTTCTGCATACAGAGGAATGGCACTCAGTCAATGGGAGATTTAAAGGTTGTGCCAATGTTGCAAATTTGACTGGGGAAGACAGACCTTTGTATGTAGGCGAACCTGTCTATTTCATTTGCGGTAATGTAGCGTTTCCTTGGTTGCCCAGAGATTGGCAGGGAACTTGTTATATAGGGATCCTGTTACCTGGGGTGTTCATAGAAAGTACTATCGAAATTTCAAAGGCTCGCCCATGGCGGGACGAGAATGGTGACACCCCAGCACAAGTCTTGGGAGATATAGCAAAATCAGTTGTGCCATTTTGGGGGCAGATAGCGAATTCAGAAGATATCAGGAGACTAGCGAGAGTACTGGAAAGAACCATCAACCGGACCACGGATATACTCTACAACATGACATCAGAGCAGAAAGCAATAAGATTAGTAGCACTCCAGAACCGGATGGCATTAGATGTCATTCTGGCTGAACGTGGTGGGCTATGTAAATTAGTGGGGTCCGCTTGCTATGTTTTCGTACCAGATTCCTCCCCAACTATCTTCAAGGCAATACAGAATCTGCACGTCCTTAGTTCCGAAGTACATGTTCCCGAGGAAATTGGGATCTTGGCGCTTGGTTCTTGGACTTCTTGCGATCTTGGGGTTGGAAGGTACTTTCGGTCTTATTAATTATTTTGGGAATTCTGTTGTTCCTTTGTTACTGTACTCAGTGTCTGCCTGGTAGGTGTTCGATGCTAGGGGGATGTTGCGCACAAGCGATAGATTCGATAGGACATAAGGTGTATGCCTCAAATAAGACTTCCAAAGAATATGTGTTAAAAGATATATTAGAAAAAGACCTAATGGCAATAGATATTTCAGATAGTGATTCAGGGCACATGGATAATGATGCATGGAGTTATTTGCAAGGAGACTCAAAGTAGTTTTTAGCACTTGGCATAGGCCAAAAGGAGGGTTTTTCAGAATAGAAAGTATATTGTGCCTCCTATTGTAAAAAATATTTTTAATATTGGCCTACGCCAAGCTGTTCGAAAGTCGCTTGCGAGAGAAATCTGTTTGCAAGGTCCTGACCTTTAATCTATGTAGGCTGCCATTTTAGGTCAAACCGGCATTTTAGGATTCGTTGTGGAAATGTTACTCTGTCAGCTAAAATGGTGGACGATGTCATTGCAAAATACAACATGGCCGTCTTGACCTCTGTACATAGCTAATGTGTAATCTGCCTGCAGGCCACTTGTTGAGGTCATGAACTGAGACCTCGTCCTTCGTTGACCTATGTGTAAAGGGATCACTCGTGCGATGAAACTAATCCACAAGCATATATTGAGATAATGTGTTTACATACTGAACGAAGAACATCTGTCTTACTACATTGTATTTATGTTTAAGAAGGCCTGCAGGCGAAACTTTAGAATACACAGTTAATGCACACGCTTGTTGTTACATGTATTAAAGACAAACCAGTTATATGCGGTTATTTGAAACTCGACACAAACCCTAGAATTGGTGATGTATAAAGTAGAATATTAACCAGAAGTGGGGCTGGACATAGTGCCCAAGAAATGTATAAAAAGAGAATGCATTCTAATGTACAGTGTCTCTCACTGAACACACTGAACCACACTGGAGTTTGTTGTGTTGTACTGAGGGCCGATAGCGTTCTGACTTTGCACTGTTTTTGTAATTGAATTCAGTAGAGAATAAAGTACTTTGTATATTCCTTTGTAACCCGTGTTCGGTGTATTTCCTTTTGGGGTACTCAGCCTCAATATTTGATTTCTGTTTTCACAATACTTTTGTACATTAATCTGTGTAGTGGGGATGGCTGACAGTGAAATGCATTGTGCTGACTTTGGGTGATGGCTTTGTGATAGAGCTGCACAAGTATGCCCTGGATGCATTGTGGAGCGGTGTCTATGACCGCAGTTTCGCTGACATGCATATGTGCATAGGTCTCCTATGCACAACGTTACCACGTCTTTACTGAATAATAGTGTGACCCACGTGCGACAACCATTTTTGGAGACGCTGGGTGTTTATAGCGTACAGCAGGTGGAATGTTTATCTGTACATCTACCTGTAGGATGTGGGTGGACGCCTCAAGCTAATTAAAGTTTGTTTGCATATACTGTACAGAGGCAGTGTTACCAGGACACAGAGGAAGAGATACACATGTGTGTACTTGCACAACAAACAAACATCCGCTCCCACACGTAATTGTAGGTGGTGCACAACATGCAGACATGTGGATTGTGGTGGCATAGTATGGATGCCTCCATTGTCATTGCGGAGAGGCCAGGCATGTGCGCTCTCCATCGGACGCCTACCATTTCCTTAATTGCGGTCATTCCTACGAGGACTGTGTGCCGGTGACTCATAACGGCACTTAAAAAAAGAAAATCAATACCACATATTCACTTAGCAACAATTTAAATATCAACGTTTACCTGCACACATTCATACACACCATTAGGAAAGAGAAGGGGTAGCAGACTGCTGTGCACATTAACTTAGTGCCCACAGGTTCAGTATGTTGTACACTACATCGTCAAAAAGTAAGGGTATCCTGGTAAAAGCCTATGCAATGTTGCTCAAAGAACATAATGCATAAGTTGCACTATTGAAAACCTATGCAATTCACTCACAAAAACATTGTTACAGGGAAGTTATGGGTAAGTTCCACTACTACAAACCTATGAAATTCACTGACAAACCACATTGTTAAACCAACAGTATGTTTCAGCTGCCCTCAGAAAAACCTACCAAATTCAGTGTAACAAGTACTTGAAAGGAATATTACACATACTTTGCACTAATAACAATCTATCCATATTGTGGTTAAAGGTAAACCAAAAACAATCAGAAATTTGCCATTTATGGTAACCTAAACAACCATAACTCGCGCCACCACTGTGCACTGCTAAGACTAACACCTATGACATCAAAGATGACATCACAGATGTCGTTGTTGACATCGCATGTCTGGCTCCTTTTCTGTTTGTTCACTGCCATATCTAGGCCAGGTGCTTTTTTTCAGTGACACCCAGGAACTAAAAAATCAAAAGGTACTATATTTGTACATCTTACCCTTCTCATATGTTCTTACTACCCAAAGCGGTGTAAACTGACATTGTCGGAGGACACGGACAGCGAACGCCGCGTGGGTAAGTACCTTTCCCAGTAATCTTGTGCTACTAGAAATATCTTTTTCTAACAGTGATTTCAGGTGACACTCCAGACGCATAGAATAGCCTCGCAGCACATTGACTCAATTAGTGCTACAAAGCGTCCATCAAACATATTATTGTTTTCTTGTGGATTCAAACGCAGACTTGTACATGCGTTCAACGGATATTCCGATCATCAGAAATTGAGTTGGTCTCATTAGATTCTACTAAAATGGCTTTCCAGGACAGCAAAGAGGCCGCAAGAAAAGAACAGGCAACTTGCCTGTTCACTGAGAATGTATCATCCACCAGAGAAAAGGAGAAAGCAAGAACAGAAAAGTCAAGGGATAATAATGAAATCTTGCTATTGAAAGAACTTGAGAAATTCCGTAAAAAATAAATTAGTAAATGGGGGGAGGAACATTCCTTACAAAATTACCAGGATGTGGGAAGGATCCCATGTGGCTTAAAAATTCTAACAATACCATCTTTTGAGGAACAAGATCCAATTATGTTGACAGAATGAGGTGATGCCTCTGGCCATTGTGCGAATACGTTTTTGCGGCTACTTGTAAAATATGCAGGAAATTATCGTATTAAAATCCTTGCACAAATAGCGGATTTGGAAGAGAAAATGAAATTCACAAAAAAAGCAAAGAGGGGAAAAAACTCCAAACCAGCATTGAAGCAGGCTTAAAAACATACGAGGAAGAAATAAAGCAGAGAAAATAGCGTACATTTTTGAGAGACAAAGGCGATTATGAGCAGGGTCATGTGTACACCTTTGCACACAGATCCGATCATATGAGACAAAAGTAAAAGAAACACAAATACCGCCTGTGACTGAAAATGAAGAAAATCAAGAAACAACAGCCTCTGCTTGAGAATCTGGCATCACTGAAAATGAAGAAGAACTGACTGTACGCCTCCATGCTTTAGAGGAGATGAGGCTGCTATGCCAAGACGGCCGGGCAAACAAAAAAAAACACGAGGAACAAACTCTGCCACAAGAGGACGCGGGAGAGGGGGAAGAAAAAATGAGGAGGGGCCAGAGAGGCAACAAGTTCAAGCAGCAACTCTGGCAAATGAATGAGCAGGTCACACAAGCTATGCACAAGCAACAAAACTACACCTTAACAAAAGAAGAAATTAAAATCCTAAAACGGGGCCTCAATTTTTGCCCTTTGGCAAGTTTTGGTTATGTGCAGACAAGAATAGGTTTGGATAGCTTTGTTCCAAAACTATGTGTTAAGAAATTCTTTGCCATTTCCTCCTATAAGAAAAATCCCAGGCAAATATTGGAGGGACATACAGAAATTACCGTTGTAGATATGGATACATTGACAACTCTTGTGGGTCTGGAACAGCAGAGCCACATGACAATAAACAATATGCCCACAGATATTGAAACTATGGGTTTAAGTACAGACTGGCTTTCCAAGAGCAAATTCAAGTCAAATCAAAATTCAATCCTCAAACTGCACAGAACTGCAACATAGAAGCTTTATCCAATGTAATCATTGACTATTTGAAAAATTAAAGAAGGAAGAGGAAACAAAATACTAAAAGTAATTTGTCCATGAAACAGACATATGCAGATTGGACAAATATGTAATAAAATAAAACCAGCTGATAAAGGTTGTAACATAATCCTAATGAATAAGCATGATTATGTCAGAGAAGGGTATAGACAACTTAACGATGTGAAATGCTATGAAAGACTAACTGTTAATCCCAGTAAAATAAAGTCTGGCGTTTCTGTTTAAATGGCAAATTGCAGGCATCTTGGAAGAAGAGACAGTCACATTCTTATTTACAAAACATTCTCATACTCCGACTATTTACTTTCTCCCCATGGTCCACAAGAACCCCACTAAATCACCAGGGAGACCCATTGTGACTCTCTGCGGATCATTCCTTGAAAACATGTCAAAATCTGTGGATGAAGTACGTTGCACCATTGTACCCACCTTACCCTCATATGTAAGAGACACCACTGGCTTTCTATCTAAACTTAATGACCTTCCATGGGAACCTACATACATATTAGCGACCATGGATGTGGTATCTTTGCACACATCTATTCAACACAATGATGGAATGGAGGCATGTCAAACCTTTTTGAGCACACGATCTCTCAACTATTGACATCATTCAAATATGGTCCTGGAGAATAACATCTTTAGTTTTAATAATTAGATATGCTGCCAAATATAGGTCACCTCCATGGGGACACCATTCGTGCCATCATATGCCAATTTAATGATGGGCCATTGGTAAAAATCTATTGTGTGGACGGAAGAAAATGAGAAATATACCGAGAACATAATACTGAGGTTACGCTACATAGATGATCTAGTTATCATTTGGAATGGTACTACACAATCATGGTGTGAATTTGTAAAGTTATTAAACAATAACAACCTTAATCTTAAATTCACGGAACACCCTAGTCGACAATCTACTGTATTCTTGGAAGTACAGGTCAAAATTGACACAGAAAAGCTACAGGTGCTAACATTCCATTACTCACCAACAGCGCATATCCAAAGAATCTTCTATGGAGTATTCCATATGGTGAATTTATTCGCATTAGACGAAATTGTAGTGATATCAAAGATTTTGATTCAGCCAGTCAAGTCACAGCTCAAAACTTTCTACAGCAACAATATCTAAAGAAAGTAATTGAAAGGTCGTACCTAAAAGTTCCAAACATGGACAGACAGAAATTGTTGACAAGATCGGGGTCTGACTCTAAAAGCACAGAAGAGGAAAATACTATAAGATTGATTTTAACATTTGGAAGCCACTTGCAAATCATTAAACACATCATTAACAAATATTGGAAAGTGTTAAAGGCAGATAAAAACCTTGGGAAACTGCAAAATGACCGTCCTGATATAACCTTTTGAAAAAGCACTTCCATCAAAGATTTAGAATTGAATAGTTGGTTCCAGAAAAAAAACACTGAAAGTAGTAATTGGCTTTCCATTGGTGGAGATGGGTTTTTTTAATGCAGCAGATGCAAAATCTGCAAATATGCATTTAATTGTAGCAGCTACACCCATCCGTTCCTAAAAATCCCAATTTACATCAAGGGTAAGATCACATGCGAGTCAGAACGAATTGTCTATGTCTTGACCTGCCCATGCCTCAGATGGTATGTTGAGAGCACTAAGTGTAAACTAAAGGTGCATGTCCTACAACACATAAGAGCCATCATTAATAAGGATTGTGCGTATCCTATAGCCAAACACTTTTCGGAATTTCACAATGGAGACCCCAACACTCTACATCTATTGGCATATATAAAGTAATAACTGGTCCCACGGGAGGTGACAGTGAAAGATTACTGCGACAGGAGGAAACACTTTGACTTTGAGAGCAAGAATCCTGTCAGCCATAATTTTGATGAAGAACTGTACACTTTTTGGGGGTCTAGAACGCTTTAGTTACACTATGGTTGCAATGTATAACATTGAACTATGTGTGTTTCTTTTCTGCTGTTTTTAGTCCCTAGGTATTTAAATATTTATTTTCTTCTCACTTTATGACTCATGCCATCTTGCATAATAATATTTCAATATGTTGGCTTTCGTCATATGTATTGGGAGCAGCATTAGAATTAATCAATTAGGAAAGGTTGACCTACGTACTATTATAATACACATTCTGCGGATTGTATGCAGAGGTACAATCTTTTTCACATGTACATGGCTCATCGAATGATGCAGGATCTAACTGTTTACATACTTGCACTTAATGTAAGATGCACTATGCATTTTGGGAATAATGTGCGGTACTAATCCCATAGGAAAGCATTATGCACTTTATTACAAAAGATGTTCCCAACTCTGATGTAGGGCGGATTGGTCTACACACTTCCACACCAATAGATAATGCCCCATGCACTTTATAAATTGTGTATGGCTCTAATTCTATAGGAATGCACTATGCATTTTACTATAAAAGAAGTTAATTCTGTCATCGCCCAGTGAAATAACACCATTGAAAGGTAGAATCATACGGTCATAGCACCAGACGTTGGATGTGACACAGTATAGAATTGTGTGTGGTATCAATTTCATGGGAATGCATTATGCACTTTACTACATAAGATGTTTACAATTGCGATGTGGAGCGGATTGGTCTACACATTTGCACATTGACGGATAACGCACCATGCACTTTATAAATTGTGTACGGTTTTAATTTGATAGAAATGCACTATGCACTTTATTACAAATTACCGTTATCCATCCAAACCAGATACATTGTTAGCATATATGAAGAGATGATCATTGTCTTTGGACCGACACCACTCTCACATGGGTGCAATGATTTGCACGTATGAGGTTGTGCCTATAACAATGATCTGTATTTTCCTATCCACTCCACAAGAATGTTGGCTTGTATTGTAGTGTACCGGCTGCAGTGGCATGAATTTTCATCCAAAGGCACTAAGCACTTTATTTGAGGTGAAGTTTTGGTTTCATTGTTTTATAGATTGTGCAATTGTAATCATACTCGTGCACTATGCACTACATTAACTTTAGCATGTGCTCAATCCTATGGAAATGCATCAGTTGCTTCGATTGCCGACACGCACTATGTGCTCATAAATGTAAGAATAACTGTTAACACATATGATTGTCGTATTTGAATGGAATCCATCTGCATTGCCACGCTTAAATAATATGTACCATACAGGCTGTATCATCATGAGAATGCCAACTATTATATATCTTATGTATTATATTAGGCCCTTACCAACATGGCCGAAATGTGTGCAACATGTACATTTGGTCACCTCTTCACTGTTTACTATTTTGGTGTGTTAAAGTTTGCTTCCCATCATGGGAGGAGCTATTGTGATCAAGCCACTAGTTTGTGGTGAAACGTGTTAGGCTGCCCGCTGGCACCCATATAACAGGGGAACCAAGATTTGTTTTTTAAAAATAAACTGCAATGATATAATAAAGGTTGTGTGAACCTTTCGGACCTTAGCAGTTTTTTTTTTTTTTTTTCCACTTGCTATTTTGAAGCTGTGACTGATCCACGTGCGGGGGTGCTGCTCGCAGGAATGGTGGTCTACTCGCCTTTCAAACATTGAATATATATATATATATTCAGTAAAAAAAACTTTGTTAAAGGGACGTTATGGTTCCAAGTAAAACCAAAAAAAAACTGAAATTCGCCAGTTATGGTAAGCTAAGCAACCATAACTCGCGCCACCACCGTGCACTGCTAAGACTAACACCCAGGACATCAAAGATGACATCACAAATGTCATTGATGACATCACTGATGACATCACATGTGCATTTACTTTTAATGAAAAGTCTGTACAAGGGATTCTTATTATGATGTTGACAAAAAAGTGTCAAGGATCATTGGAATAAATATCATGAGCTACTTAGTGCATTAAGCAATGCATTGATATAAATGGCAATCTATTATGAAGTTCTATCCAGTAGACTAAGCTACTCATGCAGAAACATAGGCATTGTGTGCAGCATACATGATGGAGGTGCAATATTCATAATCTTGCCATGGTGAATAGTGAAAAGATAACTGCTTTCTTATTAGAGTTTTGTGTACTGTGAAACATGTAATAAGTAGCTAATAAAACCCACTAACAGAAAGTCATGCAGGTGGCTGTCCATAAGACAAAGAATAGACCTGAAAACCCTCTGCCTTACTTACAAGGCTTTAAACCACCGAGCCCCACCATATCTCACCAATAAATTCACCATGAAATCTACCAACAGAACCACTAGATCCTCCAACACACTCTGCCTAACAATACCTAGATTCTCCTTAAAAAGAGCAGGCGGCACCAGCTTCTCAGTACTTGCCTCCCAACTCTGGAATTCTCTACCACTCAACATAAAATCCATTGAGTCATTTCAGATTTTTCGGAAACATGTTATTGACTGGCTACTGACCAAAATGTAATACCCACTCCTTACCGCCAGCCACCTAAGTATACGAAACTCTGTTTGATCATGTTTGTAATTTGTAAATATTTATGTACTGAATATGTTTTGGAAACTGCACATATCCCAGTTGATTGGACTATGAAAATGTATATATGCCACCCTAGATGGTTCCTTAAGCGCCCTTCTACCTCCGGGCCTGGAGCGCTATATAAATAAAATAAACAAACAAACAAACAAACTACATAATTGCATTATTACAGACAAAACACAAAGAGAGAACAACACATACAAATATGAGTATATGTAGGGAAAGTGAAGTAAGCAAAAAAGCAGCAGTAGTAGCAGAAATTGTTCATAACATAACTGATTATCTTTATGCACAGAAATGATGGCTCTGTTTCAAAGCTGCTACTTCCCCTATATATATGTATCACAAGCCACGCCCACCTGGTGCCTTCCTGCTTGCTGCTCTGTTTCCCTACTTAAGGAGCCCTCCAGCTTCTTTTCCTTTGCAGATGGGGAGCAGGTGCAAGTGGATCTAGGTCACCTGGCCTAAGCCCCGCCCACCTGGTACCTTCCTGCCTGCTGCTCTTTTTCACCACTTAGCAAGCCCCGCCCACCTGGTGCCTTCCTTCACCATCACTGTCTTGTGGCCAATGCTGGATTTGACTTCTATGGACTTCATTCATTCACGGTGCGTCACTCTTTCTCAACTCTCATGCGGGACTTCCTTTGCATCTTGTACTCATGGTGACCCTAAATCATGCTGTTCCCATCTTCATCTTGTATCCTGGCTTGCAACATTATGTGTTACTACTGACTTCTGCAATTGTATTCGCTCTCCACTCTTGTTGACTGCTTAATCTCTTTTCTCTCCTCCTTTCCCTTCTCCCTTTTCCTATCTCGTCCCCTTACTTTCTTTTATGCACTTACTCTATCAGAATTGTCCCTGGACCTAATATGATAGCAACCTCGTCTGTTTCCTCTACCCTCCCATTACTGTTTTTTTCCTCCCCACCACCCCTCCAGCACTATCTGAAATGTCGTCAGGCCTAGTA
This sequence comes from Ambystoma mexicanum, assembly GCF_040938575.1. Classification (NCBI taxonomy): domain Eukaryota; kingdom Metazoa; phylum Chordata; class Amphibia; order Caudata; family Ambystomatidae; genus Ambystoma; species Ambystoma mexicanum. The sequence continues at coordinate 1,734,587,260 of NC_090929.1, read as the reverse complement.
TGATAGTCGCTTGTTTTGTTCCTCCCCTCTCTTTCTGCACCCCTGTCCCTCACCTTTTGTTTTTCTCCGGCTCTACCAGAAATGTCGTCAGGCCTAGTACGGTAGTCACCTGTCTGTTTCCATTTCCTTCCCACTCTCCCCCTCCCTTCCTTATCTATGTCTTAGCTCTTGCTCTTGCACTATCTGAAATGTCGTTAGGCTGAGTACGATAATTAATTTCACATCCTTACTGTTCATGGCCTGTAAGAATGTGGTTGTATTTTCCCTTGTTCCCTCCCTTGCCTTGAAGCGCTTTGAAACACATTGTGTATAGGCGCTATATAAATAAACAATCATATGATGTGACTGGACCCTAAGGAAAGTAGTGTGAGCACAATATATACAAATAGGAGCATATACAGGGAAAGTACAGTAATAAAAAAACAACAGAACTATCAGAAAGTTCTGATAACCTTACTGATTATCTTCATGCACAGAAAGGATTGCTGTCTTTCAAGCCTGTTTCTTCCCCTATGTATATGTTTCATATGTTGTGACGGGACTCTAAGGGAATTACTGTCAGAACATACTTGAAGGATAAGTCTACGAATATAGTACCTTTTAAATTTTTAGTTCCTGACTGTTACTGAAGAAAACCATGTGGCCTAGATATGTCAGAAAGGAAAAAAATGGGGAGCCAGACATGTGATGTCATCAGTGATGTCATCAATGATATTTGTGATATCATCTTTGATGTCCTGGGTGTTAATCTTAGCAGTGCACGGTGGTGGCGTGAGTTATGGTTGCTTAGCTTACCATAAATAGCAAATTTCTGTTTTTTTGGTTTTACTTGGAACCATAACGTCCCTTTAACAAAGTTTTTTTACTGAATTTCATAGGTTTTTAGTAGCACAACTTAACCATAACGTCCCTTTAACAAAGATTTTTTACTGAATTTCATAGGTTTTTATTAGTCCAACTTAACCATAACATCGCCTTAACAAAGTTATTTCATTGAATATCATAGGTTTTTATTAGTGCAAGTTAACCATAACGTCCCCTTACCAAAGTTTTTTCATTGAATTTCATAGTTTTTTATTAGTGCAACTTAACCATCCTTTTCCAAGATGGCCACCAAGGAAAGGGAAGGCGAGGGTTCCATACAGGGCCCCTCTTCGCTTTCCATGGCAGCCTGCAGAATGGAAAACGAAGACCCTATGACCATATTACCACAAACACATTTTTCTTTCCTTTCAAATCTATGCTAATTTCTAATAACGTTACCACAAACCCAGTCCCAGGTGCACATGGCCACTTTAATCCTATGTGTTGACCCCGTCATTCTGGCCACTGCCCATGGCTACAGCCTACCCCTCAGTCATCAAAGCTGTAACACTATTTTTTGAACTACATTATGACACTTGTCAAATAAGAAAACACTTCCACATTTGCAAAACCATGCTTTTCGATCCTTGCCAATGAGCCTTATGCAAATTTGCTGGAAAGCCACCCACGTTTTATTTTTTCAAAACTGTCAAATGAATGCACACACAACCGTCATATAAACTGTGCACAAAATCTCACCAAACTTTGTAAAATCAATCGAAATCAAGGCAGAAATATTCCACCCATCATCATCACCCCTGACATCCCCAAACATTATTTCATAAGTTTCACAAGTGCAATGTTAAGAATATATAATTGTCCCGAGGGTTCGACCATGTATTTTTATACATATGTTGATCTATCGCAAACATTTCCAAATCACCCTACCTCATTTCTCCTCTTTTAGGAACATACGAAATCTGGCAGCAGGGTGCGTCCATCTTGTGCTATTCTCCATTGCTGCATCTGCCTAGGGTAAACTGCTGTGACGTCAATAAATCATATGCCCCGCCCCTGACCCTCACATAACCAACCCTAGTGATATTGAACACCTTTCTCTGTGATGTTCCTCTTCAGCGTAGGCAAAAGCGCCCATAATCACCTACGTGACGTGAGGCAGAACCCGAAAAGCAACACACATCGACTAACAACATAGCTTGTCACAATTCGAAATATTAAACCGGTCTTTAAAAGAAATCAATAAAACTGTACAATTTGTAAATTACTTTTATTTCACAATGAACTCTCCGAGAACATCCGACTGTTCCCATATTCAATCAAATTGCAAATGTGTTTCTTCGCGGTCGAAAATGTTAATCGTGATGCACACGTTGTTTTTTTTGCATACACAAAGTGTTTGTTTTCAATAAAGGAACCACTTGGGTCGCACCGTGAATTCCAGGGCGTCTGCATCAACTTGGGCCTAGAGAACCATAAAAGATGTTATGTTACTCCTAATCACTAGTGCAGCGTATGGGCCCATGGGCCCTGATCGATCGTCCCACAAAACAGTCACAGTGAGCCAGCCGTTGACGACTAGGTGCACCTTGCGAATAAAGAACCCATCAGTTGGTATCTGGAATCCATGCAAATCGCAGTAAGGCAGCATGTAGCTATTTTGAAAACATAACAGAAAATAAGTATCAATACCCGACCTTTATCACAATATATCTATTGATTTCTTAATTCGGCATAGAGTTTAAACTAACGATTAGCATACACATCAAACAATCTAAAAAAAACAAAACCAACATGGAAACTGATACACAATTGGATATGGTCATACATGACATTTTAAAGAAATATTAGCGTTCAACCTGGGTGAATCTAGTGATAGTCTACATACACCTACATTCTGCACTCCCCATAGCTACATAAAAAAGACAACCACACAGAAAGACAGTATGTGAGTTATATTGCCAAAATTAATCTTCAGCTAATAATAAGTTAATGCTCGTTCCAGTGTACAGTCGTCAAAAGCAACCTTACATGATATTCGCCGTCTCCATTCTCTTTGCGTAACTCAGACCGTGATGCTCCATGCGCTCGCACCAAAGATTCTTTCTGAACTGGTTTTACATGACCCGTACACACTTTTGGAATGCATAACCTTGTCAAATGTTCATTATTACAAACCTCCTCTCACTGCATTCCTCACAGAATATTTCCTTTCTCTCAAGGTCAAAAATCAATTGACCCTTATAGTTTCTGTCCCATGCGTGGGCTTCCTTAGCTCACAACCAAAAAATCAAAGCTGGTGATCTTCACTCAGAATCTAAATACATTCTCACTTTGCAACAACATGGCTCAACGCATTCATGAGAACTGGTACTCGCATACACGTGCTGGGCCGCTGTTTCCATCAAACACTGCAGATGGCTGCCTTAGATAAAATACAATAGCACAAGGTAGAGAAAAAGTAGTCAGCAGCGACCAAATTATATCACAAAATACAGCTTTTATTAATAATTATTAAAAAACATCATAAAAAACATACAGATGTTAAAAACTAGTAAAAATAAAGGGCAAGTGACACCAAACTAAATACTCACAATCAAATTGTAACAATTCATCTCTAGTAATTCAATAGACTAGGTACAAAACTCCTATTGACACATTGATGTAGTATATACAGGAGGAAAAAATATCGGTCAATGATGACCCAAATACATAGACCAGTAGATCTAATCCCTGGTAGTATACCTCGACATGTTTCATGGATCAAAATACTGCCTCCTGAAGAAAGTTCTCAAGAAATCAAATGAACTGAAACTTGTCGAGGCATACTACCAGGGATTAGATCTACTGGGCTGTTGTATTTTGTCTCTATGATCCCTTCTTGAAGGTAGAGGTTTCTTTTACTACCCTAGGGAGTAATTGTTTTCTGAAGGGTTTCCTTCTAATATATTATATAGGCTGCCTCAGATGCCAAACTCTAGGGGGCGCCATTCTGACTCCAATATTATTTTAAATACATTGTAACACAGACACATTATTCCTTCACCTGTACTTTACGCACATTATAATAAGGAACACCTCCAAATGTACCGTATGACTTCCGTGACTTTCGTGCTTCTTGCTGCCACATCCCATCCCATCCTCATCAACCCTCATCTTTTGAGACAGTATTTGATAAGTTTAACAAGTGCAATGTGGTGTTTTGTTATATGTTTTTGCGGCGATATCCGCGGACACCAAAACACGGTTGAAAGATGGCAGGCGCATCTGAACAATCTGACGCACTTCACGCTCTTCACCATCCCATGAGGGAACGCGTCACATGTCTGCGGACTTGACGCAAGCCAGTTACCCAAACGGTGTCCTGTCCACGGAGCGGACATAGATATCACTAATTTTTTGATACCTACTTTTTCATCATTTAAAAAAAACTACTGGACGGATTTTCACCAAATTTATAAAAGCACGGTTTCGGGACCAACCGGTTGCTCCTGGTGCAAATTTGGTAGAATTCCGTCCAGCGGTTTGATCTGTAGGCATGTGAAAAGTTTTTCCCCTGTTCAGTCTATGGGAAAAAAAGAAATTTGGGACCCCCCCTATAACTTTGCCCCCCCTGGACCAAACCTCACCAAACTTTGCAATTCAGAGTGGGCCATATACTTTTTTTGCACAGTTTGGTGAGGATTCGTCCAGGGGGAGCGAAGTTATAAGCCGCCCAAAAAGTGCCCTTCCTATGGGATTAGCAACTTAACCATAACAACAGAACAGATATACAGCTGGATAGGATACAGAGGGGATAGGATACAGAGGGGGACAGAGGAGGGGTACCGCTGTACTGGGTGGTAGGGAGGAGATTAGCAACGTAATGTCCTAGGCATTGAGGGGAGACTCCTTGAAGTGGTGGGTCTTGAGTTCTTTTCTTAATTATAGGAGCGTGGGGGCGAGTCTGATGATAATGGGGAGGAGGTTCCATAGTCTATGGGCGTAGGCAGATTAAGTTTGTTTTCTGGTCCTTTCCTTTTTGTCAAGTCGGCACGTGTTCTGGCTTCTGGTGGTGTGCTGTCCGCCGGAGATGCAGAGTTTCTCTGTAAGGTAGTTGGGTGAATTGAGGGTGACATCATTTTATACATATATATTTTTTTATGTAATTTATTTGTAAAATGTATGAACACAGGCCCGTAGGCATAGAAGTGCTAGGCAAGACAAATAAGCAACAAGAAGGGCGGGATCAGAAGGGGCGAAGTGTGGGGTTCAGCATGAATAGATCAGGATTATCACATGAACAAGACCGTTTTTAGTCTTCGCTTAAAGAGTGCAAATGAGGGACAGGATCTGAGGTTGACTGGGAGGGAATTCCTGATCTGTGGTCCAGAATGTGCATTGGATCTCTGGGCCACGTAAGAAAGTCTCATTCTAGGTACATCCAGCACACGAGTGTTGTTAGATCTCAGTATTCTCCAGGCCAGCAGCAGAGAGATGTAAGTGTATAAGTGCTTAGGAGCCCACCCAAAGAGGCATTTGCGTGTAATGCACAACACACGCAAGGTGCTAGTGCTACAAACAGGTATCCATTGCAGAGCTCTCCTACCCGCAGTGACATGGTCTGTACCGCGAAGACCCTCATTGATGTGTACCACATTGTTTTGTACAACCTGTAGGCGAGTAAGTTTGTGTTTTGAGATACCACACCAAAAAGCTAGAACAATAGTCCAATATTGCACCTATGATTGCCCGTGCAATGGGAGCACAATTTGTAGAGGCGAGAAATGGGTGCATCTGGGCAAGCAATTTCAGATTGTAGCATGAACTGGACACAAGACTGTTTACTTGCCCCTTTAAAGTCAATTCTTGGTCCAGAATGACACTGCAGGTTTTGACCTTAGACTGAGTAGGGATGCTACAACCATCAATTATGAGGGATTTGTAGTCTGAGCTAGTTTTGTGTAGCTGTGTTCCGGTGCCCAGCAGCATAAGCTCTGTTTTTGAACTATTAAGAGTGAGTTTGTTAGCTTGAATCCAGGTCTTAAAATGTTCATAGGTGGAGCTCAGGACGGTGGAATCAGTGATATAGTCCCCGGTAAGGGGAACAAGATACTGCGTGCCATCTGCGTACTTAGCATATGTAATTCCAACCCTGTTGTCAGGAAGTTGGGGTGGTGGAGGCGGATGAGGTGCCAGGGTCTTCAGAACGCTTAAAAAGATGATATACACTAGAAAACTACCTTTCCCATCAGCCTTTGGAGGTTTGGGTAGTTTGTGCCGGGCCCGCGGCTAGCTAGCTGTCTGTAATTAGTGACAGATTACTAGGGCCCAACGGTGCACAGCAGGTGTGGCTTATTTAGAGTGTTTGAGGCCAAGCCATGTCGGACGATCGCGCAGAGATACGCATGCCTGGAGTTCCAAGCAGGCACCTGGAATAGGAAAGAGCAGCGCCCTGTGGACTCGCGCTGTTTCCATGCTGCTTGGTATTCCTTCCTGAACTGGCACGGGGATAACGGCGGCATCATTTTCTGTCTGGGAAGGCTTGCGAGCATCCTAGACACTCAGATAAGTGCTGTTTGTGTGTTTTCATTTGCTTTCATCAGGCATTGTATGTTGACAATATGGAACTCTGCAATTGTCATTAGCAATGGTTTAAATGAACATTTGGTGCTGGTAATGTGAAAAGTCACTAACACCTTGGCAAGAAGTACAGCCTCCATCTTAGTATTAGGGTTGTTAACTCATTCTCTCTGGGGGAGGGGTTATGTAGACCCAGTGCTATGTTTGATGGGAATACGCAGACCACTTGATCCTACATGTTTTATGTGTGTAAGTGTGCTAATGCTTGCCCGTAGGGCCATGTGTTAGTTATTCATGTTGGGATGCGCTCCCATGAGTTTTGTTTCATTTTGTGCTTGCATATATGTATGTAGCCCATGTCATTTTGTATTAAGTGAGTACTAGGAGGTTCAGGGACATTAGGAAGGTGCGGTAGTGCCCTGTATTAAGGGGACATTATTGGTGATCTGAGTTTTGGGTTAGGTTCTATGTTACCATATCAGATATTAGGCAGTGTAGGGTTTTTATCCTGTTGCTTCCCCCGTCCTGTCCAACCTAGGTGTTCCCTAACCCTTTATCCGGTTTCCCTAACTTTCCCTTCCCCGTCCACAACATCTTCCTAACCCTCTTCCCCCCATTGGCTGCCACGTGGTATCCTGTGTTTCTATATCAGGTATCTGTGCCAACCACGGGTGGAGGGTCGACTTCATTCAGCTTCTGTGGTTCGAAAGAGAGTGTCGACACACCTTCCCCCAACATTGGGGTTTTGACACCTGTCCTGAACAATGGGAGAGTAAAGATGGTGAATTATAGACGATGCAGCAAGGCTTGAAGGTGATTTGTGCATGCAGTGGGAGCCATTGAAGGTTGATGAGGGCCGGGGTGATGTGTTTGTATCTGTATAGACCCTTGATGAGGCATGCGGCCGCATGTAGGACACTTCTCAGGGACACAAAGGAGGACGGCGGGAGGCCTTCAAGGAGTGCATTGCCCCTATCCAGGTAGGATATGAACAGTGCTTGAATATTGAATCAAACGCTGTTCGGATGAAGGAAGGGCTTTACTTTTCACATGAGGGAGAGCTAATACCAAGCTGTCTGAGTTTTCCTAGCTATGTGTGCCGTGAAGGTGAGGAGTTTGTTGATGTGGACCCCGAGGGAATTTGCACAGGAGGTGAGCTATGATGTGAAGCCCTTAGAGGATGGAACCCTGAGGTACCACACAGGTGAGGGGTAGCATTGGCGATCTAGAGGTTTCCATCTGAAGAAACTGCTTGCGGTTGGTGAGGAAGGACTTGAACTGGCATAGGACAAGGTTGCTGATCCCCATGCGCTGATATAGGGTGTTTGTAAGTGCCTGGTGGTCTACTATGTCAAAAGCAGCTGAGAGGTCAATTAGAACCAGGAGGCAGGGGTTGCCATCGTCAAGCATGTTGAAGGCGTCGTTGACCACCTGTATGGTTGCTGTCTCCGTGCTGCATCTGGGTCTGAATCTGAATTGGTACGTTTGTAGGAGATTGTTGGTGCTGCATTTGCATTATGCAAAATGAGGGGACTGTTCCAGGGGCAGATTGTCACTGTCCATTGGGTAGGGAAAGGAGAAATCGTATTTACTGACAATCATATCAAAATTGAAAAAATTGCAAATGAAGTAGCCACCAGAGATATAGTATTACAGTATGTAATGAGTGGAGCGAGAAGGGGGAAGCAGCTAGTGACAACTCATGATAGGATAAAATGCACCAATGCTACAGGGCACGATGTACAGGGTGCAATACCAGAGACCTGATGGGCATTGGAGGGTCAGTGTTTTATGAGGAGGAGTGTGTGAAGGGATGATGCAGTGCCAAGCAGAAGCGTTGGTGGGTTTTGAACAGGCGTGACACAAAAATGAATAACATCTGCCATGAGATATGGAATGAGTATGTTCATGCATTAACCAGAAGGAAACCATATGCTTAAAAGAATTCCCACAATATTCCTTGTGTTTTAGATGCAATGGGATGATCCCAGTGGGGCACAATCTGGAGTGTCAGAGAATGTTGACGCTACTAGCACTGAGGAGCAGGACAGCCATAGGTAGGGATCTATGGTGGGCATGCGTGACCCAGGCCTATGCCCAACTTTTACCAGACTGGAGTGGCACATATTCTTTGGTCACTCTACACAGGCAACCCCTTGTGGGGCCTCAATCTCATTTGATGACTCTTTCTAACCATCCAGCATTGTTGAATAAAGGTGCATACAGCAATAAATATATGAGCGGGGGGGTGACATGTTTGATCCCTGCAGGTGCAGCAAGTTCACAAGAGCAGCAATTACTGGTCAAAAAAGTCATCAGATAGACTGGAAGCAATTCCACCTGCATTTCACCTGTTTAGCAAGACAGACGCATTTTTCACTTTTACTTACATGGATGCAGGCTGCAGCCAACAGGAACTTGCTACAGCTCAGATGCTATGAACTAATGCAGCTGGTTAACTCTACTGAACAGGGCGTGAATGCTATAAGGGAAGAGGTGAGGGAAATAAGATTAGTGGCACTCCAGAATAAGTACACATTGGACCTCTTGACAGCAATTAAGGGTGCAGTGTGTAAGAAGATCGGAAGAAGTTGCTGTTTGTTCATGCCTGCAAATGATGCGGCCAATGGAACATTATCTGAGGCTACAGAAGAACAGCATATGCTCCATGAGGCTATGGTCTTACAACACCTAGTACCTGGTTTGATGATTTATTTGCCTGTGTCTCCATGTGGGTGCCAATATTGTTAATGATAACCATTCCAGTCCTCATTCTGGCACTCATCACCCATGTACATGTCAAGTGGTATTGAGGGTGTGCATGGGAGGTACAGGTGGAGGGACACATATGTTGCCCCCAGCTGCTATAAGGGCAAGAAATACAACACCTTGAATAAGACACACGCAAACACAAACTGAAATATAGGAGTGTGGTCCCCGAACATGTGCATACTGATACCACCAGATGTAGAGAACTATGAACCAGTCTGGGTGGACTGTTCTGAAGATGGGGAGGTATCTTTGACGTTGGATTTATCCGCAGAAGAACATGAGGCAAAGGCGGGGCACTTGCACACAGTAACAAAGATATGGCTACCCAAGGATAAAAGCAGGGAGGTAATGGCTAAAGGGGTGACGATCAATGGATCAATCGAAGGGGGAATGTTGTAATGATCCAGGTCCAACGCAGCCAAGTGGGGCACAATTATCAGCTTTGTAAGTGACGCAATGAAATCATGCTGCATTACATAGGTCCCATTAATATAACAAGGTAGATGCAGCACAGAGAATAATGTATGCAACTTGCAATTATGATTTGCCAAAAGGGTGAGAGTCATCAGGGGGTGCCAAATGGTCCAGGGGCATTGGAATAGGGTGAGGTATCTGTTTCTGTTACCACACTGTCTATGTTAGGCAGAAACCTGTGCAGTTCCCTTTGGGACCACTGCAAAAGATTTAGGACTACAGGTGTTATCAGTAAACCCATTTGGTATCAGTCTGTACCACCCAGATTTACCTGGTAGCTGTGGCTGAGCATTCAGACTTCCTTCAAGAAGAGTTAGGCAGAATGCAAAGTATACACAATAGGCACTCAGACACAATAGCACAAGCAAACACTGACCAGAGCTTTGGTATCAAAGTATATAAATATTTTTTTAAAAACACACTGTTTGAAACACTCCAGCACTCTTATTGTAAAACACTTTAAACACAGTTACTATATAATATATACAACCCTTATTCCTTATCAGATAAGTCTTAGTTAACACCACTTATTTCCATACAGAGGTGAGCGCTTAACTATAGATGTCACTCCAATAAGTTCATGAAGAAGGGAGGGAAAAAGACAGAATATGGAACAATACACCACTCTAGGATTTAGGAACACTTTTAGCAAGGCAGAAGAGCAAAAGTCACTTGTGAGCCAAAGTCCATAGGCTGGGCCCATTCTTAGAGAGAGCAGAGCACAAATGCACCCAAGATCACACAGTTACACTAGGCTTAGAAAGTCTTGCAGAGAGTTTGAAAAGAGTTTAGAGAGGCTCAGACAAGTTTATCCAGGATGTCCCAGGCTAACCCAGGTTCGAAAGCCGGGGGCTAAATCTACCCCGTACAGTCGGTGGCAAGGGAAGCCAGGCGGAACACGGTACCTTAAGTGGGAAGGATCCTCCAGCGGTGGCAGTTGTTCCTGGAAGCAGGTGCATGTCTCGGCATCGTCCAGAGGAAGAGAAGATCTCGACTTAGAGGAAAGATGAAGGTCGTTGCACTGCCAGGGAAGAAACCAGCCGCGGAGTTTTCAGGTTAAAGGTATTACCCTTTATTTCCCGGTTGTGGAAAAACGTGGTATTCCGGTTGCCGGGGTGCTTGGCACAGGCAAGGCGGCCACGAGATGCATCGGGAAGGCGAAAAGACAGTGAAACTGGTTATCCCCATCAGTCAAAGGAAGAAGACTCTCTGGCGGGAGATCTCCTCTGTCATTGGGAAAAGTGGTGAGACGGTCCAGCAGGGCTCCACCGGTGGTGTTGTCGTGGCAGGTCGGCTCAGCTTCTCCCTCGTCAGATTCTTAGGTCTGTGGCGACTTCTGAAGTTCCAGTCCCCAAAGCCCTGCTTTTATGCAGAAAACCCCCATTCACTCAGCCTAGCTGTCACTCAAACATGCTAAGTGGTGAGCCGGCCGGCTCACCACTTGGGCCAATCAGGACGGAGTGCGACTTGAGTTGCCTAGGCAACTCAGTCCAGGGTGCCTAAATCCCCCTCCACCCCTCCTAAGCACCCTAGACAGAGTGGCACCACTTTGGAGGGCTTCTGTGGAGAAGCCCGCCAAAAAGTGAAACAAAGGGCTCGACTTGGGTTGGAGTCACAGAAGAGAACACAAACGCCATTTTAGAACTGAGTTTTGGCAAAAAATACCAACCGCAGAATTAATAATAATTAAATAAACCGGCGGTACGTTCGAGGCTATCGTAATTAAATAAATAAAGATAGTAGCCTAAACAATGGGAAAATTCCATAGAGAAATATTCGCGGTTGAATATAAAAAGTAGTATCCGCTGCCACCAGCCAAAACTCGATCAGGGGGGACGGAGACATGCCCCTTCGACTAACAGACCCCGGGGCATTTGAATTGCCCCAGCCAGTACGTCCACAATATGAGGGTTTGTACTGGTTCTGTTCAGAATTTAAGACTAGTAAAGTCAATGGTGACTTTACATTCCCTGGGATACAGTAGTCAGTCCCAGGGTATGGAGTCTATACTGGGGGTCACTATGACACCCCTGTGTTACTGCACTGAGGGTGCTGTGTAACACACATCACAAAAACCCATGAAGCCCTATGGAGTAAAAGACCCCATAGCCCATTAAACAAATCTAGAGTCAAAGAAACACACTCAAATCATGCCCAAGAGTGAGGGTAAAAGAGTCTCACTCGTGGCAGGAGAAAAAAATAAACCCCAAAAATCCAGCAAAGCTGCTGGGGGACTCACTAGGTTAGGAAATTCAGCCTAAACAGAGAATTCTCCCTAACACTTGCCCCCTCCCAGACTAAGAGACAGGAGGATTTAATCCTCTCCTGGATGAACCTCATACCTGTAGTCGATGGCATACATCCTAGAGAGTCCATCAGCATCTGACCTGTGCTCAATGGTGAAATCAAACCCTTGCAGGCAGATTGACCATCTCAATAGTTTTGGATTTTCTCCCTTCATTTGCATTAACCATCTCAAGGGTTGGTGGTCAGTCTGAATGACAAAAGTAGAACCATACATGTATGGCCTAAACTTCTTCAGTGCCCACACAATAGCAAAGCATTCTCTTTCGATTGTTGCCCACCTTGTCTCAGGATCCTTCAGTTTACGGCTGATGAAGCAAATGGGGTGCTCCCTACCCTTCTCATCCAGTTGGCTTAGAACTGCACCTATACCTACATTGGAAGCATCAGTTTGTACAATGAAAGTTTGGTGGTAGTCAGGAGATCTCAGTACTACAGCTTGGCAAAGAGCTTTCTTGAGTTTTTCAAAGGCCTGATTGCACTCCTCATTCCATTTGACCTTTTTAGGGAATTTCAGAGAGGAGATTACATTCAGTGGAGAAGCTATGGTCCCATAGTTCTCAATGAAATTCATGTAATACCCAGTGAGGCCTAGGAAGTCTCTCACCTCGGTTTGAGTAGTAGGTGTTGTCCAATTTTGCACAGCTTCAATTTTGCTGAGCAAAGGCCTTATTTCTCCACCTCCTACCTCATGCCCAAGGTAGACCACTTTACTTTGACCAATCTTGCATTTACTTGCCTTGATAGTCAAATTGACCTGCTCAAGAGCCTGCAAAACATGTCCTAGGTGGTTCACGTGTTCCTCCCAGGAGTGGCTGAAGATTGCAATGTCATCCAAGTATGCCATGCAGAAGTCCTCCATCCCAGCTAGAACTTGATTCACAATCCTTTGGAATGTAGCAGGTGCATTTTTTAATCCAAAAGGCATGACCTTAAGCTGGTACAAGCCAACTGGGGTTGAAAATGCAGTTTTCTCCTTGGCATGGTCTGTGCTGAGGTACTTGGCTGCACCAAGTTTATCTACCAACTCATCTGTCCTTGGCAAAGGGTGGGCATCAGTCTTCGTGACTGCATTAAGAGCTCTATAGTCCACACAGAATCTCAAGTCTTTCGATCCTGCCTTTGGTACTAACACAACTGGGCTACACCATGGACTAGTAGAGGGCTCTATTACCCCGAGATCAAGCATCTTCTTGACCTTCCCTTTGATATGGGTTCTCACATTTTCTGACATTCTGTATCCTCTGCTTTTGACTGGCAGACAGTCACCAGTGAGTATCTCATGCTGTCCCCAATGGGTCAAGCCTGGTGAGAGTGAGAACAGGGAGGCAAACTGATTTAACATACATTTGCACTCCTCTTGTTGCTCAGGTGTCAGATCTGAAGAGAGATTGACTCCTTCAATTTCTCATCTAAAGGTACACCTCTGAGGAGATCAGGGAGAGATTTGCTCTCTTCTTCTTCGGCTGCTGAAGCTAGAAGCAAGGCTCCTACTTCAGGTCTCGAGACGTACGCTTTCAGTCGGTTGGTGTGGAAGACTCTAGGAGCTTCCCTGGGTCTGCCCAGATCCACCAGATGGTTGACCTCCCCAAGTTTTCCCACAACTTTGAAGGGTCCCATCCATTTGTCTTGCAAGGGCCTCTGCCTTGTTGGGAGCATAACGAGAACTTGCTGGTCTTGAGTGAACTCAACCATGTTAGCCTTTTGATCATGCCAATGCTTGATCAAAGCTTGTCCAGCTTTCAGGTTATCACTAGCTTCTGCCATCATGTGGGACATTCTCCTTCGGAGACCTATCACATAGTCAGTCACTCTGACTGGCTTGAGGGGAGGAGCACCTTCCAATCCCTCCTTAATCGTGGCCAACGGACCTCTGACTGGATGGCCATGGAGAAGTTCAAAGGGAGAATAACCTACTCCCTCCTGAGGGACTTCTCTATAAGCAAAGAGAAGGCATGGCAGTAGAAGGTCCCACTTTCTTTTCAGAGGTTCCTCTAAAGCACCTATCATGCTCTTCATGGTTCTGTTAAACCTTTCTACCAACCCATTTCTCTGGGGGTGGTATGCGGTTGAGAACTTGTAAGTAACTCCACAGGTTTTCCGCATGGCTTTCATGTAGTGAGACATAAAGTTTAACCCCCTATCGGATATTACTTCCTTAGGAAAACCAACCCTGGTAAAAATACCAAGGAGGGCCTTAGCCACAGCCGGAGCTGTAACAGTCCTCATAGGAATTGCCTCAGGGTACCTAGTAGCATGGTCTCCTACAACAAGGATAAACCTGTTGCCTGAGGAGGTTGGGGGGGATCAAGGGGACCAACAATGTCAATCCCTACTCTCTCAAATGGGACTCCCACAACTGGGAGAGGCACTAAAGGTGCCACATTCTTGGAGCCAACCTTACCAGAAGTTTGGCAGGTATGGCAGCTCTTGCAAAACGTATCTACTTCCGCCCCCATTTTTGGCCAATAGAAGTAGAGTGAGAGCCTTTCCTTGGTCTTCTTGAAACTCAAGTGACCAGCCAAAGGAATCTTGTGGGCTAAGTGCAAGAACTGTTGTCTGTTTTCTTGAGGTACTACAAGGCGCTTGTAGTCTCCAGGTTCAGACTCAGTTGGTTCACTGTAGAAGAGGCCATCTTCCCAGTGCAACCTATACTTCCCAGGCTCTTGCCCATCAGCCTGAGCAGCTGCCTGGTGGAGGAGACTCTCCAGAGTTGGACATTCTCTTTGTCCCTTACGAAAAGCTGCCCTGCTGGGCCCACCTTCTGTCAGTAAAGACTGCAGCTCAGGATGGTCCTCAGGGTCCAGATCTCCAATAAGTTCTTGGCCTCCCAATAGCTCTTCTTCAGAGTCTAGTTCAACCACACAGGGTTGTACCTTCCTCTCAGCCTCAGCTGGAGGGCGAGTTACAGGTGTAACTGTGGACAACCGAGGGGAAGTCCTTGTTGGAAGCACTTGAGTGCTTGCTGCTGGCTTCTTCCTAGGAGTCTTGGGTTGCCCCTTTGCTCCTGATCTGGTAGTTACTGCAGTGAGTTGCTCCAGTGGGAAAGGAGTGATCTCTGTCATCATCTCCTTAGATAACCCTCACAGGGTTTTCTCTCTTGCAGGTTTTGTGAGCTCCTGTAACCTTTTACTAGGAGGTCTGGGAGTCTGTGACACAACTCCAAGAGCTTTCAGGTCATTACCCAACAGAACCCTACCTGGTACTTCACATTGTTTACTGACAGGTATCTTTACAGCCATATAATTACACTGGATGAGAACTGGTAACTGGGGACACATCTGCACAGGACCTCCAGCTAACTTGGTGAGGCATTTGGGTCCCTTAGCAACATCCTCTGCCTTGAAAAATAATTCATCCGCCACAGTTATGCTGGCCCCAGTGTCTCTAATGGCAGGAGTCTCCTGACCATTCATCTGGACACTGTCTTTATAATACTCTTTAGTATTATCTGGGATAGAATTATATACATCTAAATTCTGTTGTTCCCACAACCCCATAGATACTAAAGAAACACTGGCTGAGACACCAATGGGTTCATCAGCCAGCGGTAGAAAGTTTCCACTTGCCATTGGGACTTCCTCTTCTGGAGTGAAGGCTAAGGAGGCAAGTTGGATCCCTGAAGGTTTACCCTTGCATCTGGGATCTCCTTTCACATGGTCAGTAGAGCCACAAACAAAGCATTTACCGAATACCTTCTGGAATGGTGGCTTGTTCTAGCCTCCCTCTGGTTTGGCACCAGAGGGTACACTATTCTGCTGTGGCTTCCCTTGTGGCTTACCCTTATGGTTTTGGTTGGGGCCCTCTTTGGAATTTGCAGTATTAGAATTCTCTTTGGAGTCCTTTTTAGGCTGTTTCCCCTCATCCTTTTTCTGAGTTACCCCAGAATCCTTGCGAGTGGCCCTGTTGGCAACCCACAAGTCAGCAGCCTTAGCTAGCTTTCGGGAATCTAATTCCTTTGAATCAGCCAAGTGCTGTCTGAGCTCAGGAGAGCAGGCATCATAAATTGACTCCAACATAAAAAGATTCTTCATACCTTCATAAGTGTTCACCTTGTAACCCTTAATCCATCCCTCTAAGTTTTTCAACCCTTCACTCACCCAGGTAGCCCAAGGGGTACCATCATGCTTTTTGAGGGTTCTAAACCTCTTAAGATAATGGGAAGGGGTCTTCCCAAATCTAGCTAACAGAGCTAGTTTCACACATTCATACTCTTTCCTATCCTCCTCCCCCAGCTCCATTACCACATCAGTTGCAACAGGGGGAAGCCTAGAGAACAACCAGGTGAGTAAGTCATATCCTGTGATGTTCTGGAGCCCATGATTATATTCAAACAGAAACAACCAATCCAACACATCCAATTTAGGCTCATACATACCAACCAATTCTTTAGGCATCGGGGGTCTTTTAGGACTGGAACTTCTAGAGGAGCCAGAGAGAGAAGTATTTTCAACAGATAATTTCTTCATTTCTAGCTCTTGCTTGAGCTCCATTTCCCTTAGCCTTAGTTCTTGATTCCGTTCCTGGTGTCTCTGTTCAGCCTGAGTATTCAGTCTCTTGAACTCTAGTTCAAGTTTCATTTTCTCTAATTCAAGATATTGAGGACTAAGTGTGGGACTTGGCAAAGGCCCAGTAGGTACAGCAGGTAGAGCATACAGAGGCCTGGGGGGACAGTCACAGCAGCCTCACCCTCCTCTTCTGACCCTTCCTCAAGATCATCAACATTTGGTTCAGTTTCAATCTCAAAACTGTTATCTACAGTTGCTGGAGTGGTAGGTTCCTCTGAACCATCATCCAGGCTTTGGGTAGCTAATAACCTTTCTATTAGTTCCATTTTCTTGCCTTTAGTCAGGAGATTCTTATGCTTACAGAGAACTCTTAAACAATCAGCAGTTTTTGTAGCAAGGGACTCTTGACTATAACTTTCCATAGTTAACATGTTAGAAAGATTACTTTTTCAGTGCTAACCTTTGTGGTTAGTTGCACTAAGGTATCCTAAAGCACTCTAAAATGTATACTCAATACAAAACCCACTGCTGTACACCAGTGTTAGGCAGAAACCTGTGCAATTCCCTTTGGGAACATTGCAAAAGATTTAGGACTACAGGTGTTAGCAGTAAACCCACTTGGTAGCAGTCTGTACCACCCAGATTCACTTAGTAGCTGTGGCTGAGCAGTCAGACTTCCCCCAAGAAGAGTTAGGCAGTATGCAAAGTATACACAATAGGCACTCAGACACAATAGCACAAGCAAACACTGACCAGAGCTTTGGTAACAAGGTATATAATTATTTATTTAAAAACACACTGTTTGAAACACTCCAGCACTCTTATTGTAAAACACTCTAAACACAGTTACTATATAATATATACAACCCTTATTCCTTATCAGATAAGTCTTAGTTAACACCACTAATTTCCATACAGAGGTGAGCGCTTAACTATAGATGGTACTCCAATAGGTTCATGAAGAAGGGAGAGAAAAAGACACAATATGGAACGATACACCACTCTAAGATTTAGGAACACTATTAGCAAGGCACAAGAGCAAAAGTCACTTGTGAGCCAAAGTCCATAG
The DNA here is from genome assembly GCF_040938575.1 of Ambystoma mexicanum. Lineage (NCBI taxonomy): Eukaryota > Metazoa > Chordata > Amphibia > Caudata > Ambystomatidae > Ambystoma > Ambystoma mexicanum. The sequence goes on along the minus strand of NC_090929.1, from coordinate 1,734,569,749 downwards.
GCTGGGCCCACTCTTAGAGAGAGCAGAGCACAAATGCGCCCAAGATCACACAGTTACACTAGGCTTTGAAAGTCTTGCAGAGAGTTCGAAAAGAGTTTAGAGAGGCTCAGAAAAGTTTAGCCAGGGTGTCCCAGGCTAACCCAGGTTCGCAAGCCGGGGCTAAATCTACACCGTACAGTCTGTGGCAAGGGAAGCCAGGCGGAACACAGCACCTTAAGTGGGAAGGATCCTCCAGCGGTGGCAGTTGTTCCTGGCAGCGGGTGCAAGTCTCATCGTCGTCCAGAGGAAGAGAAGATCTCGACTTGGAGGAAAGATTAAGGTCGTTGCACTGCCAGGGAAGAAACCAGCCACAGAGTTTTCCGGTTAAAGGCATTACCCTTTATTTCGTGGTCGTGGTAAAACATGGTATTCCGGTTGCCGGGGTGCTTGGCACAGGCAAGGCGGCCACGAGATGCATCGGGAAGGCGAAAATACGGTGAAACTGGTTATCCCCACCAGTCAAAGGAAGAAGACTCTCCGGCGGGAGATCTCCTCTGTCGTTGGGAAAAGTGGTCAGACGGTCCAGCAGGGCTCCACCGGTGGTGTCATTGTGGCAGGTTGGCTCAGCTTCTCCCTCGTCAGATTCTTAGGTCCTGTGCCGACTTCTGAATTTCCAGTCCCCAAAGCCCTGCTTTTATGCAGAAAACCCCCATTCACTCAGCCTAGCTGTCACTCAAACATGCTAAGTGGTGAGCCGGCCGGCTCACCACTTGGGCCAATCAGGACGGAGTGCGACTTGAGTTGCCTATGCAACTCAGTCCAGGGTGCCTAAATCCCCCTCCACCCCTCCTAAGTACCCCAGACAGAGTGGCACCACTTTGGAGGGCTTCTGTGGAGAAGCCCGCTAAAAAGTGGAACAAAGGGCTCGACTTGGGTTGGAGTCACAGAAGAGAACACAAACGCCATTTTAGAACCGAGTTTTGGCAAAAAATACCAACCGGAGAATTAATAATAATTAAATAAACCGGCGGTATGTTCGAGGCTATCGTAATTAAATAAATAAAGATAGTAGCCTTGAACAATGGGAAAATCCCATAGAGTAATATTCGCGGTTGAATATAAAAAGTAGTATCCACTGCCACCAGCCAAAACTCGATGAGGGGTGATGGAGACGTGCCCCCTCGACTAACAGACCCCGGGGCAATCGAATTGCCCCAGCCAGTACGTCCACAATATGATGGTTTGTACTGGTTCTGTTCAGAATTTAAGACTAGTAAAGTCAATTGTGACTTTACATGCCCTGGGAGACAGTAGTCAGTCCCAGGGTATGGAGTCTATACTGGGGGGTCACTATGACACCCCTGTGTTACTGCACTGAGGGTGCTGTGTAACACACATCACAAAAACACATGAAGCCCTATGGAGTAAAAGACCCCATAGCCCATTAAACACATCTAGATTCAAAGAAACACACGCAAATCATGTCCAAGAGTGAGGGTAAAAGAGTCTCAATATTGGCAGGAGAAAAAAGTAAACCCCAAAAATCCAGCAAAGCTGCTGGGGGACTCACTAGGTTAGAAAATTCAGCCTAAACATAGAATTCTCCCTAACAGTCTACAACTCACAGCGTATTCATCAGGGGCGAATCACACCATGAGATACTCGATGGTGGGTGTTAGGGACAATTCTCCTATATGGCTAATTTCCCTTAACTAGTGAGTCCCTCAGCAGCTTTGCTGGATTTCTGGGGTTTATTTTTTTCCACCTGGCAAGAGTGTGAACCTTTTTCCCACTCTTACATGTGTTTTGCCATGTGTTTTTCTACTTGTGTGATCTTGGGCTCTGGAGCCACTTTTTGTGTGTGTTAAACAGCACCTTCACGCAGTGACACAGGGTTGTCTCTAAGACTTCCCACTGACTCTATTTTTCTGGGGCTGAGTACTGTCCCCCAGAAGCAGGTAAAGTTGCCATTTATTATATGTAGTCATTTAAAACTACAGACCCAGTACACCCGATCTTACATGGAGTGTTGGAAAGGGTTAACTCTGATCCCTTTTTGTCTGTACCTCCTGGAGCCTTGTTCTGCTCCCTTAACACTAAGACTTGGCTGGTGGCAGTGGTACCAACCCTAACCTTTCTACCGCGATTATATGTATAAACGTGGTACTGTTTTTAGGCTACTGTGTTAGCCTCGAACATAAACCCGCTTGACCAAATATCTTTTATTTTGGCTCCGGTCGGGTTTAGTCACCATTTCTTTGTGTTAACATCCTTCTTGTGTTTTATTTTGCACGGCAAACCAGGTTTGCCTTCTTTGTTCGCCATCCTTTGGTGGCTTCTGCAAATAAGCCCTCCTTTGGCATTGGGATGTCTAGGTGGGCTGAATGTGAGGGAGGGGTTTAGTCACCGCCTGCACAGGGTCTCCTTGGAGAACCAAGTTGCACTTTGTGTTCAATGACTGAGGTGGTTGGGCTGGGCAACCCCCCTTCTGTTTGATTGACAGCCCGGCTGTGTGAATGGGGGATTTTGGCATAAAAGGCAGGACTCTTGGGCTGGAAGTCAGAGTAGCCACTGGAACTACAAGAACCAAAGAGAAGCGGAGAAGAAGACGGCTGCTGCAACTCCCGAGTCCCGGTGAAGCCCTGCTGCAGTCCTGAGCTATCTACCCTTCAACGACAGAGAAGATCCAGTCCGGATTTTTCGTCCCTTGAGCCTGGTGGGACCAACCAACTCACCTTTCTACAGCCAGAGAATCCTTTTATGGGCCAAAATCACTGCACAATGCTGTAGTGGTCCGGATAGCCATCAGAAGAGCCCTCTCCTGTTTTAAAGGAGCACACCTTTTATTCACTGCTGCTTTGCTGCTGCTGGCTTCATCCCTGGGTAGTGAAGATTGCTCCAGACATCCTCCTTCTTGTCCCCACGACTGAAGCTTCAGGAACTGTGAGTCTGCAGGAGCTACCAGGAACAACTGCCGTAGCACCAGCTCCCTTCAACGGAATAAGGTACTGTGTCAATTTGGTCATTCTCTCCGTCCGACCTTGAGGAATTCGGGTGAATCCTCTTTCCTTACCAAGGCTTGTCCTTTCTTTCTTCCCTCTTATAACTTTTGCCTACTCTTGACAATATCTAAGTTCTCCTAGCAACTTAGATCTTGAACTGTTCTCACCGTGTGATCCTCTACAACAGAGCCCCTGCTCCATTTGACACTAGAGCAGGCCTATTGACTTTTATCTGCCTCTTAGAACACGTCGTCTGATTCTATTGTCTTGACAAAAGTATTGCCTTTGATTTTTTCCACTATTCCCTTGTTTTAATTCTATGTGCTAAGTGTGTTTGACTCTGGTTACATTTCTTCCTGTGGGAACGCTTTTCTTTTGTAAGACCGAACTGTCATTACTGTCAAAAAGTGATCACGGTAACGTCTTTGTTTTACAACACCCGTCTGTCAAATCCTAATGGAGACCAGGAGGGGTCCCACCGAACTACCTCAAGATGTGGGCCCTGGAGGTGACAGAACTATGTAACAACTTCAATGTGCTTATAGCCGCATCTTAATCAACAAATGTAAAAAGGTGGGGAGAACAGTGGTTCAAAACATATATTCTTATTTTATTAAATAGTTAAACAAGACCGACAGGTCACATTTGCAAATTTAGACAACATAAAACAAAATTAATAGGAAGACAATTCATTTAACACTTTTTTGTCCTAATGTTCACTCCTTGCATACATTAAATTTCAAAGTGATGTCAGAAAGACATGGGTGACTTTTGCAAGAAGCAATTAATAACCAACTATTTCCAAGGTTCCCATATATATTGTGTCGACATGAGTGAATCTGTTTCCAGCCTTCTTCGTAGACACACAAATAGACTGTTAGTTATTCTTGAATATTTTAGCCTAATGTACTTACCTTGAATTTGCCTAATCAAGAGGAATTGGTTGTGTGTAGTATATTTACAGTGTGGTTTTATTTAATAGAAGTGACATGTTTTGTGAACAGATGGTTTAAAAATAAATATACTTATATTGTTTTAACCAGAAACCTTGAGTCAGTGTTTGCTTGGGTCACAGTAATTGTATTCCTTTGTGTAATCCCTGTTACTGCTCATTTGCTCTTGAGATAAGTCTGGCTGCTCAGCCCTGGCTACCACTTTAACTGTGTAGTACAAGCTTGTACCAAAGGTGAAATTGTACTACCACTTGTAGTCTTAATCTTGTGTAGTGGTCCCAAAGGAGAAAGGGTCCGAATGCAACACAAGTACCTGAAGCCGCCAGCCAATGAGGATGGAAAACTTTAGCTGACTAAGACATTGGGTCACTGCTAGAGGGGTGGAACCGGTCTGGTGACGGGGGTCGGTTTGGGCCAATTAGGCACGCTAATGTATGGCTTTCTTAAGGGGACTAAAAATGTTAACCAATGTGATGGTATGGATTTACATGTGTCTTGAAACTGTCCATTTATGTATATGTTTATTGTTCACTTGTTAGGTGTTTATACAAGAAGCAAATACTGTATCAAAAAGACCCATGGGGCAACAGGGAGGTGACATAGGATGATGGACAATGACATTACAACAATGTTTAATAATTAAATACAACAATTTAAGAAGAGACAGAGGGGAAGACAAACCTACTTTGCCTTGTGAGTGTTCAGATGTGCAGATGGGAGAGAGGTATGGGATAGGTGATGTGGTGCCCAGGGAGAGCGGCAGGTGAAGTGCTATGAAGAAAGGTAAGTGCAACCTCCAGTGGTGGAGAGTGAGCCGAGGCAAGTGCAGAGGGGAGAGATGTATGGGATAGGTGATGTGGTGCTCATGGAGAGCGGCAGGTGAAGTGCTATGAAGAAAGGTAAGTGCAACCTCCAGTGGTGGAGTGTGAGCCGAGGCAAGTGCAGAGGGGAGAGGGATATGGGATAGGTCATGTGATGCTCAGGGAGAGCAGCAGGTGAAGTGCTATGAAGAAAGGTAAGTGCAACCTTCAGTGGTGGAGGGTGAGCCGAGGCAAGTGCAGAGGGGAGAGAGGTATGGGATAGGTGCTGTGGTGCTCAGGGAGAGCGGCAGGTGAAGTGCTATGAAGAAAGGTAAGTGCAACCTCCGGTGGTGGGAGGTGAGCCGAGGCAAGTGCAGAGGATAGACAGCAGCTGGGATGATAAGATGTGGGAGTCAGGGCCCTGAGTATCCATAAGGGCCCTGCATGCCAATCAAGATAATGTGTGATTAACAGGGGCGAGAGGGAGGGAGGGAAGGAAAAGGTAAAGAGGAAGGTCTTGAGGATTTTCTGGAACTTAAGGAGGTCCTGCACAAGGAGTTGGTGCCAGAGGAACATTGGTGTCTTAAGGAGGAATTATAATATTTAGTGAGAAGGAATAGCAGATAGAGTGGTCCTTGGCCCCAGACAGCCTAGTGGATGATGCAGTGAATTTTAATATAATATGTTCCGCAACTGGGGGCCAGTGAAGACTTTGTAGGGCAGGAGAGATGCGGTCCCTTGGCTTGAGGCCAAGGATAAGTCTTGCTGCATTATTCTGGATTAGCTGGAGGGATCGCAGCGTTGACAACAGTAGATTAAGGAGGAGGATATTACAATACTCAAGCCTAGAGAGAACCAGAGCCCGAGTAACATTGAGTCTCTGGGTGAAGGTGAGGAAAGGTAGGATTCCTTTCAGAAGGAAATGCTGAAAGTAGGACTTCTTGGCAATGTCCTGAGTATGAGGGAGGAAGGAGAGAGAGGAGTCAAAGATGACTCCAAAAGTTTCTGGCTTCCGAGCAGGGAGCAGGGGCAGAGCCAATGGAAGAAGGCCAGAGTAAAGGGAAGAAGTCAGGTGCGGGTCCCAATAGGGAAGATCTCTGTTTTGCTGGCATTGAGGTAGAGATAATTAGAAGTACACCAGGCCTGGATGTCTGAGAGACAGTCAGGGATGATGGAGAGTGCAAGGGTGTCTGAAGGAAGTTTGAAGAAGAGTTGCGTGTCATCAGCATAGCACTGTAAATTGAAGGAGAAGGAGAAAATTAGGAATGGTAGAATAAAGTAGATGTTAAAGAGCCGAGGCGTAAGAATGTAGCCATGGGGGATGCCATAGGTGGAGACAGAGGTAGGGGAGGAAAAGGTGCCCAGTATGACTGTAGAAGAGCGGTCAGTTAGGAAAGAGGTAAACCAGTCCTGTGCCCACTCCGAGATACCAAGGGTGTCATGGTGCCTTTTTTATGAGGATGGAGTGGTTCACTGTGTCAAATGTAGAAGAGAGATCAAGGAGGATTAGGACAGCTGGGGAGCTGGAATCAAGGGATGGAAGCAGTTCTTCACGGGTGTTGAAAAGAGAAGTTTCCGTGCCTCTGGATGCTCAGAATCCAGATTGGTCGTCGTGGAGACTACCAACAAGTTCAGGGTGGGAGTTAAGTTGGGGCTGGGGTCAGGTTCTGAAGCAGTTTCCCCAGGAAAGGGGTGATGATAGAGATAGGGCGATATTTCACTGGGCAGGTGTTAGGGAGAATTCTCTGTTTAGGCTGAATTTCCTAACCTAGTGAGTCCCCCAGCAGCTTTGCTGGATTTTTTGGGGTTTATTTTTTTCTCCTGCCAAGAGTGAAACTCTTTTACTCTCACTCTTGGACATGACTTGAGAGTGTTTCTGTGACTTGGTTTGTGCTTATGGGCTATGGGGTATTTTCTCCCCATAGGCTATCATTGGTTTTTGAATGTGTGTTACACAGCACCCTCAGTGCAGTAACACAGGGGTGTCATAGTGACCCCCAAACATAGACTCCACACGCTGGGACTGACTACTGTCTCCCTGGGTCTGTAAAGTCACCATTGACTTTACTAGTCTTAACTTAGGAACTTAACCAGTACAAACCTTCATACTGTGGAAGTACTGGTAGGGGCAATTAGATTGCCCCTGGGTCTGTTGTCGAGGGGGTACTGTCCCGTCCCCCCTCGCTGAGTTTCTGGCTGGTGGCAGTGGATACCACGGAAATATTCCACCGGAATATTTCCCAATGGGATTTCCCATTGATTTTAATGCACCACTTTTTGGTGCAATGTTAAAGATACCGCCGGTTTATTTATTTAATATAAATTCACCGGTTGGGATTTTTTGCCAGAACTCGCCGCCAAAATGGCGTCTAGGTTCACTTCAGTAACCCTGAACCCGAGTCGAGCCTTTGTTCCACTTTTGGCGGGATTCTGCACAGAAGCCCTCCAAAGTGGTGCCATTCTGTCTGGGTACCACAGGGGGTGTGGGAGGGGGTTTAGGCACCCTGGACTGAGTTGTCTTGCCAACTCATGTCGCACGCTGGTGTGATTGGCCCAAGTGGTGAGCCGCCCCGCTCACCACTTAGCATGTTTGAGTGACAGCTAGACTGTATGAATAGGGGTTTGCTGCATAAAAGCAGGGTTTTTGGGACTGGTTCTTCAGAAGTCGCCACAGGACCTAAGAAGCCGAAGAGGGAGAAGCCGAGCCGACCTGCCAAGACGACACCACCGGTGGAGCCCTGCGGAACCGTCTCACCACTTTTCCCAACGACAGAGGAGATCTCCAGCCGGGAGAGTCTCCTTCCCTTGACTGGTGGGGACAACCAGTTTCTGTCTTCTTTTCGCCTCCCTGAAGCATCTCGTGGCCGCCTTGCCTGTGCCAAGCACCCCGGCAACCGGGATACCACCTTTTACCTCAACCGCGAAAGAGGGGTAACATACTTTTAACCGGAAAACTCCATGGCTGGTTTCTTCCCTGGTAGTGCAACGACCTTCAGCTTTCCTCCACGTCGAGATCTGCTCTTCCTCTGGACGACGTCGTGACTTGCACCCTATCCAGGAACAACTGCCACCGCTGGAGGATCCTTTCCATTTTAAAGGTACCGTGTTCCGCCCGGCTTCCCTTGCCACCGATTGTATGGGGTAGATTTAGCCCTCGGCTTATGAACCTGGGTAAGCCTGGGACACCCTGACTAAACTTTTCTAAACTTGGTAAAACCTTTCCTACTCACCTGTAATGACTTGTGACATTGTGTGATCTTGGGCATCTTTTCGCCTGGCTTTCCCTAGAGTGGGCCTGGCAACCGAACTTCCTTGCTCCACAATAGACTGCCTTTCTAAACTTACTGTGAATCTCTGAAAAGTGTTTTACCTTGCTGTTTTCATTACTTCTGCCTTTTTCCCTCCCTTTTTAACTAACTTGTTGGAGTGCCATCTAACGTTAAGCGCTCACCTCTGTTTGGAAATAAGTGGTGTTAACTTAGACTTGTCCAACAAATAACTAGGGATGTACATATAAGTAATAGTGACTGTGTTTTGACTTACTTACCTTTTCTGTGCTAGTGTAATTTATGAGTGTGTCTTTTAAATAAATAATTATATACTTTTACACCTAGCTCTGGTCAGTGTTTGCTTGTACTACTGTGCCTCTGTACCTATATGTATGCTCTATATACTGCCTAACTCTTCTTGAGGGAAGTCTGACTGCTCAGCCACGGCTACCAGGTAAATCTGGGTGGTGCAGACTGCTACCAAGTGGGTTTACTGCCAAACACCTGTAGTCTTAAATCTTTTGCAGTGGTCCCAGAGGGAACTGCACAGGTTTCTGCCTAACACTGGTGTACAGCGGTGGGATTTGTACTGAGTATACACTTTAGTGTACTTTTGAGATACCTTAGTGCAACTAACCACAAAGCTTAAGCACAAAAAGAAAAAGTCATTTTCTAACATGTCTGCTATGGAAAGTTATAGTCAAGAGTCCCTTGCTACAAAAACTGCTGATTGTTTAAGAGTTCTCTGTAAGCATAAGAATCTCATGACTAAAGGCAAGAAAATAGAGCTAATAGAAAGGTTGTTAGAAAACCAAAGTCTGGATGATGGTTCAGAGGAACCTACCACTCCAGCAAATGTAGAGAACAGCAATGATATTGATATTGAACAAAGTATTGATGATCTTGGGTCAGAACCAGAAGAGGGAGATGAAACTGCTATAGATGTTCCCTCTAGGCCTCTCTCTGCCTTACCAGCTGTACCTACTGGACCTTTGCCAGGTCCCACATTTAGTCCTCAATACTATGAACTAGAGAAAATGAAACTGGAATTAGAGTACAAGAAACTTAATACTCAAACTGACAAAGAACTAAGGCTACAAGAAATGGAGCTCAGGTATGAGCTAGAAATGAAGAAATTGTCTGTTGAGAATGCTTCTCTCTCTGGCTCCTCTAGAAGTTCCAGTCCTAAAAGACCCCGGATGCCTAAAGAATTGATTGGTATGTATGAGTCTAAGTTGGATGCGTTGGATTGGTTGTCTATGTTTGAGTATAATCATGGGCTCCAGAACATCACAGGTAATGAGTTACTCACCTGGTTGTTCTCTAGGCTCCCCCCTGTTGCAACTGATGCAGTAATGGAGTTGGGGGAGGAGGATAGGAAAGAGTATGAATGTGTGAAACTAGCTTTGATAGCTAGGTTTGGGAAGACCCCTTCCCAGTATCTTAGGAGGTTTAGAAGCCTCAAAAAGCATGATGGTACCCCTTGGGCTACCTGGGTGTGTGAAGGGTTGAACAACTTAGAGGGATGGATTAAGGGTTATAAAGTGAACACTTATGAAGGAATGAGAAATCTTGTAATGATGGAGTCAATTTATGATGCCTGCTCTCCTGAGCTCAGACAGCACTTGGCTGATTCGCAGGAATTAGACCCTAGAAAGCTAGCTAAGGCTGCTGACTTGTGGGTTGCCAACAGGGCTACTCACAAGGATTCTGGGGTAACTCAGAAGAAGGATGAGGGGACACAGCCTAAGAAAGACTCCAAAGAGAATCCTAATAATTCCTAACCCAAGGAGGGCCCCAAACCACAAAATAACCAGGATAAGCCACATGGGAAACCCAGTCAGGCTAGTGTACCTTCTGGGCCCAAACCAGAAAGAGGTCAGAACCAGCCACCCTTTCAGAGAGCATTTGGACAATGCTATATATGTCAGGGTACTGACCATATCAAAGTAGATCCCAGGTGCAAGGGTAAACCTGCAGGGATCAGCACAGCCTCCTTAGCCTTCCCTCCTGAGGGGGAAGTACAGATGTCTAGTGCTCACTTTGAACTCTTTGCTGAAGATCCCTTGGGACTTCAAGCAACTGTATCTATAGAGTCCATGGATCTGGTTAGCTCCCAGAATAGGGTAGTGTATAACTCCCTACCTGCAAAATCTAAAGTGCACTATGTGGACAGTGTTCTTGTCAATGGCCAGGATACTCCTGCCAGGAGAGACACTGGGGCCAGCAGAACAGTAGTGGATGAAAGCTTCTTTCAACCTGAGGATGTGGCCAAAGCACTCAAAGGTCCCACTAAGATGTCTGGAGGCCCTGTCCAAATGGTTCCTATTCTACCAGCCCTCATTCAGTGTAACAACATGACAGTGAGGATCCCTGTCAGTGTTCAGACTGAGCAACCTGGGAAAGTCCTGTTGGAGAATGACCGAAGAACTCTAGGAGTAGTGTCACACACCCCCAGGCCTCCCAGTATGGAGAAGCAGAACTTAACCAAATTGGCTAGAGAGGCTACCTTGAAGGACCCTTCTAAGCCTGTGGGACCCTCTACTGAGAACCCCACTACAAGCCCTGGTGTTAGTAAGTTGACCTCTAACCCAGGCACATTTCAGGATAGTATGCTAGGAACATGGGAGCCCCAACCAAGCTCCATCATTGTTCCCCTAGTTTCAGAGTCTCTGACTCTCCCTGCTTCTGAGGAAGAGGTGGATAGACCAATTAGACCCCTATCTGGACCTGAGGGAACTGGTAATTCTCAGTGCTGGTGGAAAACCAGAAAAGAAAAGTCTAAGGCCAAAAACCTTCAGACTGTTGGACCTTCTATAGAAGACGTCTATAGAAGACCCCAACAAAATTCCTGATGCTAGGAGGGAATCTCCTAAAGTAGGTAAGGTTAGATCTAAGAGGAAGGAGAAGCATGTACCTTGCTTATCTCCAACCCCTCCACCCAAGAGGCCTAAGACCCAACCTGCTCTCCACAGAGAGGTGGTGAGGAACCTTGGAGGGCCCTCTAGACCTAAGGGTATCGTTTATAAGGACCCCTTGAAAAAGCCTAAAGCAGGTTCAGAAGTTGTACCAACTTCTGAGGGACTGGTCAACCAGATCCCCTATAGTTTTAAAAAGACTGATGTTCCTCAAAGGGTTTGTAGGTCATATAGCTTACAAAGGAAAACCTTTGATGTAACCATAGAACCCAGGTCAGGGTGTCACCATCAAAATGCTGATGGACTCTCTAGGATGTATGTCATCGACTAGAGGTATGAGGTTCATCCAGGAGTGGATTAAATCCTCCTGTCCCTTAGTCTGGGGGGGGGGGGGCGAGTGTTAGGGAGAATTCTCTGTTTAGGCTGAATTTCCTAACCTAGTGAGTCCCCCAGCAGCTTTGCTGGATTTTTTGGGGTTTATTTTTTTCTCCTGCCAAGAGTGAGACTCGTTTACCCTCACTCTTGGACATGACTTGAGAGTGTTTCTGTGACTTGCTATGTGCTTATGGGCTATGGGGTATTTTTTCCCCATAGGCTATCATTGGTTTTTGAATGTGTGTTACACAGCACCCTCAGTGCAGTAACACAGGGGTGTCATAGTGACCCCCAAACATAGACTCCACATCCTGGGACTGACTACTGTCTCCCTGGGTCTGTAAAGTCACCATTGACTTTACTAGTCTTAACTTAGGAACTTAACCAGTACAAGCCATCATACTGTGGAAGTACTGGTAGGGGCAATTAGATTGCCCCTGGGTCTGTTGTCGAGGGGGTACTGTCCCATCCCCCCTCGCTGAGTTTCTGGCTGGTGGCAGTGGATACCACGGAAATATTCCACCGGAATATTTCCCAATGGGATTTCCCATTGATTTTAATGCACCACTTTTTGGTGCAATGTTAAAGATACCGCCGGTTTATTTATTTAATATAAATTCACTGGTTGGGATTTTTTGCCAGAACTCGCCGCCAAAATGGTGTCTAGGTTCACTTCAGTAACCCTGAACCCGAGTCGAGCCTTTGTTCCACTTTTGGCGGGCTTCTGCACAGAAGCCCTCCAAAGTGGTGCATTCTGTCTGGGTACCACAGGGGGTGTGGGAGGGGGTTTAGGCACCCTGGACTGAGTTGCCTTGCCAACTCATGTCGCACTCTGGTGTGATTGGCCCAAGTGGTGAGCCGCCCCGCTCACCACTTAGCATGTTTGAGTGACAGCTAGGCTGTATGAATAGGGGTTTACTGCATAAAAGCAGGGTTTTTGGGACTGGTTCTTCAGATGTCGCCACAGGACCTAAGAAGCCAAAGAGGGAGAAGCCGAGCCGACCTGCCAAGCTGACACTACCGGTGGAGCCCTGCGGAACCGTCTCACCACTTTTCCCAACGACAGAGGAGATCTCCAGCCGGGAGAGTCTCCTTCCCTTGACTGGTGGGGACAACCAGTTTCTGTCTTCTTTTCGCCTCCCTGAAGCATCTCGTGGCCGCCTTGCCTGTGCCAAGCACCCCGGCAACCGGGATACCACTTTTTACCTCAACCGCGAAAGAGGGGTAACATCCTTTTAACCGGAAAACTCGACGGCTGGTTTCTTCCCTGGTAGTGCGACGACCTTCAGCTTTCCTCCATGTCGAGATCTGCTCTTCCTCTGGACGACGCCGTGACTTGCACCCACTACCAGGAACAACTGCCACTGCTGGAGGATCCTTTCCATTTTAAAGGTACCGTGTTCCGCCCGGCTTCCCTTGCCACCGATTGTACGGGGTAGATTTAGCCCTCGGCTTTCGAACCTGGGTAAGCCTGGGACACCCTAACTAAACTTTTCTAAACTTGGTAAAACCTTTCCTACTCACCTGTAAAGACTTGTGACATTGTGTGATCTTGGGCATCTTTTCGCCTGGCTTTCCCTAGAGTGGCCCTGGCAACCGAACTTCCTTGCTCCACAATAGACTGCCTTTCTAAACTTACTGTGAATCTCTGAAAAGTGTTTTACCTTGCTGTTTTCATTACTTCTGGCTTTTTCCCTCCTTTTTAACTAACTTTTTGGAGTGCCATCTAACGTTAAGCGCTCACCTCTGTTTGGAAATAAGTGGTGTTAACTTAGACTTGTCCAACAAATAACTAGGGATGTACATATAAGTAATAGTGACTGTGTTTTGACTTACTTACCTTTTCTGTGCTAGTGTAATTTATGAGTGTGTCTTTTAAATAAATAATTATATACTTTTACACCTAGCTCTGGTCAGTGTTTGCTTGTACTACTGTGCCTTTGTACCTTTATGTATGCTCTATATACTGCCTAACTCTTCTCGAGGGAAGTCTGACTGCTCAGCCACAGCTACCAGGTAAATCTGGGTGGTGCAGACTGCTACCAAGTGGGTTTACTGCCAAACACCTGTAGTCTTAAATCTTTTGCAGTGGTCCCAGAGGGAACTGCACAGGTTTCTGCCTAACAGCAGGATGGGTCTGCTGATGGTTTTTTTAAGGAGATGACGCACAAGGGTGTGCTTGAGGGATGATGGAAAAGAACCAGTAGTAAATGAGTGGGCACGAAGATCAGCAAGAGCAGTGGCCAGAGAGGAGATGTTATCCTTGGTGGTTCTGGATGAGCAAGGGGCAACATGTTTGGAATAGACATTCATGGAGTTGACAACTCTGGTGAATTCTTCCATAGAGACAGGGTGAAGGAGTAAAAGGTAGAAGGAGGGGGTGAGTGTTTATGGGAAGTAAGAGGGGGAGGAAGGGTTGGAAGAGTGTGTGATAAGGCTGTTCAGGATGTCCTGGGTTTGGTGGTGAAGTCAGTGGTGAGTGTCTTGCAAAGAGCCTGGGAGGGAATAGGGGCAGAGGATACTGCGGACCGGTTGGCTAGTTACCTGCAGATTTTGAAGAGTACAGCGGTGTTGTTGGATGCGCCAGATACTCATGTCCGAATGTGTATTTTTTTTGGCACAGAGAGAGAGTCTGTAATGCCTTTAGATCAGGCGGCAGGCCAGTTTGTCAGACGGTGAACCTGAGATTTGCCACTTCCGTTCTGCAAATCGGCACTTAGGTTTCAGGTCTGCAAGTTTGGAGTCGTACCAGTTGTTACGCTTGGAGGCAGGTCTCCGGTGGATCCTCATGACTGGGGCAATGATGTCAAGGGAGTTGGTAATGGCTGCTGAGAGCAGAATCAGAGGTAGAGTCTGAGTTGGGTGGGAAGGGGGGGGAATAAAGGTGGAAGTGAAGGCAACAGCTGACACTCGTTTCATCAGACACATGTTCATGAACGAGGTTGGCAGGGATTTTGGAGGAGTTGGCACAAGGCCATAGGGCCTAGATGGGAGGAGAGAAGAGAGTGGTTAGACCAAGACAGTGGGGTATCCTTCCCTGATCTACTGGCTCACATGTGCATACACTATACTAATCTAATAGTGTTAGGCGATTTCAATCTCTGTTATAACACCCCTAGATCTAATGAGTTTAGCTCTTTCTTTGACAGTTTACTTGACCTTGAACTGCACCAATTGACCCACGGACCTACCCATAGTCTGGGCAATACTCTTGATTTGATTTTTCTGAAAGAATCACTGTTGAGCTTTGATACCATTGAACCAGTGCTATGGTCCGACCATTACCTGGTAACTTGTGTATTTCAGTCTCGGAACCCCTCCGATTAAGATACTCCCACCTAAAATGCTGTTGCGCTCATGGCACTCGGTCGATACTTATGAGCTTAGTACCCATATAATTAACAAATGTGACTCTGTGAGCCCTCTGTCTCTGTGCTCACTGTCTCAGTTATTTCAGGACTCAGCCGACACCTATGCTCCTCTGAAACTGGTACAAGGTCGTAGACTACCTACCATCTGAACCTTGGTTCTCAGAAGAACTAAACATTACTTGTCTCAAGTTAGGACAGACCGAATGTAAATGGCAAAAGAACTACGATCCCGATCTCAGAAAATCCTATAAAGCCTGTCTGTCCATCTACCTGGCAGACATTAAAAATGCCAAAGCCAGTTTTGTTTCCCATAAGATTGAAACAGCACTCTGCCAACCCAAAACTCTCTTCTCTGTAGTTCAATCTCTAACCTCCTCTGAAGCTCTCACCTCCAGGGTCAAACCTACCCAAGAACTCTGCAATGATTTGTCCCTTTTTTTAATCAACAAAATAGAGGTTATTCGCACTAACATTGCTAAATCTCTAGCTACCGCGGTCTCTAGTAGTAACAATACATCTCCTGCCTCGTCCGCTGACAATTCTGCCATCTGGTCGACTTTTCCTCTTTTTTCCGAGGCTGAAGTCTTATCAGCTATTCAATGAATCAAATCCTCTTCTCTCGCGGATGCTAATCCTATGAAGATTATGAAGAAGATCGCTCCTGACCTTCTGGTAGCCCTCACTTCTGCTGTAAATGATTCCTGCCAATCCGGTTTTAAATTCAGCTACAGTTGTACCCCTTTTAAAGAAGCCTACACTTGATCCCACGGTTCTTGCTAATTTCCGCCATATCTGCCTGCTCCCTTTTCTTTCTAAACTCTTGGAATCACTAATTTCTCCTCTATTATCTTCCTTTCTGGAAACCACTAATATTCTTAATCCTACACAAGCAGGTTTCAGACCTGGCAGAGGCACTGAGAGTATGCTGGTGTCCGTACAGGATGATGTGTCCAGACTGGTTGACTCTGGGGGGGGGGTTGGGAGCCCTGATATTGCTCGATCTCTCAGCAGTGTTTGACACGGTCGACCACCCCATCCTATTGTCTCGCCTGGCCCAGATCGGAATCTCTGGCCAGTTTCTCGCCTGATTCACCTCTTTCCTGTCGGACCACTCACAAACTCTTGCCATGCCTCCTTTTCTTTCTTTACCTTGTCCCCTCACTTGTGGTGTCCCTCATGGCTTTTCCTTGTCCCCGATTTTGTTTAACATTTATATCTGGGCTTTAGTGTGCCTCATCCGTGCCCACGGCCTCAACTGTTACTCGTATGCTGACGATACCCAAATCCTGATCTGGCTTGATCAGAATCAGGCGGTGGCATCGTCGTGCCTTTGGGACTGTTTGAGGGCGACTAGATGGACCACAACTGGCTGAATATTAACAGGGATCAGACCTAGGTGCTGGTAGTGGGATGCCCACCCGATCCCTCACTGTGGATCTCTGCCTTCTGGCCCTCCACTTTAGGTCTGCTTCCTCGCCCAGTCAGTAAAGTAAAAAATCTTGGGGTTATTCTGTCTGACACTCTCTGCATGATTAATCAGGTGGTGGGTGTATGCCAAGCCGGCCACTATCAACTTAAGATCTTGAAGAGGGTCCTCCTATGATACCTGAACCCCTTTGTCCTCCAGTTATTGCAGCACTGCTTCTGTCCCGCCTTGATTATTGTAACTCTTTGTACCTGGCCCAGTCAATCGGCCTAATACAACGGCTACAACAAATACAGAACCTAGCGGCTAGGCTGGCTGCGGGCACTCCATATGGAGCTCATATCTCCCCGGTATTGCGCTCGCTTCACCGGCTGCCGGTAAATCAGCGCATCCTTTTTAAGGCTATGTGTATTGTACATAGGGCCATTCATAACCAAGGAGCAACGTTTCTGAAGGCTAAATTTCTCAGTCACCATCCTTCACGGGATCTTCGCTCCTCCTCCGCCAACCTCCTGGTTGTCCCGAGATTTCAGCGCACCAGAATCGGTGGTCAGGCTTTCTCCACAGTCGCGGCTAATCTTTGTAATGGACTGCCTTCCTTTCTGAGAAAAACGTCTGATCACTTATCTTTTAGAATAGCTCTGAAACTGACCCTCTTTTAGGCCTTCTTATTGTGGCCTCAACTGTAATGGCTTGCCCTCCCTCTCTAGTGCCATGATGTCTTCGGGCGATCGTGCGCTGTACAAATACATATCACATAACATAACCAGAGGAGATGTGAGAGGGAGGTCAGAGTGGATGAGGGCATCCAGCGTCTGTCCGGCAGAGTGGGTTGGACCAGAATGGAGAGGGATAGAGAGATGCAGAGGCCAATTAAGAGAGTGGTTGTTGTGCACAGGGAGTCAAAGTATTATTAATAGATGTGAACGTCACCCAGGAGTAGCAGGTTGGAGGTGGGTGAGAGTAAAGAGCCACAGAAATCAGTCCACTCAGAGAGAAACAGAGAGGTAGAGACAGGAGGCTGATAAATGGTAGCAATGGTCAGGGTGGAAGAGGGAGAGAAGACCAATTTGCATACTAGGCTCTCAAAGGATGAATAGAGCTAAGTGGGTAAGATGCAAGAAGGAATCCACTCAGGGAGGATTAAGGTATCCCCACCACCAGCCGGTGAGGTCGAGGCTTGGAGGTGATTAAAAGTCATTGGATTAAAGAGAGTCAAAAGAAGAGACTGAGTTGGCATTGAACCAAGTCTCAGTGAGTGCAAGTATGTCAAGGTCAGTGTCTTCAAGGAGAGAGCAGATGTCAGCAGAGTGTTTGTTGGCTGAGCATGCTTTGAGGGTCGCCAGGTGGAGATGATCACTTCCTTTGAAAGTTTTTTGAGGTGGAGTACAGGAGCATGGTACTTTAATCAGAGGTGGCAGAGCGGGGTGGAAGTAGGAAGAGAGGCAGCAGAAGGAAGGAAGTTGATGAGAGATGGCAGGATCTGGTCAAAGAGAAGGAGGTTGACCTGGGGGCCTTGAACCAGGATGGTGGCTGTGAGGTTGACATTAATGCTGCCGCGAGATGAGAAGAAGCCCACCAAGAGGACTTCCCACTTGGTGCCATCATTAATGAGAGAGGATTTGAAAGGGGAGAGAGTAGAGATGAGATGAGCAGTCCATAGGTCTGGAGATTGGACAGAGAAAAGGATGTCAGTGAAGATTTCTCTGGTGGATGCACTGACATAGGTGTCTGCAATTAGGATGCCAGTGTTTGCAGAAAGGATGTATTTTTTATGCTTTTTCCATCCAGATTTTGTGATGGAGGGTGTATAGGTGATAGTGTAGCAGTTGAAGTAGATTGGGGAAATGGAGAGTGCCACCTTAGAGCAAGAGAAATAAGTGAGGTGCAGAGAGATAAAGTGGGGGAGGGGGCCGCAATGCACAGTTCTGACTTTAACTCACATGCGGCCAAGTGGATGAGAAGAGTGACAGTCAAAAAGCAATGCAGGATGTGAGCAAACCTAAACAAGTAATGCAGGATGTGAGCACACCTAAAACAGCAATGCAGGATGTGAGCGAACCTTAAAAGCAATGCAGGATGTGAGCACACCAAAAAAAGCAATGCAGGATGTGAGCACACCTAAACAAGTAATGCAGGATGTGAGCACACCTAATAAAGCAATGCAGGATGTGAGTGAACCTAAAAAGTAATGCAGGATGTGAGCACACCTAAAAAAGCAATGCAGGATGTGAGCACACCTAAAAAAGCAATGCAGGATGTGAGCACACCTAAAAAATCAACGCAGGATGTGAGCACACCTAAACAAGTAATGCAGGATGTGAGCACACCTAATAAAGCAATGCAGGATGTGAGTGAACCTAAAAAGTAATGCAGGATGTGAGCACACCTAAAAAAGCAATGCAGGATGTGAGCACACCTAAAAAAGCAATGCAGGATGTGAGCACACCTAAAAAATCAACGCAGGATGTGAGCGAACCTAAAAAGCAATGCAGGATATGAGCACACCTGAAAAAGCAATGCAGGATATGAGCATACCTAAAAAGCAATGCAGGATGTGAGCACACCTAAAAAAGCAATGCAGGATGTGAGCACACCTAAAAAAGCAATGCAGGATGTGAGCACACCTAAAAAATCAACGCAGGATGTGAGCGAACCTAAAAAGCAATGCAGGATATGAGCACACCTGAAAAAGCAATGCAGGATATGAGCATACCTAAAAATCAATGCAGGATGTGAGCACACCTAAAAAAGCAATATAGGATATGAGCGAACCGAAAAAAAGCAATGCAGGATGTGAGCACACCTAAAAAAGCAATGCAGGATGTGAGCACACCTAAAAAATCAACGCAGGATGTGAGCACACCTAAACAAGTAATGCAGGATGTGAGCACACCTAATAAAGCAATGCAGGATGTGAGTGAACCTAAAAAGTAATGCAGGATGTGAGCACACCTAAAAAAGCAATGCAGGATGTGAGCACACCTAAAAAAGCAATGCAGGATGTGAGCACACCTAAAAAATCAACGCAGGATGTGAGCGAACCTAAAAAGCAATGCAGGATATGAGCACACCTGAAAAAGCAATGCAGGATATGAGCATACCTAAAAAGCAATGCAGGATGTGAGCACACCTAAAAAAGCAATGCAGGATGTGAGCATACCTAAAAAAGCAATGCAGGATGTGAGCACACCTAAAAAATCAACGCAGGATGTGAGCGAACCTAAAAAGCAATGCAGGATATGAGCACACCTGAAAAAGCAATGCAGGATATGAGCATACCTAAAAATCAATGCAAGATGTGAGCACACCTAAAAAAGCAATATAGGATATGAGCGAACCGAAAAAAAGCAATGCAGGATGTGAGCACACCTAATTTTGGTTTTTTAAGACATGGTATTGCAGCACAGCAGTACCGAAGTGGAAGCAATGGAAGAGAGAGCTTGGAAGTGAAGACAACGTAAGAGTTTTTGACCATGTAGTACGAGGGGGTCAGGTGCCAGCTGATATAGATCAGTGAGAATGTCAGGTGCCAGCTGATATAGAACAATGAGAAGGTCAAGTGCCTATGTCAGGTGCCAGCTGATATAGATCAGTGAGAAGGTCAGGTGCCAGCTGATAAAGATCAGTGAGAATGTCAGATGCCAGCTGATATAAAACAATGAGAAGGTCAGGTGCCTATGTCAGGTGCCAGCTGATATAGATCAGTGAGAAGGTCAGGCGCCAGCTGATATAGATCAGTGAGAAGGTCAGGTGCCTATGTCAGGTGCCAGCTGATATAGATCAGAGAGAAGGTCAGGTGCCAGCTGATATAGATCAGTGAGAAGGTCAGGTGCCTATGTCAGGTGCAGCTGATATAGATCCGTGTGAAGGTCAGGTGCCAGTTGATATAGATCAGTGAGAAGGTCAGGTACCTTCACACGGATCTATATCAGCTGGCACCTGACCTTCTCACTGATCTATATCAGCTGGCACCTGACGTTCTCACTGATCTATATCAGCTGGCACCAGATCTTCTCACTGATCTATATCAGCTGGCACCCGACATAGGCACCTGACCTTCTCACTGATATATATCAGCTGGCACCTGACATTTTCACTGATCTATATCAGCTGGCACCTGACCTTCTCACTGATCTATATCAGAGGGCACCTGACATAGGCACCTGACATTCTCACTGATCTATAGCAGCTGGCACCTGACCTTCTCAATGATCTATATCAGCTGGCACCTGACATTCTCACTGATTTATATCAGCTGGCACCTGCCCTTCTCACTGATCTATATAAACTGGCACCTGACATTCTCACTGATCTATATCAGCTGGCACCTGACCTTCTCACTGATCCGTATCAGCTGGCACCTGACCTTCTCACTGATCTATTTCAGCTGGCACCAGATCTTCTCACTGATCTATACCAGCTGCATCTGACATAGGCACCTGGCCTTCTCACTGATCTATATCAGCTGGCACCTGACATAGGCACCTGACCTTCTCACTGATCTATATCAGCTGGCACCTGACCTTCTCACTGATCTATATCAGCTGGCACCTGACATAGGCACCTGACCTTCTCATTGTTCTATATCATCTGGCGCCTGACCTTCTCACTGATCCATATCAGCTGGCACCTGACATAGGCACCTGACCTTCTCACTGATCTATATCAGCTGGCACCTGACATAGGCACCTGACCTTCTCACTGATCTATATCAGCTGGCACCTGACCTTCTCACTGATCTATATAAGCTGGCACCTGACATAGGCACCTGACCTTCTCACTGATCTATATTAGCTGGCACCTGGCATTCTCACTGATCAATATCAGCTGGCACCTGACCTTCTCACTGATCTATATCAGTGGGCACCTGACCTTCTCACTGATCTATATCAGCTGGCACCTGACAGAGGCACCTTACCTTCTCAAAGATTTATATCAGCTGGCACCTGACCTTCTCACTGATCTATATCAGCGGGCACCTGACCTTCTCACTGATCTTTATCAGCTGGCACCTGACAGAGGCACCTTACCTTCTCCCTGATCTATATCAGCTGGCCATGGCCTTCTCACTGATCTCTATCAGCTGGCACCTGACAGAGGCACCTTACCTTCTCACTGATCTATATCAGCTGGCACCTGACATTCTCACTGATTTTTATCAGCCGGCACCTGACCTTCTCACTGATCTTCGTCAGCTGGCACCTGACATAGGCACCTTACCTTCCAGGTAATTGCCAGCTGATATAGATCAGTGAGAATGTCAGGTGCCATTTGATATAGATCAGTGAGAAGGCCAGGTGCCAGCTGCTATAGATCAGTGAGAATGTCAGGTGCCTATGTCAGGTGCCATTTGATATAGATCAGTGAGAAGGTCAGGTGCCAGCTGATATAGATCAGTGAGAATGTCAGGTACCAGCTGATATATATCAGTGAGAAGGTCAGGTGCCTATGTCGGGTGCCAGCTGATATAGATCAGTGAGAAGATCTGGTGCCAGCTGATATAGATCAGTGAGAACATCAGGTGCCAGCTGATATAGATCAGTGAGAAGGTCAGGTGCCCGCTGATATAGATTAGTGAGAAGGTCAGGTGCCAGCTGATATTGATCAGTGAGAATGCCAGGTGCCAGCTGATATAGATCAGTGAGAAGGTCAGGTGCCTATGTCAGTGGCCAGCTTATATAGATCAGTGAGAAGGTCAGGTGCCAGCTGATATAGATCAGTGAGAAGGTCAGGTGCCAGCTGATATAGATCAGTGAGAAGGTCAGGTGCCTATGTCATGTGCCAGCTGATATAGATCAGTGAGAAGGTCAGGTGCCTATGTCAGGTGCCAGCTGATATAGATCAGTGAGAAGGTCAGGTGCCAGCTGATATAGATCAGTGAGAAGGTCAGGTGCCAGCTGATATAGATCAGTGAGAAGGTCAGGTGCCTATGTCATGTGCCAGCTGATATAGATCAGTGAGAAGGTCAGGTGCCTATGTCAGGTGCCAGCTGATATAGATCAGTGAGAAGGTCAGGTGCCAGCTGATATAGATCAGTGAGAAGGTCAGGTGCCTATGTCAGGTGCCAGCGGATATAGATCAGTGAGAAAGTCAGGTGCCAGCTGATATAGATCAGTAAGAAGGCCAGGTGCCAGCTGATATAGATCAGTTAGAAGGTCAGGCACCAGCTGCTATAGATCAGTGAGAATGCCGGGTGCCTTTGTCAGGTGCCAGCTGATATAGATCAGTGAGAAGGTCAGGTGCCAGCTGATATAGATCAGTGAGAAGGTCAGGCACCAGCTGCTATAGATCACTGAGAATGTTGAGTGCCTATGTCAGGTGCAAGCTGATATAGATCAGTGAGATGGTCAGGTACCAGCTGATAGAGATCAGTGAGATTGTCAGGAGTGGCACAAGCCCAGAGTCAAAGATAGATGTCTGTGGCTTTCTCCCTTATATACACCATTTCATGTAGGCACCTTGAATGAAGCTTGATTTTTCCCAGCTGAAATTGCATGCAATAGAACGCATTTTCCTTGCAATTCGTGCACTCATTATTACTCTGTGGATTGATTTACCTTGTTCGGGTTTTGGCCTAGACTACAGAAGAAGGCCATGACCTTCTCACTGATCTATATCAGCTGGCACCTGACATTCTCACGGATCTATATCAGCTGGCACCTGACATAGGCACCTGACCTTCTCACTGATCTATAGCAGCTGGTGCCTGACCTTATAACTGATCTATATCAGCTGGCACCTGACCTTCTCACTGATCTATATCAGCTGGCACCTGACATAGGCACCTGACCTTCTCACGGATTTATATCAGCTGGCACCTGGGTCCTTGTTGCTGTCTCCTCCCTGCTCCTGCTGGTGTTCTGGTGTTGGGGAGGGTGTGTTGTGCATGGGTGGGTCCTTTGTAGGCCTCTGATTTGCCATGGTTTCACCTGGGCCCTTATTGCTGTCTCCTCCCTGCTCCTGCTGGTGTAATGGTGTTGGGGAGGGTGTGTTGTGCATGGGTGGGTCCCTTGTAGGCCTCTGACTTGGAGTGGGTCCACCTGGGCCCTTTTTGCTGTCTCCTCCCTGCTCCTGCTAGTGTTCTGGTGTTGGGGAGGGTGTGTTGTGCATGGGTGGGTCCTTTGTAGGTCTCTGATTTGCATTGGTGTCACCTGGGACCTTATTGCTGTCTCCTTCCTGCTGGTGTAATGGTGTTGCGCAGGGTGTTTTGTGCATGGGTGGCTCCTTTGTAGGCCTCTGATTTACATTGGTTTCACTTGGGCCCTTATTGCTGTCTCCTCCCTGCTCCTGCTGGTGTAATGGTGTTGGGGAGGGTGTGTTGTGCATGGGTGGGTCCTTTGTAGGCCTCTGATTTGCAGTGGGTCCACCTGGGCCCTTTTTGCTGTCTCCTCCCTGCTCCTGCTGGTGTTCTGGTGTTGGGGAGGGTGTGTTGTCCATGGGTGGGTCCTTTGTAGGCCTCTGATTTGCATTGGTGTCACCTGGGACCTTATTGCTGTCTCCTTCCTGCCGGTGTAATGGTGTTGGGGAGGGTGTGTTGTGCATGGGTGGCTCCTTTGTAGGCCTGGGCCCTTGTTGCTGTGCCCTGTGTTCTTTTATCTCCAGCTTTTTGCTGGAGGTATTTTCGGTGGATTATCCGCCGCTTTTCTGGCGCTAATAGCACCTACGCCAGACTCGGGATTGTTATGTTTTAGCGCGAATGGATACTGGCGTTTTTACAGCCAACGCTTTTAAAGCCAGCTGTACTTGCGCCGGCTGTGTTGGCGCTGGCGGTTTTTGGACTTGTGATCCGACGGACCCTTAAATCTGGCGCTGATAGCGTTACCACCGATTTTAAGGGTTACCGCTGAACTCATGATGAGTACCACAGTCGAGACCACCCAGCTGCTGGGCACAGGGTCAACATCCCAGCTTTGCGTAATTTGCACTTGGCAACCTTAATCCTAGCTTAAGCCTAGAGCACATCCAGGGCAGGGACACCTCTAAACTGGGGTCGAGCCCCATCTCTGCCTAGCCCTTGCCATTGCTGGTAGCCGCGACAGACTCCTGTTCAACATCATACTCAACAAGTTAATGTCTAACATACTGTAAACATCTCGGTCATTAATGCCTAAATTAGACTCTGGAAATGCCCCCTTGTTCTGAGTCCCACTCTTCGTTTTCACAGTCCTTATGATATGTGGTGTACCGTACTGCCGTTACAGGAGCCCCTGTTGCTTTAGAAATATTCAATCCTCTTCAGGGTCAGTGAAGCCTGCACCCCCAGTTGAGATAAAATGTGGCAAGTATAACCAGTGTCCTTCTGAACATGATCTAACCTTGTCCATTCTAGGCCACAGTGGCAGACCCTTAGGGAGAGTGAGAATGCCTGTGAGGACTGTGATGGTGGCACTAGGAGTAATGAAGGATTAGGAGTAATGAAGGACTAGGAGTAATGAAGGTTTCCAGTGAGTAATCCAGGTGCACCCAGTTCCCTTCTGAACATGATCTAACCTTGTCCATTCTAGGCCACAGTGGCAGACCCTTAGAGAGAGTGAGCGTGCCTGTGAGGACTGTGATGGGGGGACTAGGAGTAATGAAGGACTAGGAGTAATGAAGGTTTCCAGTGAGTAATCCAGGTGCACCCAGTGTCCTTCTGAATATGATCTAACCTTGCCCATTCTAGGCCACAGTGGCAGACCCTTAGAGAGAGTGAGCGTGCCTGTGAGGACTGTGATGGTGGGACTAGGAGTCATGAAGGACTAGGAGTAATGAAGGTTTCCAGTCAGTAATCCAGGTGCTATTCCTATGTCCCTCATCCTCATCACCATCTTTAAAAAGCAAAGAACACCAAAGCAGAAGGAGAGGCCATGGACACGCAGACAGAAATACTAACCCAAGAATACCTACACCTGCGCTACTGATGACACAAAGCACATGCATCATCCGTGTCACAGGGCATTTCCCAACATCCTCTAGTGAGAACTTAGATAAAGCAGCCTACAGTGTTAGGGAGGATCTCCCACAAAGTTACTCCTGACTCCCACACATACAGTGCATCTACCCATGAGCACATGGCAAAGGACTGTGCAGATTAAACTGCATGAAGTCATGAGAAATATACTCTATTAGCATCAGGTTATGAAGAAATACTCTCATTGAGTGGCAAAAGCTAAAAGACCTAACACTCCTTGAAAACAGGTATTTTATTTATGTATTGGTTTTTTGTATGGCGCTTATACAATAAGGCCTCATTCTGAGATCGGCGGTAACCCGCCCATGCCACTGTTGGGCTACCGCTGACCCGTAAACACTGAGGGGGTCATTATGTCCTTGGAGGTAGCCATGCCGCTATTAGTCCGGGTTCTTGAATGAGGAATTACCAGGCCATTCCGACCTTGGAGGGCCCGGTAATTCCTCATTCAAGGAACCCATCCCCATTCGAGCCCCCATAGGGCTCAATGGGAATGGGGAGGGTGCTAACAACGGGCCCGTTAATAACAGGCCCATTGTTAGCACCCTGGTCTGCTCGCGGGACCCGCTAAGGACGCCTGGTTTTACCAGGCGGCCTTAGCGTGTCATGCAAGCAGAACTCGCAATGAAGTGGTAAGGGGTTGACGGCTATGGCACCTTTACCGGTGCCGTTAAACCCTTACTGCCTACCTTGTAATGACCCCCTAACTCTCACGCCTGTTTTTCCAGTGCCATTACAAGTCCGGCGGTGCGGGAAGTCAGACTGCAGATTCGGTAACTCCCCATTCCTGTAGAGTCCCATAGGACTCCGTGGGAGTGGGAAGATGTTAGCACCAACACCATAGTTTACGGTACTGGTGCATCTGTAAAAAGTCTGTAAGCTTACCGGCACCCTTGTTTTTGAACAGCCACACTCGTAATGAGGCCCAGTTTTTCAAAGAACCACAGGGCAAAGAGAAGGGAACAAGGGAGTACATATTCCATTCAAGTGAACAGTGAATGAATAAGAAAACAACAGACAGTGGTCCTACGAGGCCTTGTGACATTCAGAATATGCAAGTGCCGAGAAAAAGAGGGGTTTGGGCAAGGGAGTAAGTGCTAAGGGCTCCCGAGGGGGGACGTGCCCCTGAGGTGGGGGAGTGCCAGGGTGCCAGTGCATGGAAGCAACAGGTAAGTGCATGGGCAAATATTGATGCCAGTTTTTATATTAAGGTATTTATTGGATATTTGTATGGTACCTATGCAGCAAAAGGCGTTGCATTGTGCCCCTATCCAATGGTAATAAAGATGCAAGTGCAGCGCGGTAAAAGTGAACGCACTTTTCAGCTGTGAGAGTAGCACTGTAAAAGGGGAGTGGGCTCATCCTGATGCTTACAAAATAATAAGATAAAACCCATACTAAATTTAATCCATGAATAGAGTGGCACATGGAAGTATAATCAAAAACGTGGTAGTAAGACAAAACACGGCCAATAGGCCTTAACACCTTGCTTTTGTAGAAAACATGTGTTAGCATTTTAAATGCTGGCGAAGCGTCTGTGGATGCTGATTCATTGCAGAGGCCACGATCCCAGGCTAGTGGTGATAGCGTTTTAAATGCTGGTGAAGCTGCTGCGGCTGCTGATTCAGTGCAGAGCCACAATCCCAGGCTAGTGGTGTTAGCATTTTACATGCTGGGGAAGCTGCTGCGGCTGCTGATTCAGTGCAGAGCCATGATCCCAGGCTAGTGGTGTTAGCATTTTACATGCTGGCAAAGCTGCTGTGGCTGCTGATTCAGTGCAGAGCCCACGATCCCAGGCTTGTAGTTTTAGCGTTGTACATGCTGGCAAAGCTGCTGTGGCTGCTGATTCAGTGCAGAGCCCACATTCCCAAGTTAGTGGTATTAGTGTTTTAGATGCTGGCGAAGCTGCTGTGGCTGCTGATTCAGTGCAGAGCCCACAATCCAAGGCTAGTGGTGTTAGTGTTTTACATGCTGGCGAAGCTGCTGTGGCTGTTGATTCAGTGCAGAGGCCACGATCCCAGGCTAAGATAGTGGTGTTAGCATTTTACATGCTGGCGTAGCTGCTGTGACTTCTGATTCAGTACAGAGCCCACGATCCCAGGCTAGTGGTGTAAGCGTTTTACAGGTTTATGAAGCTGCTGTGGCTGCTGATTCATTGCAGAGGCCACGATCCCAGGCTAGTGGTGATAGCGTTTTACATGCTGGCGAAGCTGCTGCGGCTGCTGATTCAGTGCAGAGCCACAATCCCAGGCTAGTGGTGTTAGCATTTTACATGCTGGGGAAGCTGCTGTGGCTGCTGATTCAGTGCAGAGCCATGATCCCAGGCTAGTGGTGTTAGCATTTTACATGCTGGCGAAGCTGCTGTGGCTGCTGATTCAGTACAGAGCCCACGATCCCAGGCTTGTGGTTTTAGCATTTTACATGCTGGCAAAGCTGCTGTGGCTGCTGATTCAGTGCAGAGCCCACATTCCCAAGCTAGTGGTATTAGTGTTTTAGATGCTGGTGAAGCTGCTGTGGCTGCTGATTCAGTGCAGAGCCCACAATCCCAGGCTAGTGGTGTTAGTGTTTTACATGCTGGCGAAGCTGCTGTGGCTGCTGATTCAGTGCAGAGGCCACAATCCCAGACTAACATAGTGGTGTTAGCATTTTACATGCTGGCGTAGCTGCTGTGACTTCTGATTCAGTACAGAGCCCACGATCCCAGGCTAGTGGTGTAAGCGTTTTACATACTTATGAAGCTGCTGTGGCTGCTGATTCATTGCAGAGGCCACGATCCCAGGCTAGTGGTGATAGGGTTTTACATGCTGGTGAAGCTGCTGTGGCTGCTGATTCAGTGCAGAGCCCACAATCCCAGGCTAGTGGTATTAGTGTTTTACATGCTGGCGATGCTGCTGTGGCTGCTGATTCAGTGCAGAGCCCACGATCCAAGGCTAGTGGTGGTAGTGCTGTACATGCTGATGAAGCTGCTGTGGCTGCTGATTCAGTGCAGAGGCCACGATACCAGGCTAAGCTAGTGGTGTTAGCATTTTACATGCTGGCGAAGCTGCTGTGACTGCTGATTCAGTGCAGAGGTCATGATCCAAGGCTAGTGGTGTTAGCGTTTTACATGCTGGCGAAGTTGCTGTGGCTGCGGATTCAGTGCAGAGGCCACGATCCCAAGCTAAACTAGTGGTGTTAGCATTTTACATGCTGGCGAAGCTGCTGTGGCTGCCGATTCAATGCAGAGCCCGCGATCCCAAGCTAGTGGTATTAGCGTTTTACATGCTGGCAAAGCTGCTGTGGCTGCTGATTCAGTGCAGAGCCCACATTCCCAAGCTAGTGGTATTAGTGTTTTAGATGCTGGCGAAGCTGCTGTGGCTGCTGATTCAGTGCAGAGCCCACAATCCCAAGCTGGTGGTGTTAGTGTTTTACATGCTGGCGAAGCTGCTGTGCCTGCTGATTCAGTGCAAAGGCCACGATCCCAGGCTAAGATAGTGGTGTTAGCATTTTACATGCTGGCGTAGCTGCTGTGACTTCTGATTCAGCACAGAGCCCACGATCCCAGGCTAGTGGTGTAAGCGTTTTACATGCTGGCGAAGCTGCTGTGGTTGCTGATTCCGTGCAGAGCCCACGATCCAAGGCTAGTGGTGTTAGTGTTTTACATGCTGATGAAGCTGCTGGGCTGCTGATTCAGTGCAGAGGCCACGATCCCAGGCTAAGCTAGTGGTGTTAGCATTTTACATGCTGGCGAAGCTGCTGTGACAGCTGATAAAGTGCAGAGCCCACAATCCCAGGCTAGTCGTGTTAGCGTTTTACATGCTGGTGAAGCTGCTGTGTCTGCTGATTCATTGCAGAACCCACGATCCCAGGCTAGTGGTGTCAGTGCTTTAGATGCTGGCAAAGCGGCTGTGGCTGCTGATTCAGTGCAGAGCCCACAATCCCAGGCTAGTGGTATTAGTGTTTTAGATGCTGGCGATGCTGCTGTGGCTGCTGATTCAGTGCAGAGCCCACGATCCAAGGCTAGTGGTGGTAGTGCTGTACATGCTGATGAAGCTGCTGTGGCTGCTGATTCAGTGCAGAGGCCACGATCCCAGGCTAAGCTAGTGGTGTTAGCATTTTACATGCTGGCGAAGCTGCTGTGACTGCTGATTCAGTGCAGAGGTCATGATCCCAGGCTAGTGGTGTTAGCGTTTTACATGCTGGTGAAGTTGCTGTGGCTGCGGATTCAGTGCAGAGGCCACGATCCCAAGCTAAACTAGTGGTGTTAGCATTTTACATGCTGGCGAAGCTGCTGTGGCTGCCAATTCAATGCAGAGCCCACGATCCCAAGCTAGTGGTATTAGCGTTTTACATGCTGGCGAAGCTGCTGTGACTTCTGATTCAGCACAGAGCCCACGATCCCAGGCTGGTGAAGCTGCTGTGGTTGCTGATTCCGTGCAGAGCCCACGATCCAAGGCTAGTGGTGTTAGTGTTTTACATGCTGATGAAGCTGCTGTGGCTGCCGATTCAATGCAGAGCCCGCGATCCCAAGCTAGTGGTATTAGCGTTTTACATGCTGGCAAAGCTGCTGTGGCTGCTGATTCAGTGCAGAGCCCACATTCCCAAGCTAGTGGTATTAGTGTTTTAGATGCTGGCGAAGCTGCTGTGGCTGCTGATTCAGTGCAGAGCCCACAATCCCAAGCTGGTGGTGTTAGTGTTTTACATGCTGGCGAAGCTGCTGTGGCTGCTGATTCAGTGCAAAGGCCATGATCCCAGGCTAAGATAGTGGTGTTAGCATTTTACATGCTGGCGTAGCTGCTGTGACTTCTGATTCAGCACAGAGCCCATGATCCCAGGCTAGTGGTGTAAGCGTTTTACATGCTGGCGAAGCTGCTGTGGTTGCTGATTCTGTGCAGAGCCCACGATCCAAGGCTAGTGGTGTTAGTGTTTTACATGCTGATGAAGCTGCTGTGGCTGCTGATTCAGTGCAGAGCCCACATTCCCAAGTTAGTGGTATTAGTGTTTTAGATGCTGGCGAAGCTGCTGTGGCTGCTGATTCAGTGCAGAGCCCACAATCCAAGGCTAGTGGTGTTAGTGTTTTACATGCTGGCGAAGCTGCTGTGGCTGTTGATTCAGTGCAGAGGCCACGATCCCAGGCTAAGATAGTGGTGTTAGCATTTTACATGCTGGCGTAGCTGCTGTGACTTCTGATTCAGTACAGAGCCCACGATCCCAGGCTAGTGGTGTAAGCGTTTTACAGGTTTATGAAGCTGCTGTGGCTGCTGATTCATTGCAGAGGCCACGATCCCAGGCTAGTGGTGATAGCGTTTTACATGCTGGCGAAGCTGCTGCGGCTGCTGATTCAGTGCAGAGCCACAATCCCAATCTAGTGGTGTTAGCATTTTACATGCTGGGGAAGCTGCTGCGGCTGCTGATTCAGTGCAGAGCCATGATCCCAGGCTAGTGGTGTTAGCATTTTACATGCTGGCGAAGCTGCTGTGGCTGCTGATTCAGTACAGAGCCCACGATCCCAGGCTTGTGGTTTTAGCATTTTACATGCTGGCAAAGCTGCTGTGGCTGCTGATTCAGTGCA
Source organism: Ambystoma mexicanum (assembly GCF_040938575.1). Lineage (NCBI taxonomy): Eukaryota > Metazoa > Chordata > Amphibia > Caudata > Ambystomatidae > Ambystoma > Ambystoma mexicanum. Next base: position 1,734,539,152 of record NC_090929.1, on the reverse strand, counting down.
GAGCCCACATTCCCAAGCTAGTGGTATTAGTGTTTTAGATGCTGGTGAAGCTGCTGTGGCTGCTGATTCAGTGCAGAGCCCACAATCCCAGGCTAGTGGTGTTAGTGTTTTACATGCTGGCGAAGCTGCTGTGGCTGCTGATTCAGTGCAGAGGCCACAATCCCAGACTAACATAGTGGTGTTAGCATTTTACATGCTGGCGTAGCTGCTGTGACTTCTGATTCAGTACAGAGCCCACGATCCCAGGCTAGTGGTGTAAGCGTTTTACATGCTTATGAAGCTGCTGTGGCTGCTGATTCATTGCAGAGGCCACGATCCCAGGCTAGTGGTGATAGGGTTTTACATGCTGGTGAAGCTGCTGTGGCTGCTGATTCAGTGCAGAGCCCACAATCCCAGGCTAGTGGTATTAGTGTTTTACATGCTGGCGATGCTGCTGTGGCTGCTGATTCAGTGCAGAGCCCACGATCCAAGGCTAGTGGTGGTAGTGCTGTACATGCTGATGAAGCTGCTGTGGCTGCTGATTCAGTGCAGAGGCCACGATACCAGGCTAAGCTAGTGGTGTTAGCATTTTACATGCTGATGAAGCTGCTGTGGCTGCTGATTCAGTGCAGAGGCCACGATACCAAGCTAAACTAGTGGTGTTAGCATTTTACATGCTGGCGAAGCTGCTGTGGCTGCCGATTCAATGCAGAGCCCGCGATCCCAAGCTAGTGGTATTAGCGTTTTACATGCTGGCAAAGCTGCTGTGGCTGCTGATTCAGTGCAGAGCCCACATTCCCAAGCTAGTGGTATTAGTGTTTTAGATGCTGGCGAAGCTGCTGTGGCTGCTGATTCAGTGCAGAGCCCACAATCCCAAGCTGGTGGTGTTAGTGTTTTACATGCTGGCGAAGCTGCTGTGCCTGCTGATTCAGTGCAAAGGCCACGATCCCAGGCTAAGATAGTGGTGTTAGCATTTTACATGCTGGCGTAGCTGCTGTGACTTCTGATTCAGCACAGAGCCCACGATCCCAGGCTAGTGGTATAAGCGTTTTACACGCTGGCGAAGCTGCTGTGGTTGCTGATTCCGTGCAGAGCCCACGATCCAAGGCTAGTGGTGTTAGTGTTTTACATGCTGATGAAGCTGCTGGGCTGCTGATTCAGTGCAGAGGCCACGATCCCAGGCTAAGCTAGTGGTGTTAGCATTTTACATGCTGGCGAAGCTGCTGTGACAGCTGATAAAGTGCAGAGCCCACAATCCCAGGCTAGTCGTGTTAGCGTTTTACATGCTGGTGAAGCTGCTGTGTCTGCTGATTCATTGCAGAACCCACGATCCCAGGCTAGTGGTGTCAGTGCTTTAGATGCTGGCAAAGCGGCTGTGGCTGCTGATTCAGTGCAGAGCCCACAATCCCAGGCTAGTGGTATTAGTGTTTTAGATGCTGGCGATGCTGCTGTGGCTGCTGATTCAGTGCAGAGCCCACGATCCAAGGCTAGTGGTGGTAGTGCTGTACATGCTGATGAAGCTGCTGTGGCTGCTGATTCAGTGCAGAGGCCACGATCCCAGGCTAAGCTAGTGGTGTTAGCATTTTACATGCTGGTGAAGCTGCTGTGACTGCTGATTCAGTGCAGAGGTCATGATCCCAGGCTAGTGGTGTTAGCGTTTTACATGCTGGTGAAGTTGCTGTGGCTGCGGATTCAGTGCAGAGGCCACGATCCCAAGCTAAACTAGTGGTGTTAGCATTTTACATGCTGGCGAAGCTGCTGTGGCTGCCAATTCAATGCAGAGCCCACGATCCCAAGCTAGTGGTATTAGCGTTTTACATGCTGGCGAAGCTGCTGTGACTTCTGATTCAGCACAGAGCCCACGATCCCAGGCTAGTGGTGTAAGCGTTTTACATGCTGGTGAAGCTGCTGTGGTTGCTGATTCCGTGCAGAGCCCACGATCCAAGGCTAGTGGTGTTAGTGTTTTACATGCTGATGAAGCTGCTGTGGCTGCCGATTCAATGCAGAGCCCGCGATCCCAAGCTAGTGGTATTAGCGTTTTACATGCTGGCAAAGCTGCTGTGGCTGCTGATTCAGTGCAGAGCCCACATTCCCAAGCTAGTGTTATTAGTGTTTTAGATGCTGGCGAAGCTGCTGTGGCTGCTGATTCAGTGCAGAGCCCACAATCCCAAGCTGGTGGTGTTAGTGTTTTACATGCTGGCGAAGCTGCTGTGGCTGCTGATTCAGTGCAAAGGCCATGATCCCAGGCTAAGATAGTGGTGTTAGCATTTTACATGCTGGCGTAGCTGCTGTGACTTCTGATTCAGCACAGAGCCCATGATCCCAGGCTAGTGGTGTAAGCGTTTTACATGCTGGCGAAGCTGCTGTGGTTGCTGATTCTGTGCAGAGCCCACGATCCAAGGCTAGTGGTGTTAGTGTTTTACATGCTGATGAAGCTGCTGTGGCTGCTGATTCAGTGCAGAGGCCACGATCCCAGGTTAAGCTAGTGGTGCTAGCATTTTACATGCTGGCGAAGCTGCTGTGACAGCTGATAAAGTGCAGAGCCCACAATCCCAGGCTAGTGGTGTTAGCGTTTTACATGCTGGTGAAGCTGTTGTGGCAGCTGATTCATTGCAGAACCCACGATCCCAGGCTAGTGGTGTTAGTGCTTTAGATGCTGGCAAAGCGGCTGTGGCTGCTGATTCAGTGCAGAGCCCACAATCTCAGGCTAGTGGTATTAGTGTTTTACATGCTGGCGATGCTGCTGTGGCTGCTGATTCAGTGCAGAGCCCACGATCCAAGGCTAGTGGTGGTAGTGCTGTACATGCTGATGAAGCTGCTGTGGCTGCTGATTCAGTGCAGAGGCCACAATCCCAGGCTAAGCTAGTGGTGTTAGCATTTTACATGCTGGCGAAGCTGCTGTGACTGCTGATTCAGTGCAGAGGTCATGATCCCAGGCTAGTGGTGTTAGCGTTTTACATGCTGGTGAAGTTGCTGTGGCTGCGGATTCAGTGCAGAGGCCACGATCCCAAGCTAAACTAGTGGTGTTAGCATTTTACATGCTGGCGAAGCTGCTGTGGCTGCCGATTCAATGCAGAGCCCACAATCCCAAGCTAGTGGTATTACCGTTTTACATGCTGGCGAAGCTGCTGTGGCTGCTGATTCAGTACAGAGCCCACGATCCCAGGCAAGTGGTGTTAGCGTTTTACATGCTGGTGAAGCTGCTGTGGCTGCTGATTCAGTGCAGAGCCCACGATCCCAGGCTAGTGGTGTTAGCGTTTTACATGCTGGCGAAGCTGCTGTGGCTGCTGATTCAGTACAGAGCCCATGATCCCAAGCTAGTGGTATTAGCGTTTTACATGCTGGCAAAGCTGCTGTGGCTGCTGATTCAGTACAAAGCCCACGATTCCAGGCTAGTGGTTTTAGCGTTTTACATGCTGGCGAAGCTGCTGTGGCTGCTGATTCAGTGCAGAGCCCACAATCCCAGGCTATTGGTGATAGCGTTTTACATGCTGGTGAAGCTGCTGTGGCTGCTGATTCACTGCAGAGCCAACGATCCTAGGCTAGTGGTGTTAGCGTTTTACATGCTGATGAAGTTGCTGTGGCTACTGATTCTGTGCAGATCTCACGATCCAAGGCTAGTGGTGTTAGTGTTTTACATGAAAGCGAAGCATGTTGTGGCTGGTGATTCAGTGCCGAGACCACGATCCAAGGCTAGTGGTGTTAGCGTTTTACATGCTGGTGAAGCTGCTGTGGCTGCTGATTCAGTGCAGAGGCCACGAGCTTAGGCTAGAGAATGTCATTTTACATGCTGGCTAAGCTGCTGTGGCTGCTGATTCAGTGCAGAGCCCACGATCCGAGGCTAGTGGGGTTAGCGTTTTACATGCTGGCGAAGCTTCTGTGGCTGCTGATTCAGTACAGAGGACACAATTCCAGCCTAGTGGTATTAGCGTTTTACATGCTGGTGAAACTGCTGAGGCTGCTGATTCATTGCAGAGCCCATGATCCGAGGCTAGTGGTGTTAGCCTTTTACATGCTGGCGAAGCTGCTGTGGCGGCTGATTCAGTGCAGAGGCCACAATCCCAGGCTAGTGGTGTTAGCGTTAACATGCTGGTGAAACTGCTGTAGCTGCTGATTCAGTGCATTGGCCACAATCCCAGGCTGGTGGTGTTAGCGTTTTACATGCTGGCGAAGGTGCTGTGGCTGCTAATTCAGAACAGAGGGCACAATCCCAGGCTAGTAGTGTTAGCTTTTTACATGCTGGCGAAGCTGCTATGGCTGCTGATTCAGAGCAGATGCCACAATCCCAGACTAGTGGTGTTATCGTTTTACATGCTGGCGAAGCTGCTGTGGCTGCTGATTCAGTGCAGAGCCCACTATCCTAGGCTAGTGGTGTTAGCGTTTTACATGCTAGTGAAGCTGCTGTGGCTGCTGATTCAGTACAGAGCCCACGATCCCAGGCTAGTGGTGTTAGCTTTTTAGATGCTGGTGTAGCTGCTGTGGCTGCTGATTCAATGCAGAGCCCATGATCCCAGGCTAGTGGTGTTAGCGGTTTACATGGTAGTGAAGCTGCTGTGGCTGCTGATTCAGTGCAGAGCCCACAATCCCAGGCTAGTGGTGTTAGCGTTTTACATGCTGATGAAGCTGCTGTGGCTGCTGATTCTGTGCAGATCCCATGATCCAAGGCTAGTGGTGTTAGCGTTTTAAATGCTGGCGAAGTGTCTGTGGCTGCTGATTCATTGCAGAACCCACGATCCCAGGCTAGTGGTGTTAGTTTTTTAGATGCTGGCGAAGCTGCTGCGGCTGCTGATTCAGTGCAGAGCCCACAATCCCAGGCTAGTGGTATTAGCGTTTTACATGCTGTCGACGCTGCTGTGGCTGCTGATTCAGTGCAGAGCGCACGATCCAAGTCTTGTGGTGTTAGTGTTGTACATGCTGATGAAGCTGGTGTGGCTGCTGATTCAGTGCAGAGCCCACGATCCCAAGCTAAGCTAGTGGTGTTAGCATTTCACATGCTGGCGAAGCTGCTGTGACTGCTGATTCAGTGCAGAGGCCATGATCCCAGGCTAGTGGTGATAGCATTTTACATGCTGGGAAGCTGCTGTGGCTGCTGATTCTGTGCAGATCCCATGATCCAAGGCTAGTGGTGTTAGTGTTTTACATGCTGGAGAAGCTGCTGTGGCTGCTGATTCAGTGCAGAGCCCACAATGCCAGGCTAGTGGTGTTAGTGTTTTAGATGCGGGTGAAGCTGCTGTGGCTGCTAATTCAGTAAAGAGGCCACAATCCCAGGCTAGTGGTGTTAGCGTTTTACATGCTGGCGATGCTGCTCTGGCTGCATCTTCAGTGCAGAGGCCACAATCCCAGGCTAGTTGTGTTAGCGTTTTACATGCTGGCGAATCTGCTGTGGCTGCTGATTCAGTGCAGAGCCCACAATCCCAGGCTAGTGGTGTTAGCATTTTACATGCTGATGAAGCTGCTGTGGCTGCTGATTCAGTGCAGAGGCCACGATCCCAGGCTAGTGGTGTTAGCGTTTTACATGCTGGTGAAGCTGCTGTGGCTGCTGATTCAGTGCAGAGGCCACAAGCTTAGGCTAGTGGATGTCATTTTACATGCTGAATAAGCTGCTGTGGCTGCTGATTCAGTGTAGATCACACGATCCGAGGCTAGTGGGGTTAGGATTTTACATGCTGGCGAAGCTGCTGTGGCTGCTGATTCAGTACTGAGGGCACAATCCCAGCCTAGTGGTAGTAGCGTTTTACATGCTGGCGAAGCTGCTGTGGCTGCTGATTCAGTGCAGAGCCCACTATCCTAGGCTAGTGGTGTTAGCGTTTTACATGCTAGTGAAGCTGCTGTGGCTGCTGATTCAGAACAGAGCCCACGATCCCAGGCTAGTGGTGTTAGCTTTTTAGATGCTGGTGTAGCTGCTGTGGCTGCTGATTCAATGCAGAGCCCATGACCCCAGGCTAGTGGTGTTAGCGGTTTACATGGTAGTGAAGCTGCTGTGGCTGCTGATTCAGTGCAGAGCCCACAATCCCAGGCTAGTGGTGTTAGCGTTTTACATGCTGATGAAGCTGCTGTGGCTGCTGATTCTGTGCAGATCCCATGATCCAAGGATAGTGGTGTTAGCGTTTTAAATGCTGGCGAAGTGTCTGTGGCTGCTGATTCATTGCAGAACCCAGGATCCCAGGCTAGTGGTGTTAGTGTTTTAGATGCTGGCGAAGCTGCTGCGGCTGCTGATTCAGTGCAGAGCCCACAATCCCAGGCTAGTGGTATTAGCGTTTTACATGCTGTCGACACTGCTGTGGCTGCTGATTCAGTGCAGAGCCCACGATCCAAGTCTTGTGGTGTTAGTGTTGTACATGCTGATGAAGCTGGTGTGGCTGCTGATTCAGTGCAGAGCCCACGATCCCAAGCTAAGCTAGTGGTGTTAGCATTTCACATGCTGGCGAAGCTGCTGTGACTGCTGATTCAGTGCAGAGGCCATGATCCCAGGCTAGTGGTGATAGCATTTTACATGCTGGGAAGCTGCTGTGGCTGCTGATTCTGTGCAGATCCCATGATCCAAGGCTAGTGGTGTTAGTGTTTTACATGCTGGAGAAGCTGCTGTGGCTGCTGATTCAGTGCAGAGCCCACAATCCCAGGCTAGTGGTGTTAGTGTTTTAGACGCGGGTGAAGCTGCTGTGGCTGCTAATTCAGTAAAGAGGCCACAATCCCAGGCTAGTGGTGTTAGCGTTTTACATGCTGGCGAAGCTGCTCTAGCTGCATCTTCAGTGCAGAGGCCACAATCCCAGGCTAGTTGTGTTAGCGTTTTACATGCTGGCGAATCTGCTGCGGCTGCTGATTCAGTGCAGAGCCCACAATCCCAGGCTAGTGGTGTTAGCATTTTACATGCTAATGAAGCTGCTGTGGCTGCTGATTCAGTGCAGAGGCCACGATCCCAGGCTAGTGGTGTTGTGGTTTTACATGCTGGTGAAGCTGCTGTGGCTGCTGATTCAGTGCAGAGGCCACAAGCTTAGGCTAGTGGATGTCATTTTACATGCTGAATAAGCTGCTGTGGCTGCTGATTCAGTGTAGATCACACGATCCGAGGCTAGTGGGGTTAGGATTTTACATGCTGGCGAAGCTGCTGTGGCTGCTGATTCAGTACTGAGGGCACAACCAGCCTAGTGGTAGTAGCGTTTTACATTCTGGCGAAGCTGATGTGGCTGCTGATTCATTGCAGAGTCCATGATCCCAGGCTAGTGGTGTTAGCGTTTTATTTGCTGGGGAAGCTGCTGTGGCTGCTGATTCAGTGCAGAGGCCACAATCCAAGGCTAGTGGTGTTAGCATTTTACATGTTGGTGAAACTGCTGTAGCTGCTGATTCAGTGCATAGGCCACGATCCCAGGCTGGTGGTGTTAGCGTTTTACATGCTGGTGAAGCTGCTGTGGCTGCTGATTCAGAACAGAGGGCACAATCCCAGGCAAGTAGTGTTAGCGTATTACATGCTGGAGAATCTGCTGTGGCTGCTGATTCAGTGGAGAGGCCACAATCCCAGACTAGTGGTGTTAGCGTTTTGCATGCTGGTGAAGCTGCTGTGGTTGCTGATTCAGTGCAGAGCCCACTATCCTAGGCTAGTGGTGTTAGCGTTTTACATGCTAATGAAGCTGCTTTGGCTGCTGATTCAGTACAGAGCCCACGATCCCAGGCAAGTGGTCTTAGCGTTTTGCATGCTGGGGAAGCTGCTGTGGCTGCTGATTCAGTGCAGAGCCCACGATCCCAGGCAAGTGGTCTTAGCGTTTTGCATGCTGGCGAAGCTGCTGTGGCTGCTGATTCAGTGCAGAAGCCACGATCCCAGGCTAGTGGTGTTAGCGTTATACATGGTGGTGAAGCTGCTGTGGCTGCTGATTCAGTGCAGAGCCCACAATCCCAGGCTAGTGGTGTTAGCGTTTTACATGCTGATGAAGCTGCTGTGGCTGCTGATTCTGTGCAGATCCCAAGATCCAAGGCTAGTGGTGTTAGCGTTTTACATGCTGGCGAAGAATCTGTGGCTGCTGCTTCATTGCAGAACCCACGATCCCAGGCTAGTGGTGTTAGTGTTTTAGATGCTGGTGAAGCTGCTGTGGCTGCTGATTCAGTGCAGAGCCCACAATCCCAGGCTAGTGGTATTAGCGTCTTACATGCTGTCGACGCTGCTGTGGCTGCTGATTCAGTGCAGAGCCCACAATCCAAGGCTAGTGGTGTTAGTGTTGTACATGCTGATGAAGCTGCTGTGGCTGCTGATTCAGTGCAGAGGCCACGATCCCAAGCTAAGCTAGTGGTGTTAGCATTTTACATGCTGGCGAAGCTTCTGTGACTGCTGATTCAGTGCAGAGGCCATGATCCCAGGCTAGTGGTGTTAGCGTTTTACATACTGGTGAAGCTGCTGTAGCTGCTGATTCTGTGCAGATCCCATGATCCAAGGCTAGTGGTGTTAGTGTTTTACATGCTGGCAAAGCTGCTGTGGCTGCTGATTCATTGCAGAACCCACAATCCCAGGCTAGTGGTGTTAGTGTTTTAGATGTTGGCGAAGCTGCTGTGGCTGCTGATTCAGTGCAGAGCCCACAATCCCAAGCTAGTGGTGTTAGCGTTTTACATGCTGGTGAAGCTACTGTGGCTGCTGATTCAGTGCAGAGCCCACGATCCCAGGCTAGTGGTGTTAGCATTTTACATGCTGATGAAGTTGCTGGGACTGCTGATTCAGTACAATCCCATAATCCAAGGCTAGTGGTGTTAGTGTTTTACATGCTGGCGAAGCTGCTGTGGCTGCTGATTCAGTGCAGAGCCCACAATCCCAGGCTAGTGGTGTTAGCGTTTTACATGCTGGTGAAGCTGCTGTGGCTGCTGATTCAGTGCAGAGCCCACGATCCCAGGCTAGTGGTGTTAGCATTTTACATGCTGATGAAGTTGCTGGGACTGCTGATTCTGTTCAATCCAGTAATCCCAGGCTAGTGGTGTAAGCGTTTTACATGTTTATGAAGCTGCTGTGGCTGCTGATTCATTGCAGAGGCCACGATCCCAGGCTAGTGGTGATAGCGTTTTACATGCTGGTGAAGCTGCTGCGGCTGCTGATTCAGTGCAGAGCCACAATCCCAGGCTAGTGGTGTTAGCATTTTACATGCTGGGGAAGCTGCTGCGGCTGCTGATTCAGTGCAGAGCCACAATCCCAGGCTAGTGGTGTTAGTGTTTTACATGCTGGCGAAGCTGCTGTGGCTGCTGATTCAGTACAGAGCCCACGATCCCAGGCTAGTGGTGTAAGCATTTTACATGCTTATGAAGCTGCTGTGGCTGCTGATTCATTGCAGAGGCCACGATCCCAGGCTAGTGGTGATAGCGTTTTACATGCTGGTGAAGCTGCTGTGGCTGCTGATTCAGTGCAGAGCCCATGATCCCAGGCTAGTGGTGTTAGCATTTTACATGCTGGCGAAGTTGCTGTGGCTGCTGATTCAGTGCAGAGCCCATGATCCCAGGCTTGTGGATTTAGCGTTTTACATGTTGGCGAAGCTGCTGTGGCTGCTGATTCAGTGCAGAGCCCACTATCCCAAGTTGGTTGTGTTAGTGTTTTACATGCTGGCGAAGTTGCTGTGGCTGCTGATTCAGTGCAAAGGCCACAATCCCAGGCTAAGATAGTGGTGTTACCATTTTACATGCTGGTGTAGCTGCTGTGACTTCTGATTCAGTACAGAGCCCACAATCCCAGGCTAGTGGTGTAAGCATTTTACATGCTTATGAAGCTGCTGTGGTTGCTGATTCCGTGCAGAGCCCACGATCCAAGGCTAGTGGTGTTAGTGTTTTACATGCTGATGAAGCTGCTGTGGCTGCTGATTCAGTGCAGAGGCCACGATCCCAGGCTAAGCTAGTGGTGTTAGCATTTTACATGCTGGCAAAGCTGCTGTTACAGCTGATAAAGTGCAGAGCCCACAATCCCAGGCTAGTGGTGTTAGCGTTTTACATGCTGATGAAGTTGCTGTGGCTGCTGATTCTGTGCAGATCCCACGATCCAAGGCTAGTGGTGTTAGCGTTTTACATGCTCGTGAAGCTGCTGTGGCTGCTGATTCATTGCAGAACCCACGATCCCAGGCTAGTGGTGTTAGTGCTTTAGATGCTGGCAAAGCGGCTGTGGCTGCTGATTCAGTGCAGAGCCCACAATCCCAGGCTAGTGGTAGTAGTGTTTTACATGCTGGCGATGCTGCTGTGGCTGCTGATTCAGTGCAGAGCCCACGATCCAAGGCTAGTGGTGGTAGTGCTGTACATGCTGATGAAGCTGCTGTGGCTGCTGATTCAGTGCAGAGGCCACGATCCCAGGCTAAGCTAGTGGTGTTAGCATTTTACATGCTGGCGAAGCTGCTGTGACTGCTAATTCAGTGCAGAGGCCACAATCCCAGACTAGTGGTGTTAGCGTTTTACATGCTGGCGAAGCTGCTGTGGTTGCTGATTCAGTGCAGAGCCCACTATCCTAGGCTAGTGGTGTTAGCTTTTTACATGCTAGTGAAGCTGCTTTGGCTGCTGATTCAGTACAGAGCCCCCGATCCCAGGCTAGTGATGATAGCTTTTTAGATGCTGGTGAAGCTGCTGTGGCTGCTGATTCAGTGCAGAGCCCACGATCCCAGGCTAGTGGTGTTAGTGTTTTGCATGCTGGCGAAGCTGCTGTGGCTGCTGATTCAGTGCAGAAGCCACGATCCCAGGCTAGTGGTGTTAGCGTTTTACATGGCGGTGAAGCTGCTGTGGCTGCTGATTCTGTACAGATCCCACGATCCAATGCTAGTGGTGTTAGCGTTTTACATGCTGGTGAAGCATCTGTGGCTGCTGCTTCATTGCAGAACCCACAATCCCAGGCTAGTGGTGTTAGTGTTTTAGATGCTGGCGAAGCTGCTGTGGCTGCTGATTCAGTGCAGAGCCCACAATCCCAGGCTAGTGGTATTAGCGTCTTACATGCTGTCGACGCTGCTGTGGCTGCTGATTCAGTGCAGAGCCCACGATCCAAGGCTAGTGGTGTTAGTGTTGTACATGCTGATGAAGCTGCTGTGGCTGCTGATTCAGTGCAGAGGCCATGATCCCAAGTTAAGCTAGTGGTGTTAGCATTTTACATGCTGGTGAAGCTGCTGTGACTGCTGATTCAGTGCAGAGGCCTTGATCCCAGGCTAGTGGTGTTAGCGTTTTACATGCTGGTGAAGCTGCTGTAGCTGCTGATTCTGTGCAGATCCCATGATCCAAGGCTAGTGGTGTTAGTGTTTTACATGCTGGCAAAGCTGCTGTGGCTGCTGATTCATTGCAGAACCCACAATCCCAGGCTAGTGGTGTTAGTGTTTTAGATGCTAGTGAAGCTGCTGTGGCTGCTGATTCAGTAAAGAGGCCACAATCCCAGGCTAGTGGTGTTAGCGTTTTACATGCTGGCGAAGCTGCTGTGGCTGCAGATTCAGTGCAGAGCCCACGATCCCAGGCTAGTGGTGTTAGCATTTTACATGCTGATGAAGTTGCTGGGACTGCTGATTCTGTACAACCCCATAATCCCAGGCTAGTGGTGTAAGCGTTTTACATGTTTATGAAGCTGCTGTGGCTGCTGATTCATTGCAGAGGCCACGATCCCAGGCTAGTGGTGATAGCGTTTTACATGCTGGTGAAGCTGCTGCTGCTGCTGCTGATTCAGTGCAGAGCCACAATCCCAGGCTAGTGGTGTTAGCATTTTACATGCTGAGGAAGCTGTTGCGGCTGCTGATTCAGTGCAGAGCCATGATCCCAGGCAAGTGGTGTTAGCATTTTACATGCTAGCGAAGCTGCTGTGGCTGCTGATTCAGTACAGAGCCCATGATCCCAGGCTTGTGGTTTTAGCGTTTTACATGCTGGCAAAGCTGCTGTGGCTGCTGATTCAGTGCAGAGCCCACATTCCCAAGCTAGTGTTATTAGTGTTTTAGATGCTGGCGAAGCTGCTGTGGCTGCTGATTCAGTGCAGAGCCCACAATCCCAGGCTAGTGGTGTTAGTGTTTTACATGCTGGCAAAGCTGCTGTGGCTGCTGATTCAGTGCAGAGGCCACGATCCCAGGCTAAAATAGTGGTGTTAGCATTTTACATGCTGGCGTAGCTGCTGTGACTTCTGATTCAGTACAGAGCCCACGATCCCAGGCTAGTGGTGTAAGCGTTTTACATGCTTATGAAGCTGCTGTGGCTGCTGATTCATTGCAGAGGCCACGATCCCAGGCTAGTGGTGATAGCGTTTTACATGCTGGTGAAGCTGATGTGGCTGCTGATTCAGTGCAGAGCCAAAATCCCAGGCTCGTGGTGTTAGCATTTTACATGCTGGGGAAGCTGCTGTGGCTGCTGATTCAGTGCAGAGCCCATGATCCCAGGCTTGTGGTTTTAGCGTTTTACATGCTGGCAAAGCTGCTGTGGCTGCTGATTCAGTGCAGAGCCCACATTCCCAAGCTAGTGGTATTAGTGTTTTAGATGCTGGTGAAGCTGCTGTGGCTGCTGATTCAGTGCAGAGCCCACAATCCCAAGCTGGTGGTGTTAGTGTTTTACATGCTGGCGAAGCTGCTGTGGCTGCTGATTCAGTGCAAAGGCCACAATCCCAGGCTAAAATAGTGGTGTTAGCATTTTACATGCTGGCGTAGCTGCTGTGACTTCTGATTCAGTACAGAGCCCACGATCCCAGGCTAGTGGTGTAAGCGTTTTACATGCTTATGAAGCTGCTGTGGTTGCTGATTCCGTGCAGAGCCCACGATCCAAGGCTAGTGGTGTTAGTGTTTTACATGCTGATGAAGCTGCTGTGGCTGCTGATTCAGTGCAGAGGCCACAATCCCAGGCTAAGCTAGTGGTGTTAGCATTTTACATGCTGGCAAAGCTGCTGTGACAGCTGATAAAGTGCAGAGCCCACAATCCCAGGCTAGTGGTGTTATCGTTTTACATGCTGATGAAGCTGCTGTGGCTGCTGATTCATTGCAGAACCCACGATCCCAGGCTAGTGGTGTTAGTGCTTTAGATGCTGGCAAAGCGGCTGTGGCTGCTGATTCAGTGCAGAGCCCACAACCCCAGGCTAGTGGTATTAGTGTTTTACATGCTGGCGATGCTGCTTTGGCTGCTGATTCAGTGCAGAGCCCACGATCCAAGGCTAGTGGTGGTAGTGCTGTACATGCTGATGAAGCTGCTGTGGCTGCTGTTTCAGTGCAGAGGCCACGATCCCAGGCTAAGCTAGTGGTGTTAACATTTTACATGCTGGCGAAGCCGCTGTGACTGCTGATTCAGTGCAGTGGTCATGATCCCAGGCTAGTAGTGTTAGCGTTTTACATGCTGGTGAAGCTGCTTTGGCTGCTGATTCAGTTCAGAGGCCACGATCCCAAGCTAAGCTAGTGGTGTTAGCATTTTACATGCTGGCGAAGCTGCTGTGGCTGCCGATTGAATGCAGAGCCCACGATTTTCAAGCTAGTGGTATTAGCGTTTTACATGCTGGCGAAGCTGCTGTGGCTGCTGATTCAGTACAGAGCCCACGATCCCAGGCTAGTGGTGTTAGCGTTTTACATGCTGGCGAACCTGCTGTGGCTGCTGATTCAGTGCAGAGCCCACGATCCCAGGCTAGTGGTGTTAGCGTTTTACATGCTGGCGAAGCTCCTGTGGCTGCTGATTCAGTACAGAGCCCATGATCCCAAGCTAGTGGTATTAGCGTTTTTACATGCTGGCAAAGCTGCTGTGGCTGCTGATTCAGTACAGAGCCCACGATTCCAGGCTAGTGGTGTTAGCGTTTTACATGCTGGCGAAGCTGCTGTGGCTGCTGATTCAGTGCAAAGCCCACAATCCCAGGCTAGTGGTGATAGCGTTTTACATACTGGTGAAGCTGCTGTGGCTGCTGATTCAGTGCAGAGCCCACGATCCTAGGCTAGTGGTGTTAGCGTTTTACATGCTGATGAAGTTGCTGTGGCTGCTGATTCTGTGCAGATCCCACGATCCAAGGCTAGTGGTGTTAGTGTTTTACATGCAAGCGAAGCTGCTGTGGCTGCTGATTCAGTGCAGAGCCCACGATCCAAGGCTAGTGGTGTTAGTGTTTTACATGCTGGCAAAGCTGTTGTGGCTGGTGATTCAGTGCCGAGACCACGATCCCAGGCTAGTGGTGTTAGCGTTTTACATGCTGGTGAAGCTGCTGTGGCTGCTGATTCAGTGCAGAGGCCACGAGCTTAGGCTAGTGGATGTCATTTTACATGCTGGCTAAGCTGCTGTGGCTGATGATTCAGTGCAGAGCCCACAATCCGAGGCTAGTGGGGTTAGCGTTTTACATGCTGGCGAAGCTGCTGTGGATGCTGATTCAGTACAGAGGACACAATCCCATCCTAGTGGTATTAGCGTTTTACATGCTGGTGAAGCTGCTGAGGCTGCTGATTCATTGCAGAGCCCATGATTCCAGGCTAGTGGTGTTAGCCTTTTACATGCTGGTGAAGCTGCTGTGGCTGCTGATTCAGTGCAGAGGCCACAAGCTTAGGCTAGTGGATGTCATTTTACATGCTGAATAAGCTGCTGTGGCTGCTGATTCAGTGTAGATCACACGATCCGAGGCTAGTGGGGTTAGGATTTTACATGCTGGCGAAGCTGCTGTGGCTGCTGATTCAGTACTGAGGGCACAACCAGCCTAGTGGTAGTAGCGTTTTACATTCTGGCGAAGCTGATGTGGCTGCTGATTCATTGCAGAGTCCATGATCCCAGGCTAGTGGTGTTAGCGTTTTATTTGCTGGGGAAGCTGCTGTGGCTGCTGATTCAGTGCAGAGGCCACAATCCAAGGCTAGTGGTGTTAGCATTTTACATGTTGGTGAAACTGCTGTAGCTGCTGATTCAGTGCATAGGCCACGATCCCAGGCTGGTGGTGTTAGCGTTTTACATGCTGGTGAAGCTGCTGTGGCTGCTGATTCAGAACAGAGGGCACAATCCCAGGCAAGTAGTGTTAGCGTATTACATGCTGGAGAATCTGCTGTGGCTGCTGATTCAGTGGAGAGGCCACAATCCCAGACTAGTGGTGTTAGCGTTTTGCATGCTGGTGAAGCTGCTGTGGTTGCTGATTCAGTGCAGAGCCCACTATCCTAGGCTAGTGGTGTTAGCGTTTTACATGCTAATGAAGCTGCTTTGGCTGCTGATTCAGTACAGAGCCCACGATCCCAGGCTAGTGATGTTAGCTTTTTAGATGCTGGTGAAGCTGCTGTGGCTGCTGATTCAGTGCAGAGCCCACGATCCCAGGCAAGTGGTCTTAGCGTTTTGCATGCTGGCGAAGCTGCTGTGGCTGCTGATTCAGTGCAGAAGCCATGATCCCAGGCTAGTGGTGTTAGCGTTATACATGGTGGTGAAGCTGCTGTGGCTGCTGATTCAGTGCAGAGCCCACAATCCCAGGCTAGTGGTGTTAGCGTTTTACATGCTGATGAAGCTGCTGTGGCTGCTGATTCTGTGCAGATCCCACGATCCAAGGCTAGTGGTGTTAGCGTTTTACATGCTGGCGAAGAATCTGTGGCTGCTGCTTCATTGCAGAACCCACAATCCCAGGCTAGTGGTGTTAGTGTTTTAGATGCTGGTGAAGCTGCTGTGGCTGCTGATTCAGTGCAGAGCCCACAATCCCAGGCTAGTGGTATTAGCGTCTTACATGCTGTCGACGCTGCTGTGGCTGCTGATTCAGTGCAGAGCCCACAATCCAAGGCTAGTGGTGTTAGTGTTGTACATGCTGATGAAGCTGCTGTGGCTGCTGATTCAGTGCAGAGGCCACGATCCCAAGCTAAGCTAGTGGTGTTAGCATTTTACATGCTGGCGAAGCTTCTGTGACTGCTGATTCAGTGCAGAGGCCATGATCCCAGGCTAGTGGTGTTAGCGTTTTACATACTGGTGAAGCTGCTGTAGCTGCTGATTCTGTGCAGATCCCATGATCCAAGGCTAGTGGTGTTAGTGTTTTACATGCTGGCAAAGCTGCTGTGGCTGCTGATTCATTGCAGAACCCACAATCCCAGGCTAGTGGTGTTAGTGTTTTAGATGTTGGCGAAGCTGCTGTGGCTGCTGATTCAGTGCAGAGCCCACAATCCCAAGCTAGTGGTGTTAGCGTTTTACATGCTGGTGAAGCTACTGTGGCTGCTGATTCAGTGCAGAGCCCACGATCCCAGGCTAGTGGTGTTAGCATTTTACATGCTGATGAAGTTGCTGGGACTGCTGATTCAGTACAATCCCATAATCCAAGGCTAGTGGTGTTAGTGTTTTACATGCTGGCGAAGCTGCTGTGGCTGCTGATTCAGTGCAGAGCCCACAATCCCAGGCTAGTGGTGTTAGCGTTTTACATGCTGGTGAAGCTGCTGTGGCTGCTGATTCAGTGCAGAGCCCACGATCCCAGGCTAGTGGTGTTAGCATTTTACATGCTGATGAAGTTGCTGGGACTGCTGATTCTGTTCAATCCAGTAATCCCAGGCTAGTGGTGTAAGCGTTTTACATGTTTATGAAGCTGCTGTGGCTGCTGATTCATTGCAGAGGCCACGATCCCAGGCTAGTGGTGATAGCGTTTTACATGCTGGTGAAGCTGCTGCGGCTGCTGATTCAGTGCAGAGCCACAATCCCAGGCTAGTGGTGTTAGCATTTTAAATGCTGGGGAAGCTGCTGCGGCTGCTGATTCAGTGCAGAGCCACAATCCCAGGCTAGTGGTGTTAGTGTTTTACATGCTGGCGAAGCTGCTGTGGCTGCTGATTCAGTACAGAGCCCACGATCCCAGGCTAGTGGTGTAAGCATTTTACATGCTTATGAAGCTGCTGTGGCTGCTGATTCATTGCAGAGGCCACGATCCCAGGCTAGTGGTGATAGCGTTTTACATGCTGGTGAAGCTGCTGTGGCTGCTGATTCAGTGCAGAGCCCATGATCCCAGGCTAGTGGTGTTAGCATTTTACATGCTGGCGAAGTTGCTGTGGCTGCTGATTCAGTGCAGAGCCCATGATCCCAGGCTTGTGGATTTAGCGTTTTACATGTTGGCAAAGCTGCTGTGGCTGCTGATTCAGTGCAGAGCCCACATTCCCAAGCTAGTGGTATTAGTGTTTTAGATGCTGGCGAAGCTGCTGTGGCTGCTGATTCAGTGCAGAGCCCACTATCCCAAGTTGGTTGTGTTAGTGTTTTACATGCTGGCGAAGTTGCTGTGGCTGCTGATTCAGTGCAAAGGCCACAATCCCAGGCTAAGATAGTGGTGTTACCATTTTACATGCTGGTGTAGCTGCTGTGACTTCTGATTCAGTACAGAGCCCACAATCCCAGGCTAGTGGTGTAAGCATTTTACATGCTTATGAAGCTGCTGTGGTTGCTGATTCCGTGCAGAGCCCACGATCCAAGGCTAGTGGTGTTAGTGTTTTACATGCTGATGAAGCTGCTGTGGCTGCTGATTCAGTGCAGAGGCCACGATCCCAGGCTAAGCTAGTGGTGTTAGCATTTTACATGCTGGCAAAGCTGCTGTGACAGCTGATAAAGTGCAGAGCCCACAATCCCAGGCTAGTGGTGTTAGCGTTTTACATGCTGATGAAGTTGCTGTGGCTGCTGATTCTCTGCAGATCCCACGATCCAAGGCTAGTGGTGTTAGCGTTTTACATGCTCGTGAAGCTGCTGTGGCTGCTGATTCATTGCAGAACCCACGATCCCAGGCTAGTGGTGTTAGTGCTTTAGATGCTGGCAAAGCGGCTGTGGCTGCTGATTCAGTGCAGAGCCCACAATCCCAGGCTAGTGGTATTAGTGTTTTACATGCTGGCGATGCTGCTGTGGCTGCTGATTCAGTGCAGAGCCCACGATCCAAGGCTAGTGGTGGTAGTGCTGTACATGCTGATGAAGCTGCTGTGGCTGCTGATTCAGTGCAGAGGCCACGATCCCAGGCTAAGCTAGTGGTGTTAGCATTTTACATGCTGGCGAAGCTGCTGTGACTGCTAATTCAGTGCAGAGGCCACAATCCCAGACTAGTGGTGTTAGCGTTTTACATGCTGGCGAAGCTGCTGTGGTTGCTGATTCAGTGCAGAGCCCACTATCCTAGGCTAGTGGTGTTAGCTTTTTACATGCTAGTGAAGCTGCTTTGGCTGCTGATTCAGTACAGAGCCCCCGATCCCAGGCTAGTGATGATAGCTTTTTAGATGCTGGTGAAGCTGCTGTGGCTGCTGATTCAGTGCAGAGCCCACGATCCCAGGCTAGTGGTGTTAGTGTTTTGCATGCTGGCGAAGCTGCTGTGGCTGCTGATTCAGTGCAGAAGCCACGATCCCAGGCTAGTGGTGTTAGCGTTTTACATGGCGGTGAAGCTGCTGTGGCTGCTGATTCTGTACAGATCCCACGATCCAATGCTAGTTGTGTTAGCGTTTTACATGCTGGTGAAGCATCTGTGGCTGCTGCTTCATTGCAGAACCCACAATCCCAGGCTAGTGGTGTTAGTGTTTTAGATGCTGGCGAAGCTGCTGTGGCTGCTGATTCAGTGCAGAGCCCACAATCCCAGGCTAGTGGTATTAGCGTCTTACATGCTGTCGACGCTGCTGTGGCTGCTGATTCAGTGCAGAGCCCACGATCCAAGGCTAGTGGTGTTAGTGTTGTACATGCTGATGAAGCTGCTGTGGCTGCTGATTCAGTGCAGAGGCCATGATCCCAAGTTAAGCTAGTGGTGTTAGCATTTTACATGCTGGTGAAGCTGCTGTGACTGCTGATTCAGTGCAGAGGCCTTGATCCCAGGCTAGTGGTGTTAGCGTTTTACATGCTGGTGAAGCTGCTGTAGCTGCTGATTCTGTGCAGATCCCATGATCCAAGGCTAGTGGTGTTAGTGTTTTACATGCTGGCAAAGCTGCTGTGGCTGCTGATTCATTGCAGAACCCACAAACCCAGGCTAGTGGTGTTAGTGTTTTAGATGCTAGTGAAGCTGCTGTGGCTGCTGATTCAGTAAAGAGGCCACAATCCCAGGCTAGTGGTGTTAGCGTTTTACATGCTGGCGAAGCTGCTGTGGCTGCAGATTCAGTGCAGAGCCCACGATCCCAGGCTAGTGGTGTTAGCATTTTACATGCTGATGAAGTTGCTGGGACTGCTGATTCTGTACAACCCCATAATCCCAGGCTAGTGGTGTAAGCGTTTTACATGTTTATGAAGCTGCTGTGGCTGCTGATTCATTGCAGAGGCCACGATCCCAGGCTAGTGGTGATAGCGTTTTACATGCTGGTGAAGCTGCTGCTGATTCAGTGCAGAGCCACAATCCCAGGCTAGTGGTGTTAGCATTTTACATGCTGAGGAAGCTGTTGCGGCTGCTGATTCAGTGCAGAGCCATGATCCCAGGCAAGTGGTGTTAGCATTTTACATGCTAGCGAAGCTGCTGTGGCTGCTGATTCAGTACAGAGCCCATGATCCCAGGCTTGTGGTTTTAGCGTTTTACATGCTGGCAAAGCTGCTGTGGCTGCTGATTCAGTGCAGAGCCCACATTCCCAAGCTAGTGGTATTAGTGTTTTAGATGCTGGCGAAGCTGCTGTGGCTGCTGATTCAGTGCAGAGCCCACAATCCCAGGCTAGTGGTGTTAGTGTTTTACATGCTGGCAAAGCTGCTGTGGCTGCTGATTCAGTGCAGAGCCCACATTCCCAAGCTAGTGTTATTAGTGTTTTAGATGCTGGCGAAGCTGCTTTGGCTGCTGATTCAGTACAGAGCCCACGATCCCAGGCTAGTGATGTTAGCTTTTTAGATGCTGGTGAAGCTGCTGTGGCTGCTGATTCAGTGCAGAGCCCACGATCCCAGGCAAGTGGTCTTAGCGTTTTGCATGCTGGCGAAGCTGCTGTGGCTGCTGATTCAGTGCAGAAGCCATGATCCCAGGCTAGTGGTGTTAGCGTTATACATGGTGGTGAAGCTGCTGTGGCTGCTGATTCAGTGCAGAGCCCACAATCCCAGGCTAGTGGTGTTAGCGTTTTACATGCTGATGAAGCTGCTGTGGCTGCTGATTCTGTGCAGATCCCACGATCCAAGGCTAGTGGTGTTAGCGTTTTACATGCTGGCGAAGAATCTGTGGCTGCTGCTTCATTGCAGAACCCACAATCCCAGGCTAGTGGTGTTAGTGTTTTAGATGCTGGTGAAGCTGCTGTGGCTGCTGATTCAGTGCAGAGCCCACAATCCCAGGCTAGTGGTATTAGCGTCTTACATGCTGTCGACGCTGCTGTGGCTGCTGATTCAGTGCAGAGCCCACAATCCAAGGCTAGTGGTGTTAGTGTTGTACATGCTGATGAAGCTGCTGTGGCTGCTGATTCAGTGCAGAGGCCACGATCCCAAGCTAAGCTAGTGGTGTTAGCATTTTACATGCTGGCGAAGCTTCTGTGACTGCTGATTCAGTGCAGAGGCCATGATCCCAGGCTAGTGGTGTTAGCGTTTTACATACTGGTGAAGCTGCTGTAGCTGCTGATTCTGTGCAGATCCCATGATCCAAGGCTAGTGGTGTTAGTGTTTTACATGCTGGCAAAGCTGCTGTGGCTGCTGATTCATTGCAGAACCCACAATCCCAGGCTAGTGGTGTTAGTGTTTTAGATGTTGGCGAAGCTGCTGTGGCTGCTGATTCAGTGCAGAGCCCACAATCCCAAGCTAGTGGTGTTAGCGTTTTACATGCTGGTGAAGCTACTGTGGCTGCTGATTCAGTGCAGAGCCCACGATCCCAGGCTAGTGGTGTTAGCATTTTACATGCTGATGAAGTTGCTGGGACTGCTGATTCAGTACAATCCCATAATCCAAGGCTAGTGGTGTTAGTGTTTTACATGCTGGCGAAGCTGCTGTGGCTGCTGATTCAGTGCAGAGCCCACAATCCCAGGCTAGTGGTGTTAGCGTTTTACATGCTGGTGAAGCTGCTGTGGCTGCTGATTCAGTGCAGAGCCCACGATCCCAGGCTAGTGGTGTTAGCATTTTACATGCTGATGAAGTTGCTGGGACTGCTGATTCTGTTCAATCCAGTAATCCCAGGCTAGTGGTGTAAGCGTTTTACATGTTTATGAAGCTGCTGTGGCTGCTGATTCATTGCAGAGGCCACGATCCCAGGCTAGTGGTGATAGCGTTTTACATGCTGGTGAAGCTGCTGCGGCTGCTGATTCAGTGCAGAGCCACAATCCCAGGCTAGTGGTGTTAGCATTTTAAATGCTGGGGAAGCTGCTGCGGCTGCTGATTCAGTGCAGAGCCACAATCCCAGGCTAGTGGTGTTAGTGTTTTACATGCTGGCGAAGCTGCTGTGGCTGCTGATTCAGTACAGAGCCCACGATCCCAGGCTAGTGGTGTAAGCATTTTACATGCTTATGAAGCTGCTGTGGCTGCTGATTCATTGCAGAGGCCACAATCCCAGGCTAGTGGTGATAGCGTTTTACATGCTGGTGAAGCTGCTGTGGCTGCTGATTCAGTGCAGAGCCCATGATCCCAGGCTAGTGGTGTTAGCATTTTACATGCTGGCGAAGTTGCTGTGGCTGCTGATTCAGTGCAGAGCCCATGATCCCAGGCTTGTGGATTTAGCGTTTTACATGTTGGCAAAGCTGCTGTGGCTGCTGATTCAGTGCAGAGCCCACATTCCCAAGCTAGTGGTATTAGTGTTTTAGATGCTGGCGAAGCTGCTGTGGCTGCTGATTCAGTGCAGAGCCCACTATCCCAAGTTGGTTGTGTTAGTGTTTTACATGCTGGCGAAGTTGCTGTGGCTGCTGATTCAGTGCAAAGGCCACAATCCCAGGCTAAGATAGTGGTGTTACCATTTTACATGCTGGTGTAGCTGCTGTGACTTCTGATTCAGTACAGAGCCCACAATCCCAGGCTAGTGGTGTAAGCATTTTACATGCTTATGAAGCTGCTGTGGTTGCTGATTCCGTGCAGAGCCCACGATCCAAGGCTAGTGGTGTTAGTGTTTTACATGCTGATGAAGCTGCTGTGGCTGCTGATTCAGTGCAGAGGCCACGATCCCAGGCTAAGCTAGTGGTGTTAGCATTTTACATGCTGGCAAAGCTGCTGTGACAGCTGATAAAGTGCAGAGCCCACAATCCCAGGCTAGTGGTGTTAGCGTTTTACATGCTGATGAAGTTGCTGTGGCTGCTGATTCTCTGCAGATCCCACGATCCAAGGCTAGTGGTGTTAGCGTTTTACATGCTCGTGAAGCTGCTGTGGCTGCTGATTCATTGCAGAACCCACGATCCCAGGCTAGTGGTGTTAGTGCTTTAGATGCTGGCAAAGCGGCTGTGGCTGCTGATTCAGTGCAGAGCCCACAATCCCAGGCTAGTGGTATTAGTGTTTTACATGCTGGCGATGCTGCTGTGGCTGCTGATTCAGTGCAGAGCCCACGATCCAAGGCTAGTGGTGGTAGTGCTGTACATGCTGATGAAGCTGCTGTGGCTGCTGATTCAGTGCAGAGGCCACGATCCCAGGCTAAGCTAGTGGTGTTAGCATTTTACATGCTGGCGAAGCTGCTGTGACTGCTAATTCAGTGCAGAGGCCACAATCCCAGACTAGTGGTGTTAGCGTTTTACATGCTGGCGAAGCTGCTGTGGTTGCTGATTCAGTGCAGAGCCCACTATCCTAGGCTAGTGGTGTTAGCTTTTTACATGCTAGTGAAGCTGCTTTGGCTGCTGATTCAGTACAGAGCCCCCGATCCCAGGCTAGTGATGATAGCTTTTTAGATGCTGGTGAAGCTGCTGTGGCTGCTGATTCAGTGCAGAGCCCACGATCCCAGGCTAGTGGTGTTAGTGTTTTGCATGCTGGCGAAGCTGCTGTGGCTGCTGATTCAGTGCAGAAGCCACGATCCCAGGCTAGTGGTGTTAGCGTTTTACATGGCGGTGAAGCTGCTGTGGCTGCTGATTCTGTACAGATCCCACGATCCAATGCTAGTTGTGTTAGCGTTTTACATGCTGGTGAAGCATCTGTGGCTGCTGCTTCATTGCAGAACCCACAATCCCAGGCTAGTGGTGTTAGTGTTTTAGATGCTGGCGAAGCTGCTGTGGCTGCTGATTCAGTGCAGAGCCCACAATCCCAGGCTAGTGGTATTAGCGTCTTACATGCTGTCGACGCTGCTGTGGCTGCTGATTCAGTGCAGAGCCCACGATCCAAGGCTAGTGGTGTTAGTGTTGTACATGCTGATGAAGCTGCTGTGGCTGCTGATTCAGTGCAGAGGCCATGATCCCAAGTTAAGCTAGTGGTGTTAGCATTTTACATGCTGGTGAAGCTGCTGTGACTGCTGATTCAGTGCAGAGGCCTTGATCCCAGGCTAGTGGTGTTAGCGTTTTACATGCTGGTGAAGCTGCTGTAGCTGCTGATTCTGTGCAGATCCCATGATCCAAGGCTAGTGGTGTTAGTGTTTTACATGCTGGCAAAGCTGCTGTGGCTGCTGATTCATTGCAGAACCCACAAACCCAGGCTAGTGGTGTTAGTGTTTTAGATGCTAGTGAAGCTGCTGTGGCTGCTGATTCAGTAAAGAGGCCACAATCCCAGGCTAGTGGTGTTAGCGTTTTACATGCTGGCGAAGCTGCTGTGGCTGCAGATTCAGTGCAGAGCCCACGATCCCAGGCTAGTGGTGTTAGCATTTTACATGCTGATGAAGTTGCTGGGACTGCTGATTCTGTACAACCCCATAATCCCAGGCTAGTGGTGTAAGCGTTTTACATGTTTATGAAGCTGCTGTGGCTGCTGATTCATTGCAGAGGCCACGATCCCAGGCTAGTGGTGATAGCGTTTTACATGCTGGTGAAGCTGCTGCTGCTGCTGATTCAGTGCAGAGCCACAATCCCAGGCTAGTGGTGTTAGCATTTTACATGCTGAGGAAGCTGTTGCGGCTGCTGATTCAGTGCAGAGCCATGATCCCAGGCTAGTGGTGTTAGCGTTATACATGGTGGTGAAGCTGCTGCTGCTGCTGATTCAGTGCAGAGCCACAATCCCAGGCTAGTGGTGTTAGCATTTTACATGCTAGCGAAGCTGCTGTGGCTGCTGATTCAGTACAGAGCCCATGATCCCAGGCTTGTGGTTTTAGCGTTTTACATGCTGGCAAAGCTGCTGTGGCTGCTGATTCAGTGCAGAGCCCACATTCCCAAGCTAGTGGTATTAGTGTTTTAGATGCTGGCGAAGCTGCTGTGGCTGCTGATTCAGTGCAGAGCCCACAATCCCAGGCTAGTGGTGTTAGTGTTTTACATGCTGGCAAAGCTGCTGTGGCTGCTGATTCAGTGCAGAGGCCACGATCCCACGCTAAGATAGTGGTGTTAGCATTTTACATGCTGGCGTAGCTGCTGTGACTTCTGATTCAGTACAGAGCCCACGATCCCAGGCTAGTGGTGTAAGCGTTTTACATGCTTATGAAGCTGCTGTGGCTGCTGATTCATTGCAGAGGCCACGATCCCAGGCTAGTGGTGATAGCGTTTTACATGCTGGTGAAGCTGATGTGGCTGCTGATTCAGTGCAGAGCCACAATCCCAGGCTCGTGGTGTTAGCATTTTACATGCTGGGGAAGCTGCTGTGGCTGCTGATTCAGTGCAGAGCCCATGATCCCAGGCTTGTGGTTTTAGCGTTTTACATGCTGGCAAAGCTGCTGTGGCTGCTGATTCAGTGCAGAGCCCACATTCCCAAGCTAGTGGTATTAGTGTTTTAGATGCTGGTGAAGCTGCTGTGGCTGCTGATTCAGTGCAGAGCCCACAATCCCAAGCTGGTGGTGTTAGTGTTTTACATGCTGGCGAAGCTGCTGTGGCTGCTGATTCAGTGCAAAGGCCACAATCCCAGGCTAAAATAGTGGTGTTAGCATTTTACATGCTGGCGTAGCTGCTGTGACTTCTGATTCAGTACAGAGCCCACGATCCCAGGCTAGTGGTGTAAGTGTTTTACATGCTTATGAAGCTGCTGTGGTTGCTGATTCCGTGCAGAGCCCACGATCCAAGGCTAGTGGTGTTAGTGTTTTACATGCTGATGAAGCTGCTGTGGCTGCTGATACAGTGCAGAGGCCACAATCCCAGGCTAAGCTAGTGGTGTTAGCATTTTACATGCTGGCAAAGCTGCTGTGACAGCTGATAAAGTGCAGAGCCCACAATCCCAGGCTAGTGGTGTTATCGTTTTACATGCTGATGAAGCTGCTGTGGCTGCTGATTCATTGCAGAACCCACGATCCCAGGCTAGTGGTGTTAGTGCTTTAGATGCTGGCAAAGCGGCTGTGGCTGCTGATTCAGTGCAGAGCCCACAACCCCAGGCTAGTGGTATTAGTGTTTTACATGCTGGCGATGCTGCTTTGGCTGCTGATTCAGTGCAGAGCCCACGATCCAAGGCTAGTGGTGGTAGTGCTGTACATGCTGATGAAGCTGCTGTGGCTGCTGTTTCAGTGCAGAGGCCACGATCCCAGGCTAAGCTAGTGGTGTTAACATTTTACATGCTGGCGAAGCCGCTGTGACTGCTGATTCAGTGCAGTGGTCATGATCCCAGGCTAGTAGTGTTAGCGTTTTACATGCTGGTGAAGCTGCTTTGGCTGCTGATTCAGTTCAGAGGCCACGATCCCAAGCTAAGCTAGTGGTGTTAGCATTTTACATGCTGGCGAAGCTGCTGTGGCTGCCGATTGAATGCAGAGCCCACGATTTTCAAGCTAGTGGTATTAGCGTTTTACATGCTGGCGAAGCTGCTGTGGCTGCTGATTCAGTACAGAGCCCACGATCCCAGGCTAGTGGTGTTAGCGTTTTACATGCTGGCGAACCTGCTGTGGCTGCTGATTCAGTGCAGAGCCCACGATCCCAGGCTAGTGGTGTTAGCGTTTTACATGCTGGCGAAGCTCCTGTGGCTGCTGATTCAGTACAGAGCCCATGATCCCAAGCTAGTGGTATTAGCGTTTTTACATGCTGGCAAAGCTGCTGTGGCTGCTGATTCAGTACAGAGCCCACGATTCCAGGCTAGTGGTGTTAGCGTTTTACATGCTGGCGAAGCTGCTGTGGCTGCTGATTCAGTGCAAAGCCCACAATCCCAGGCTAGTGGTGATAGCGTTTTACATACTGGTGAAGCTGCTGTGGCTGCTGATTCAGTGCAGAGCCCACGATCCTAGGCTAGTGGTGTTAGTGTTTTACATGCTGATGAAGTTGCTGTGGCTGCTGATTCTGTGCAGATCCCACGATCCAAGGCTAGTGGTGTTAGTGTTTTACATGCAAGCGAAGCTGCTGTGGCTGCTGATTCAGTGCAGAGCCCACGATCCAAGGCTAGTGGTGTTAGTGTTTTACATGCTGGCAAAGCTGTTGTGGCTGGTGATTCAGTGCCGAGACCACGATCCCAGGCTAGTGGTGTTAGCGTTTTACATGCTGGTGAAGCTGCTGTGGCTGCTGATTCAGTGCAGAGGCCACGAGCTTAGGCTAGTGGATGTCATTTTACATGTTGGCTAAGCTGCTGTGGCTGATGATTCAGTGCAGAGCCCACAATCCGAGGCTAGTGGGGTTAGCGTTTTACATGCTGGCGAAGCTGCTGTGGATGCTGATTCAGTACAGAGGACACAATCCCAGCCTAGTGGTATTAGCGTTTTACATGCTGGTGAAGCTGCTGAGGCTGCTGATTCATTGCAGAGCCCATGATTCCAGGCTAGTGGTGTTAGCCTTTTACATGCTGGTGAAGCTGCTGTGGCTGCTGATTCAGTACAGAGGCCACAATCCCAGGCTAGTGGTGTTAGCATTTTACATACTGGTGAAACTGCTGTAGCTGCTGATTCAGTGCATTGGCCACGATCCCAGGCTGGTGGTGTTAGCGTTTTACATGCTGGCGAAGCTGCTGAGTCTGCTGATTCATTGCAGAGCCCATGATTCCAGGCTAGTGGTTTTAGCCTTTTACATGCTGTCGAAGCTGCTGTGGCTGCTGATTCAGTGCAGAGGCCACAATCCCAGGCTAGTGGTGTTACCGTTTTACATGCTGGTGAAGCTGCTGTGGCTGCTGATTCAGTGCAGAGGCCACCAGTTTAGGCTAGTGGATGTCATTTTACATGCTGGCTAAGCTGCTGTGGCTGCTGATTCAGTGCAGATCACACGATTCGAGGCTAGTGGGGTTAGCATTTTACATGCTGGCGAAGCTGCTGTGGCTGCTGATACTGTACAGAGAGCACAATCCCAGCCTAGTGGTAGTAGCATTTTACATGCTGGCGAAGCTTATGTGACTGCTAATTCATTGCAGAGCCCATGTTCCCAGGCTAGTGGTGTTAGCGTTTTACTTGCTGGGGAAGCTGCTGTGGCTGCTGATTCAGTGCATTGGCCACAATCCCAGGCTGGTGGTGATAGCGTTTTACATGCTGGCGAAGCTGCTGTGGCTGCTGATTCAGAACAGGGGCACAATCCCAGGCAAGTAGTGTTAGCGTATTGCATGCTGGAGAAGCTGCTTAGGCTGCTTATTCAGTACAGAGGCCACAATCCCAGACTAGTGGTGTTAGCGTTTTACATGCTGGCAAAGCTGCTTTGGCTGCTGATTCAGTGCAGAGCCCACTATCCTAGACTAGTGGTGTTAGCGTTTTACATGCTGGCAAAGCTGCTGTGGCTGCTGATTCAGTACAGAGCCCACGATCCCAGGCTAGTGGTGTTAGCGTTTTACATCCTGGCAAAGCTGCTGTGGCTGCTGATTCAGTGCAGAGCCCACGATCCCAGGCTAGTGGTGTTAGCATTTTACATGCTGGCAAAGCTGCTGTGGCTGCTGATTCAGTACAGAGCCCATGATCCCAAGCTAGTGGTATTAGAGTTTTACATGCTGGCAAAGCTGCTGTGGCTGCTGATTCAGTACAGAGCCCACGATTCCAGGCTAGTGGTGTTAGCGTTTTACATGCTGGCGAAGCTGCTGTGGCTGCTGATTCAGTCCAGAGCCCACAATCCCAGGCTAGTGGTGATAGCGTTTTACATGCTGGTGAAGCTGCTGTGGCTGCTGATTCAGTGCAGAGCCCACGATCCTAGGCTAGTGGTGTTAGCGTTTTACATGCTGATGAAGTTGCTGTGGCTGCTGATTCTGTGCATATCCCACGATCCAAGGCTAGTGGTGTTAGTGTTTTACATGCTGGCAAAGCTGTTGTGGCTGGTGATTCAGTGCCGAGACCACGATCCCAGGCTAGTGGTGTTAGCATTTTACATGCTGGTGAAACTGCTGTAGCTGCTGATTCAGTGCATTGGCCACGATCCCAGGCTGGTGGTGTTAGCGTTTTACATGCTGGCGAAGCTGCTGAGGCTTCTGATTCATTGCAGAGCCCATGATTCCAGGCTAGTGGTGTTAGCCTTTTACATGCTGTCGAAGCTGCTGTGGCTGCTGATTCAGTGCAGAGGCCACAATCCCAGGCTAGTGGTGTTACCGTTTTACATGCTGGTGAAGCTGCTGTGGCTGCTGATTCAGTGCAGAGGCCACCAGCTTAGGCTAGTGGATGTCATTTTACATGCTGGCTAAGCTGCTGTGGCTGCTGATTCAGTGCAGATCACACGATTCGAGGCTAGTGGGGTTATCATTTTACATGCTGGCGAAGCTGCTGTGGCTGCTGATACTGTACAGAGAGCACAATCCCAGCCTAGTGGTAGTAGCGTTTTACATGCTGGCGAAGCTTATGTGACTGCTAATTCATTGCAGAGCCCATGTTCCCAGGCTAGTGGTGTTAGCGTTTTACTTGCTGGGGAAGATGCTGTGGCTGCTGATTCAGTGCATTGGCCACAATCCCAGGCTGGTGGTGATAGCGTTTTACATGCTGGTGAAGCTGCTGTGGCTGCTGATTCAGAACAGGGGGCACAATCCCAGGCAAGTAGTGTTAGCGTATTGCATGCTGGAGAAGCTGCTGTGGCTGCTGATTCAGTACAGAGGCCACAATCCCAGACTAGTGGTGTTAGCGTTTTACATGCTGGCAAAGCTGCTTTGGCTGCTGATTCAGTGCAGAGCCCACTATCCTAGACTAGTGGTGTTAGCGTTTTACATGCTAGTGAAGCTGCTGTGGCTGATGATTCAATGCAGAGCCCACGATCCCAAGCTAGTGGTATTAGCGTTTTACATGCTGGCGAAGCTGCTGTGGCTGCTGATTCAGTACAGAGCCCACGATCCCAGGCTAGTGGTGTTAGCATTTTACATCCTGGCAAAGCTGCTGTGGCTGCTGATTCAGTGCAGAGCCCACGATCCCAGGCTAGTGGTGTTAGCATTTTACATGCTGGCAAAGCTGCTGTGGCTGCTGATTCAGTACAGAGCCCATGATCCCAAGCTAGTGGTATTAGCGTTTTACATGCTGGCAAAGCTGCTGTGGCTGCTGATTCAGTACAGAGCCCATGATTCCAGGCTAGTGGTGTTAGCGTTTTACATGCTGGCGAAGCTGCTGTGGCTGCTGATTCAGTGCAGAGCCCACAATCCCAGGCTAGTGGTGATAGCGTTTTACATGCTGGTGAAACTGCTGTGGCTGCTGATTCAGTGCAGAGCCCACGATCCTAGGCTAGAGGTGTTAGCGTTTTACATGCTGATGAAGTTGCTGTGGCTGCTGATTCTGTGCAGATCCCACGATCCAAGGCTAGTGGTGTTAGTGTTTTACATGCTGGTGAAGCTGTTGTGGCTGGTGATTCAGTGCCGAGACCACGATCCCAGGCTAGTGGTGTTAGCGTTTTACATGCTGGTGAAGCTGCTGTGGCTGCTGATTCAGTGCAGAGGCCACGAGCTTAGGCTAGTGGATGTCATTTTACATGCTGGCTAAGCTGCTGTGGCTGCTGATTCAGTGCAGAGCCCATGATCCGAGGCTAGTGGGGTTAGCGTTTTACATGCTGGCGAAGGTGCTGTGGCTGCTGAATCAGTACAGAGGACACAATCCCAGCCTAGTGGTATTAGTGTTTTACATGCTGGCGAAGCTGCGGAGGCTGCTGATTCATTGCAGAGCCCATGATCCCAGGCTAGTGGTGTTAGCCTTTTACATGCTGGCAAAGCTGCTGTGGCTGCTGATTCAGTGCAGGGGCCACAATCCCAGGCTAGTGGTGTTAGCATTTTACATGCTGGTGAAACTGCTGTAGCTGATGATTCAGTGCATTGGCCACGATCCCAAGCTGGTGGTGTTAGCGTTTTACATGCTGGCGAAGCTGCTGTGGCTGCTAATTCAGAACAGAGGGCACAATCCCAGGCTAGTAGTTTTAGCGTTTTACATGCTGGCGAAGCTGCTGTGGCTGCTGATTCAGTGCAGAGGCCACAATCCCAGACTAGTGGTGTTAGCGTTTTACATGCTGGCGAAGCTGCTGTGGCTGCTGATTCAGTGCAGAGCCCACTATGCTAGGCTAGTGGTGTTAGCGTTTTACATGCTAGTGAAGCTGCTGTGGCTGCTGATTCAGTACAGGGCCCACAATCCCAGGCTAGTGGTGTTAGCTTTTTATATGCTGGTGTAGCTGCTGTGGCTGCTGATTCAGTGTAGAGCCCACGATCCCAGGCTAGTGGTGTTAGCGTTTTGCATGCTGGCGAAGCTGCTGTGGCTGCTCATTCAGTGCCGAGGCCACAATCCCAGGCTAGTGGTGTTAACATTTTACATGGTAGTGAAGCTGCTGTGGCTGCTGATTCGGTGCAGAGCCCACAATCCCAGGCTAGTGGTGTGAGCATTTTACATGCTGATGAAGCTGCTGTGGCTGCTGATTCTGTGCAGATCCCACGATCCAAGGCTAGTGGTGTTAGCGTTTTACATGCTGGCCAACTGTCTGTGGCTGCTGATTCATTGCAGAACCCACAATCCCAGGCTAGTGATGTTAGTGTTTTATATGCTGGCGAAGCTGCTGTGGCTGCTGATTCAGTGCAGAGCCCACAATCCCAGGCTAGTGGTTTTAGCGTTTTACATGCTGTCGACGCTGCTGTGGCTGCTGATTCGGTGCAGAGGCCACAATCCCAAGCTAAGCTAGTGGTGTTAGCATTTTACATGCTGGCGAAGCTGCTGTGACTGCTGATTCATTGCAGAACCCACGATCCCAGGCTAGTGGTGTTAGTGTTTTAGATGCTGGTGAAGCTGCTGTGGCTGCTAATTCAGTAAAGAGGCCACAATCCGAGGCTAGTGGTGCTAGCGTTTTACATGCTGGCGAAGCTGCTCTGGCTGCAGCTTCAGTGCAGAGATCACAATCCCAGGCTAGTTGTCTTAGCGTTTTACATGCTGGCGAAGCTGCTGTGGCTGCTGATTCAGTTTAAAGCCCACAATCCCAGGCTAGTGGTGTTAGCATTTTACATGCTGATGAAGTTGCTGGGACTGCTGATTCTGTACAATCCCATGATCCAAGGCTTGTGCTTTTAGTGTTTTACATGCTGGCGAAGCTGCTGTGGCTGCTGATTCAGTGCAGAAACCACGATCCCAGGCTAGTGGTGTTAGCGTTTTACATGCTGGTGAAGCTGCTGTGGCTGCTGATTCAGTGCAGAGGCCACGAGCTTAGGCTAGTGGATGTCATTTTACATGCTGGCTAAGCTGCTGTGACTGCTGATTCAGTGCAGATCATACGATCCGAGGCTAGTGGGGTTAGCATTTTACATGCTGGCGAAGCTGCTGTGGCTGCTGATTCAGTACAGAGGGCACAATCCCAGCCTAGTGGTAGTAGCGTTTTACATGCTGGCGAAGCTGATGTGGTTGCTGAATCATTGCAGAGCCCATGATCCCGGGCTAGTGGTGTTAGCGTTTTACTTGCTGGGGAAGCTGCTGTGGCTGCTGATTCAGTGCAGAGGCCAACATCCCGGGCTAGTGGTGTTAGCATTTTACATGTTGGTGAAACTGCTGTAGCTGCTGATTCAGTGCATAGGCCACGATCCCAGGCTGGTGGTGTTAGCGTTTTACATGCTGGCGAAGCTGCTGTGGCTGCTGATTCAGAACAGAGGGCACAATCCCAGGCAAGTAGTGTTAGCGTATTACATGCTGGAGAAGCTGCTATGGCTGC
Organism: Ambystoma mexicanum; assembly: GCF_040938575.1. NCBI lineage: Eukaryota > Metazoa > Chordata > Amphibia > Caudata > Ambystomatidae > Ambystoma > Ambystoma mexicanum. Next base: position 1,734,507,371 of record NC_090929.1, on the reverse strand, counting down.
TGATTCAGTGCAGAGGCCACAATCCCAGACTAGTGGTGTTAGCGTTTTACATGCTGGCGAAGCTGCTGTGGCTGCTGATTCAGTGCAGAGCCCACTATCCTAGGCTAGTGGTGTTAGCGTTCTACATGCTAGTGAAGCTGCTGTGGCTCCTGATTCAGTACAGAGCCCACAATCCCAGGCTAGTGGTGTTAGCTTTTTAGATGCTGGTGAAGCTGCTGTGGCTGCTGATTCAGTGCAGAGCCCACAATCCCAGGCTAGTGGTGTTAGCATTTTGCATGCTGGCGAAGCTGCTGTGGCTGCTGATTCAGTGCAGAGGCCATGATCCCAGGCTAGTGGTGTTGGCATTTTACATGCTGGCGAAGCTGCTCTGGCTGCAGCTTCAGTGCAGAAGCCACGATCCCAGGCTAGTGGTGTTAGCGTTTTACATGGTGGTGAAGCTGTTGTGGCTGCTGATTCAGTGCAGAGCCCACAATCCCAGGCTAGTGGTGTTAGCGTTTTACATGCTGATGAAGCTGCTGTGGCTGCTGATTCTGTTCAGATCCCACGATCCAAGGCTAGTGGTGTTAGCGTTTTACATGCTGGCGAAGCATCTGTGGCTGCTGCTTCATTGCAGAACCCACAATCCCAGGCTAGTGGTGTTAGTGTTTTAGATGCTGGCGAAGCTGCTGTGGCTGCTGATTCAGTGCAGAGGCCATGATCCCAGGCTAGTGGTGTTAGCATTTTACATGCTGGTGAAGCTGCTGTGGCTGCTGATTCTGTGCAGATCCCATGATCCAAGGCTAGTGGTATTAGTGTTTTACATGCTGGTGAAGCTGCTGTGGCTGCTGATTCATTGCAGAACCCACGAGCCCAGGCTAGTGGTGTTAGTGTTTTAGATGCTGGTGAAGCTGCTGTGGCTGCTAATTCAGTAAAGAGGCCACAATCCCAGGCTAGTGGTGTTAGCGTTTTACATGCTGGCGAAGCTGCACTGGCTGCAGCTCCAGTGCAGAGGCCACAATCCCAGGCTAGTTGTCTTAGCGTTTTACATGCTGGCGAAGCTGCTGTGGCTGCTGATTCAGTGCAGAGACCACGATCCCAGGCTAGTGGTGTTAGCGTTTTATATGCTGGTTAAGCTGCTGTGGCTGCAGATTCAGTGCAGAGGCCACGAGCTTAGGCTAGTGGATGTCATTTTACATGCTGGCTAAGCTGCTGTGGCTGCTGATTCAGTGCAGATCATACGATCCCTGGCTAGTGGGGTTAGCATTTTACATGCTGGCGAAGCTGCTGTGGCTGCTGATTCAGTACAGAGGGCACAATCCCAGCCTAGTGGTAGTAGCGTTTTACATGCTGGCGAAGCTGATGTGGCTGCTGAATCATTGCAGAGCCCATGATCCCAGGCTAGTGGTGTTAGCTTTTTACTTGCTGGGGAAGCTGCTGTGGCTGCTGATTCAGTGCAGAGGCCACAATCCCGGGCTAGTGGTGTTAGCATTTTACATGTTGGTGAAACTGCTGTAGCTGCTGATTCAGTGCATAGGCCACGATCCCAGGCTGGTGGTGTTAGCGTTTTACATGCTGGCGAAGCTGCTGTGGCTGCTGATTCAGAACAGAGGGCACAATCCCAGGCAAGTAGTGTTAGCGTATTACATGCTGGAGAAGCTGCTATGGCTGCTGATTCAGTGCAGATGCCACAATCCCAGACTAGTGGTGTTAGCGTTTTACATGCTGGCGAAGCTGCTGTGGCTGCTGATTCCGTGCAGAGCCCACTATCCTAGGCTAGTGGTGTAAGCGTTTTACATGCTAGTGAAGCTGCTGTGGCTCCTGATTCAGTACAGAGCCCACGATCCCAGGCTAGTGGTGTTAGCTTTTTAGATGCTGGTGAAGCTGCTGTGGCTGCTGATTCAGTGCAGAGCCCACAATCCCAGGCTAGTGGTGTTAGCATTTTGCATGCTGGCGAAGCTGCTGTGGCTGCTGATTCAGTGCAGAGGCCATGATCCCAGGCTAGTGGTGTTGGCATTTTACATGCTGGTGAAGCTGCTGTGGCTGCTGATTCTGTGCAGATCCCATGATCCAAGGCTAGTGGTGTTAGTGTTTTACAAGCTGGCGAAGCTGCTGTGGCTGCTGATTCTGTGCAGATCCCATGATCCAAGGCTAGTGGTGTTAGTGTTTTACATGCTGGCGAAGCTGCTGTGGCTGCTGATTCATTGCAGAACCCACGATCCCAGGCTAGTGGTGTTAGTGTTTTAGATGCTGGTGAAGCTGCTGTGGCTGCTAATTCAGTAAAGAGGCTACAATCCCAGTCTAGTGGTGTTAGCGTTTTACATGCTGGCGAAGCTGCTCTGGCTGCAGCTTCAGTGCAGAAGCCACGATCCCAGGCTAGTGGTGTTAGCGTTTTACATGCTGGTGAAGCTGTTGTGGCTGCTGATTCAGTGCAGAGCCAACAATCCCAGGCTAGTGGTGTTAGCGTTTTACATGCTGATGAAGCTGCTGTGGCTGCTGATTCTGTTCAGATCCCACGATCCAAGGCTAGTGGTGTTAGCGTTTTACATGCTGGCGAAGCGTCTGTGGCTGCTGCTTCATTGCAGAACCCACAATCCCAGGCTAGTGGTGTTAGTGTTTTAGATGCTGGCGAAGCTGCTGTGGCTGCTGATTCAGTGCAGAGGCCATGATCCCAGGCTAGTGGTGTTAGCATTTTACATGCTGGTGAAGCTGCTGTGGCTGCTGATTCTGTGCAGATCCCATGATCCAAGGCTAGTGGTGTTAGTGTTTTACATGCTGGCAAAGCTGCTGTGGCTGCTGATTCATTGCAGAACCCACGATCCCAGGCTAGTGGTGTTAGTGTTTTAGATGCTGGTGAAGCTGCTGTGGCTGCTAATTCAGTAAAGAGGCCACAATCCCAGGCTAGTGGTGTTAGCGTTTTACCTGCTGGCGAAGCTGCTCTGGCTGCAGCTCCAGTGCAGAGGCCACAATCCCAGGCTAGTTGTCTTAGCGTCTTACTTGCTGGCGAAGCTGCTGTGGCTGCTGATTCAGTGCAGAGCCCACAATCCCAGGCTAGTGGTGATAGCGTTTTACATGCTGGTAAAGCTGTTGTGGCTGCTGATTCAGTGCAGAGCCCACGATCCTAGGCTAGTGGTGTTAGCGTTTTACATGCTGATGAAGTTGCTGTGGCTGCTGATTCTGTGCAGATCCCACGATCCAAGGCTAGTGGTGTTAGTGTTTTACATGCTGGCGAAGCTGTTGTGGCTGGTGATTCAGTGCCGAGACCACGATCCCAGGCTAGTGGTGTTAGAGTTTTACATGCTGGTGAAGCTGCTGTGGATGCTGATTCAGTGCAGAGGCCACGATCTTAGGCTAGTGGATGTCATTTTACATGCTGGCTAAGCTGCTGTGGCTGCTGATTAAGTGCAGAGCCCACGATCCGAGGCTAGTGGGGTTAGCGTTTTACATGCTGGCGAAGCTGCTGTGGCTGCTGAATGAGTACAGAGGACACAATCCCAGCCTAGTGGTATTAGTGTTTTACATGCTGGCGAACCTGCTGAGGCTGCTGATTCATTGCAGAGCCCATGATCCCAGGCTAGTGGTGTTAGCCTTTTACATGCTGGTGAAACTGCTATGGCTGCTGATTCAGTGCAGAGCCCATGATCCGAGGCTAGTGGGGTTAGCGTTTTACATGCTGGCGAAGGTGCTGTGGCTGCTGAATCAGTACAGAGGACACAATCCCAGCCTAGTGGTATTAGTGTTTTACATGCTGGCGAAGCTGCTGTGGCTGCTGCTTCATTGCAGAGCCCATGATCCCAGGCTAGTGGTGTTAGCCTTTTACATGCTGGCAAAGCTGCTGTGGCTGCTGATTCAGTGCAGAGGCCACAATCCCAGGCTAGTGGTGTTAGCATTTTACATGCTGGTGAAACTGCTGTAGCTGATGATTCAGTGCATTGGCCACGATCCCAGGCTGGTGGTGTTAGCGTTTTACATGCTGGCGAAGCTGCTGTGGCTGCTAATTCAGAACAGAGGGCACAATCCCAGGCTAGTAGTGTTAGCGTTTTACATGGTGGCGAAGCTGCTGTGGCTGCTGATTCAGTGCAGAGGCCACAATCCCAGACTAGTGGTGTTAGCGTTTTACATGCTGGCGAAGCTGCTGTGGCTGCTGATTCAGTGCAGAGCCCACTATCCTAGGCTAGTGGTGTTAGCGTTTTACATGCTAGTGAAGCTGCTGTGGCTGCTGATTCAGTACAGAGCCCACAATCCCAGGCTAGTGGTGTTAGCTTTTTATATGCTGGTGTAGCTGCTGTGGCTGCTGATTCAGTGTAGAGCCCACGATCCCAGGCTAGTGGTGTTAGCGTTTTGCATGCTGGCGAAGCTGCTGTGGCTGCTCATTCAGTGCAGAGGCCACAATCCCAGGCTAGTGGTGTTAACGTTTTACATGGTAGTGAAGCTGCTGTGGCTGCTGATTCGGTGCAGAGCCCACAATCCCAGGCTAGTGGTATGAGCATTTTACATGCTGATGAAGCTGCTGTGGCTGCTGATTCTGTGCAGATCCCACGATCCAAGGCTAGTGGTGTTAGCGTTTTACATGCTGGCGAACTGTCTGTGGCTGCTGATTCATTGCAGAACCCACAATCCCAGGCTAGTGTTGTTAATGTTTTATATGCTGGCGAAGCTGCTGTGGCTGCTGATTCAGTGCAGAGCCCACAATCCCAGGCTAGTGGTTTTAGCGTTTTACATGCTGTCGACGCTGCTGTGGCTGCAGCTCCAGTGCAGAGGCCACAATCCCAGGCTAGTTGTCTTAGCATTTTACTTGCTGGCGAAGCTGCTGTGGCTGCTGATTCAGTGCAGAGCCCACAATCCCAGGCTAGTGGTGATAGCGTTTTACATGCTGGTGAAGCTGCTGTGGCTGCTGATTCAGTGCAGAGCCCACAATCCTAGGCTAGTGGTGTTAGCGTTTTACATGCTGATGAAGTTGCTGTGGCTGCTGATTCTGTGCAGATCCCACGATCCAAGGCTAGTGGTGTTAGTGTTTTACATGCTGGCGAAGCTGTTGTGGCTGGTGATTCAGTGCCGAGACCACGATCCCAGGCTAGTGGTGTTAGAGTTTTACATGCTGGTGAAGCTGCTGTGGATGCTGATTCAGTGCAGAGGCCACGATCTTAGGCTAGTGGATGACATTTTACATGCTGGCTAAGCTGCTGTGGCTGCTGATTAAGTGCAGAGCCCACGATCCGAGGCTAGTGGGGTTAGCGTTTTACATGCTGGCGAAGCTGCTGTGGCTGCTGAATGAGTACAGAGGACACAATCCCAGCCTAGTGGTATTAGTGTTTTACATGCTGGCGAACCTGCTGAGGCTGCTGATTCATTGCAGAGCCCATGATCCCAGGCTAGTGGTGTTAGCCTTTTACATGCTGGCGAAGCTGCTGTGGCTGCTGATTCAGTGCAGAGGCCACAATCCCAGGCTAGTGGTGTTAGCATTTTACATGCTGGTGGAACTGCTGTAGCTGCTGATTCAGTGCATTGGCCACGATCACAGGCTGGTGGTGTTAGCATTTTACATGCTGGCGAAGCTGCTGTGGCTGCTAATTCAGAACAGAGGGCACAATCCCAGGCTAGTAGTGTTAGCGTTTTACATGCTGGCGAAGCTGCTGTGGCTGCTGATTCTGTGCAGATCCCATGATCCAAGGCTAGTGGTGTTAGTGTTTTACATGCTGGCGAAGCTGCTGTGGCTGCTGATTCATTGCAGAACCCACGATCCCAGGCTAGTGGTGTTAGTGTTTTAGATGCTGGTGAAGCTGCTGTGGCTGCTAATTCAGTAAAGAGGCCACAATCCCAGGCTAGTGGTGTTAGCGTTTTACATGCTGGCGAAGCTGCTCTGGCTGCAGCTCCAGTTCAGAGGCCACAATCCCAGGCTAGTTGTCTTAGCGTTTTACATGCTGGCGAAGCTGCTGTGGCTGCTGATTCAGTGCAGAGACCACGATCCCAGGCTAGTGGTGTTAGCGTTTTACAAGCTGGTGAAGCTGCTGTGGCTGCTGATTCAGTGCAGAGGCCACGAGCTTAGGCTAGTGGATGTCATTTTACATGCTGGCTAAGCTGCTGTGGCTGCTGATTCAGTGCAGATCATACAATCTGAGGCTAGTGGGGTTAGCATTTTACATGCTGGCGAAGCTGCTGTGGCTGCTGATTCAGTACAGCGGGCACAATCCCAGCCTAGTGGTAGTAGTGTTTTACATGCTGGCGGAGCTGATGTGGCTGCTGAATCATTGCAGAGCCCATGATCCAAGGCTAGTGGTGTTAGCGTTTTACTTGCTGGGGAAGCTGCTGTGGCTGCTGATTCAGTGCAGAGGCCACAATCCCGGGCTAGTGGTGTTAGCATTTTACATGTTGGTGAAACTGCTGTAGCTGCTGATTCAGTGCATAGGCCACGATCCCAGGCTGGTGGTGTTAGCGTTTTACATGCTGGCGAAGCTGCTGTGGCTGCTGATTCAGAACAGAAGGCACAATCCCAGGTAAGTAGTGTTAGCGTATTACATGCTGGAGAAGCTGCTATGGCTGCTGATTCAGTGCAGAGGCCACAATCCCAGACTAGTGGTGTTAGCGTTTTACATGCTGGCGAAGCTGCTGTGGCTGCTGATTCAGTGCAGATCCCACTATCCTAGGCTAGTGGTGTTAGCATTTTACATGCTAGTGAAGCTGCTGTGGCTCCTGATTCAGTACAGAGCCCACGATCCCAGGCTAGTGGTGTTAGCTTTTTAGATGCTGGTGAAGCTGCTGTGGCTGCTGATTCAGTGCAGAGCCCACGATCCCAGGCTATTGGTGTTAGCATTTTGCATGCTGGCGAAGCTGCTGTGGCTGCTGATTCAGTGCAGAGGCCATGATCCCAGGCTAGTGGTGTTGGCATTTTACATGCTGGTGAAGCTGCTGTGGCTGCTGATTCTGTGCAGATCCCATGATCCAAGGCTAGTGGTGTTAGTGTTTTACAAGCTGGCGAAGCTGCTGTGGCTGCTGATTCATTGCAGAACCCACGATCCCAGGCTAGTGGTGTTAGTGTTTTAGATGCTGGTGAAGCTGCTGTGGCTGCTGATACAGTACAGAGCCCATGATCCCAAGCTAGTGGTATTAGCGTTTTACATGCTGGCAAAGCTGCTGTGGCTGCTGATTCAATACAGAGACCACGATTCCAGGCTAGTGGTGTTAGCGTTTTACATGCTTTCGAAGCTGCTGTGGCTGCTGATTCAGTGCAGAGCCCACAATCCCAGGCTAGTGGTGTTAGCATTTTACATGCTGGCAAAGCTGCTGTGGCTGCTGATACAGTACAGAGCCCATGATCCCAAGCTAGTGGTATTAGCGTTTTACATGCTGGCAAAGCTGCTGTGGCTGCTAATTCAGTAAAGAGGCTACAATCCCAGGCTAGTGGTGTTAGCGTTTTACATCCTGGCAAAGCTGCTGTGGCTGCTGATTCAGTGCAGAGCCCACAATCCCAGGCTAGTGGTGTTAGCATTTTACATGCTGGCAAAGCTGCTGTGGCTGCTGATACAGTACAGAGCCCATGATCCCAAGCTAGTGGTATTAGCGTTTTACATGCTGGCAAAGCTGCTGTGGCTGCTGATTCAATACAGAGACCACGATTCCAGGCTAGTGGTGTTAGCGTTTTACATGCTTTCGAAGCTGCTGTGGCTGCTGATTCAGTGCAGAGCCCACAATCCCAGGCTAGTGGTGATAGCGTTTTACATGCTGGTGAAGCTGCTGTGGCTGCTGATTCATTGCAGAGCCCACGATCCTAGGCTAGTGGTATTAGCGTTTTACATGCTGGCGAAGCGTCTGTGGCTGCTGCTTCATTGCAGAACCCACAATCCCAGGCTAGTGGTGTTAGTGTTTTAGATGCTGGCGAAGCTGCTGTGGCTGCTGATTCAGTGCAGAGGCCATGATCCCAGGCTAGTGGTGTTAGTATTTTACATGCTGGTGAAGATGCTGTGGCTGCTGATTCTGTGCAGATCCCATGGTCCAAGGCTAGTGGTGTTAGTGTTTTACATGCTGGCGAAGCTGCTGTGGCTGCTGATTCAGTCTAGAGCCCACAATCCCAGGCTAGTGGTGTTAGCATTTTACATGCTGATGAAGTTGCTGGGACTGCTGATTCTGTACAATCCCATGATCCAAGGCTTGTGCTTTTAGTGTTTTACATGCTGGCAAAGCGGCTGTGGCTGCTGATTCAGTGCAGAGACCACAATCCCAGGCTAGTGGTGTTAGCGTTTTACATGCTGGTGAAGCTGCTGTGGCTGCTGATTCAGTGCAGAGCCCATGATCCCAGGCTAGTGGTGTTAGCGTTTTACTTACTGGGGAAGCTGCTGTGGCTGCTGATTCAGTGCAGAGGCCACAATCCCGGGCTAGTGGTGTTAGCATTTTACATGTTGGTGAAACTGCTGTAGCTGCTGATTCAGTGCATAGGCCACGATCCCAGGCTGGTGGTGTTAGCGTTTTACATGCTGGTGAAGCTGCTGTGGCTACTGATTCAGAACAGAGGGCACAATCCCAGGCAAGTAGTGTTAGCGTATTACATGCTGGAGAAGCTGCTATGGCTGCTGATTCAGTGCAGAGGCCACAATCCCAGACTAGTGGTGTTAACGTTTTACATGCTGGCGAAGCTGCTGTGGCTGCTGATTCAGTGCAGAGCCCACTATCCTAGGCTAGTGGTGTTAGCGTTTTACATGCTAGTGAAGCTGCTGTGGCTCCTGATTTAGTACAGAGCCCACGTTCCCAGGCTAGTGGTGTTATCTTTTTAGATGCTGGTGAAGCTGCTGTGGCTGCTGATTCAGTGCAGAGCCCACGATCCCAGGCTAGTTGTGTTAGCATTTTGCATGCTGGCGAAGCTGCTGTGGCTGCTGAATCAGTGCAGATCATACGATCCGAGGCTAGTGGGGTTAGCATTTTACATGCTGGGGAAGCTGCTGTGGCTGCTGATTCAGTACAGAGGGCACAATCCCAGCCTAGTGGTAGTAGCATTTTACATGCTGGCGAAGCTGATGTGGCTGCTGAATCATTGCAGAGCCCATGATCCCAGGCTAGTGGTGTTAGCGTTTTACTTGCTGGGCAAGCTGCTGTGGCTGCTGATTCAGTGCAGAGGCCACAATCCAGGGCTAGTGGTGTTAGCAATTTACATGTTGGTGAAACTGCTGTAGCTGCTGATTCAGTGCATAGGCCACGATCCCAGGCTGGTGGTGTTAGCGTTTTACATGCTGGCGAAGCTGCTGTGGCTGCTGATTCAGAACAGAGGGCACAATCCCAGGCAAGTAGTGTTAGCGTATTACATGCTGGAGAAGCTGCTATGGCTGCTGATTCAGTGCAGAGGCCACAATCCCAGACTAGTGGTGTTAGCGTTTTACATGCTGGCGAAGCTGCTGTGGCTGCTGATTCAGTGCAGAACCCACTATCCTAGGCTAGTGGTGTTAGCGTTTTACATGCTAGTGAAGCTGCTGTGGCTTCTGATTCAGTACAGAGCCCACGATCCCAGGCTAGTGGTGTTAGCTTTTTAGATGCTGGTGAAGCTGCTGTGGCTGCTGATTCAGTGCAGAGCCCACGATCCCAGGCTAGTGGTGTTAGCATTTTGCATGCTGGCGAAGCTGCTGTGGCTGCTGATTCAGTGCAGAGGCCATGATCCCAGGCTAGTGGTGTTGGCATTTTACATGCTGGTGAAGCTGCTGTGGCTGCTGATTCTGTGCAGATCCCATGATCCAAGGCTAGTGGTGTTAGTGTTTTACAAGCTGGCGAAGCTGCTGTGGCTGCTGATTCATTGCAGAACCCACGATCCCAGGCTAGTGGTGTTAGTGTTTTAGATGCTGGTGAAGCTGCTGTGGCTGCTAATTCAGTAAAGAGGCTACAATCCCAGGCTAGTGGTGTTAGCGTTTTACATCCTGGCAAAGCTGCTGTGGCTGCTGATTCAGTGCAGAGCCCACAATCCCAGGCTAGTGGTGTTAGCATTTTACATGCTGGCAAAGCTGCTGTGGCTGCTGATACAGTACAGAGCCCATGATCCCAAGCTAGTGGTATTAGCGTTTTACATGCTGGCAAAGCTGCTGTGGCTGCTGATTCAGTACAGAGACCACGATTCCAGGCGAGTGGTGTTAGCGTTTTACATGCTTTCGAAGCTGCTGTGGCTGCTGATTCAGTGCAGAGCCCACAATCCCAGGTTAGTGGTGATAGCGTTTTACATGCTGGTGAAGCTGCTGTGGCTGCTGATTCATTGCAGAGCCCACGATCCTAGGCTAGTGGTATTAGCGTTTTACATGCTGGTGAAGCGTCTGTGGCTGCTGCTTCATTGCAGAACCCACAATCCCAGGCTAGTGGTATTAGCGTTTTACATGCTGGCGAAGCGTCTGTGGCTGCTGATTCTGTGCAGATCCCATGGTCCAAGGCTAGTGGTGTTAGTGTTTTACATGCTGGCGAAGCTGCTGTGGCTGCTGATTCAGTCTAGAGCCCACAATCCCAGGCTAGTGGTGTTAGCATTTTACATGCTGATGAAGTTGCTGGGACTGCTGATTCTGTACAATCCCATGATCCAAGGCTTGTGCTTTTAGTGTTTTACATGCTGGCAAAGCGGCTGTGGCTGCTGATTCAGTGCAGAGACCACAATCCCAGGCTAGTGGTGTTAGCGTTTTACATGCTGGTGAAGCTGCTGTGGCTGCTGATTCAGTGCAGAGCCCATGATCCCAGGCTAGTGGTGTTAGCGTTTTACTTACTGGGGAAGCTGCTGTGGCTGCTGATTCAGTGCAGAGGCCACAATCCCGGGCTAGTGGTGTTAGCATTTTACATGTTGGTGAAACTGCTGTAGCTGCTGATTCAGTGCATAGGCCACGATCCCAGGCTGGTGGTGTTAGCGTTTTACATGCTGGTGAAGCTGCTGTGGCTACTGATTCAGAACAGAGGGCACAATCCCAGGCAAGTAGTGTTAGCGTATTACATGCTGGAGAAGCTGCTATGGCTGCTGATTCAGTGCAGAGGCCACAATCCCAGACTAGTGGTGTTAACGTTTTACATGCTGGCGAAGCTGCTGTGGCTGCTGATTCAGTGCAGAGCCCACTATCCTAGGCTAGTGGTGTTAGCGTTTTACATGCTAGTGAAGCTGCTGTGGCTCCTGATTTAGTACAGAGCCCACGTTCCCAGGCTAGTGGTGTTATCTTTTTAGATGCTGGTGAAGCTGCTGTGGCTGCTGATTCAGTGCAGAGCCCACGATCCCAGGCTAGTTGTGTTAGCATTTTGCATGCTGGCGAAGCTGCTGTGGCTGCTGAATCAGTGCAGATCATACGATCCGAGGCTAGTGGGGTTAGCATTTTACATGCTGGGGAAGCTGCTGTGGCTGCTGATTCAGTACAGAGGGCACAATCCCAGCCTAGTGGTAGTAGCATTTTACATGCTGGCGAAGCTGATGTGGCTGCTGAATCATTGCAGAGCCCATGATCCCAGGCTAGTGGTGTTAGCGTTTTACTTGCTGGGCAAGCTGCTGTGGCTGCTGATTCAGTGCAGAGGCCACAATCCAGGGCTAGTGGTGTTAGCAATTTACATGTTGGTGAAACTGCTGTAGCTGCTGATTCAGTGCATAGGCCACGATCCCAGGCTGGTGGTGTTAGCGTTTTACATGCTGGCGAAGCTGCTGTGGCTGCTGATTCAGAACAGAGGGCACAATCCCAGGCAAGTAGTGTTAGCGTATTACATGCTGGAGAAGCTGCTATGGCTGCTGATTCAGTGCAGAGGCCACAATCCCAGACTAGTGGTGTTAGCGTTTTACATGCTGGCGAAGCTGCTGTGGCTGCTGATTCAGTGCAGAACCCACTATCCTAGGCTAGTGGTGTTAGCGTTTTACATGCTAGTGAAGCTGCTGTGGCTTCTGATTCAGTACAGAGCCCACGATCCCAGGCTAGTGGTGTTAGCTTTTTAGATGCTGGTGAAGCTGCTGTGGCTGCTGATTCAGTGCAGAGCCCACGATCCCAGGCTAGTGGTGTTAGCATTTTGCATGCTGGCGAAGCTGCTGTGGCTGCTGATTCAGTGCAGAGGCCATGATCCCAGGCTAGTGGTGTTGGCATTTTACATGCTGGTGAAGCTGCTGTGGCTGCTGATTCTGTGCAGATCCCATGATCCAAGGCTAGTGGTGTTAGTGTTTTACAAGCTGGCGAAGCTGCTGTGGCTGCTGATTCATTGCAGAACCCACGATCCCAGGCTAGTGGTGTTAGTGTTTTAGATGCTGGTGAAGCTGCTGTGGCTGCTAATTCAGTAAAGAGGCTACAATCCCAGGCTAGTGGTGTTAGCGTTTTACATCCTGGCAAAGCTGCTGTGGCTGCTGATTCAGTGCAGAGCCCACAATCCCAGGCTAGTGGTGTTAGCATTTTACATGCTGGCAAAGCTGCTGTGGCTGCTGATACAGTACAGAGCCCATGATCCCAAGCTAGTGGTATTAGCGTTTTACATGCTGGCAAAGCTGCTGTGGCTGCTGATTCAGTACAGAGACCACGATTCCAGGCGAGTGGTGTTAGCGTTTTACATGCTTTCGAAGCTGCTGTGGCTGCTGATTCAGTGCAGAGCCCACAATCCCAGGTTAGTGGTGATAGCGTTTTACATGCTGGTGAAGCTGCTGTGGCTGCTGATTCATTGCAGAGCCCACGATCCTAGGCTAGTGGTATTAGCGTTTTACATGCTGGTGAAGCGTCTGTGGCTGCTGCTTCATTGCAGAACCCACAATCCCAGGCTAGTGGTATTAGCGTTTTACATGCTGGCGAAGCGTCTGTGGCTGCTGATTCTGTGCAGATCCCATGGTCCAAGGCTAGTGGTGTTAGTGTTTTACATGCTGGCGAAGCTGCTGTGGCTGCTGATTCATTGCAGAACCCACGATCCCAGGCTAATGGTGTTAGTGTTTTAGATGCTGGTGAAGCTGCTGTGGCTGCTAATTCAGTAAAGAGGCCACAATCCCATACTAGTGGTGTTAACGTTTTACATTCTGGCGAAGCTGCTCTTGCTGCAGCTTTAGTGCAGAGGCCACAATCCCAAGCTAGTTGTCTTAGCGTTTTACATGCTGGCGAAGCTGTTGTGGCTGCTGATTCAGTGCAGAGCCCACAATCCCAGGCTAGTGGTGTTAGCATTTTACCTGCTGATGAAGTTGCTGGGACTGCTGATTCTGTACAATCCCATGATCCAAGGCTAGTGGTGTTAGCATTTTAAATGCTGGCGAAGTGTCTGTGGCTGCTGATTCATTGCAGAACCCACGATCCCAGGCTAGTGGTGTTAGTGTTTTAGATGCTGGCGAAGCTGCTGTGGCTGCTGATTCAGTGCAGAGCCCACAATCCCAGGCTAGTGGTATTAGCGTTTTACATGCTGGCGAAGCTGCTGTGGCAGCTGATTCAATGCAGAGCCCACAATCCCAAGCTAGTGGTATTAGCATTTTACATGCTGGTGAAGCTGCTGTGGCTGCTGATTCAGTACAGAGCCCACGATCCCAGGCTAGTGGTGTTAGCGTTTTACATCCTGGCAAAGCTGCTGTGGCTGCTGTTCAGTGCAGAGCCCACAATCCCAGGCTAGTGGTGTTAGCATTTTACATGCTGGCAAAGCTGCTGTGGCTGCTGATACAGTACAGAGCCCATGATCCCAAGCTAGTGGTATTAGCATTTTACATGCTGGCAAAGCTGCTGTTGCTGCTGATTCAGTACAGAGACCACGATTCCAGGCTAGTGGTGTTAGCATTTTACATGCTTTCGAAGCTTCTGTGGCTGCTGATTCAGTGCAGAGCCCACAATCCCAGGCTAGTGGTGATAGCGTTTTACATGCTGGTGAAGCTGCTGTGGCTGCTGATTCATTGCAGAGCCCACGATCCTAGGCTAGTGGTATTAGTGTTTTACATGCTGATGAAGTGGCTGTGGCTGCTGATTCTGTGCAGATCCCACGATCCAAGGCTAGTGGTGTTAGTGTTTTACATGCTTGCGAAGCTGTTGTGGCTGGTGATTCAGTGCCGAGACCACGATGCCAGGCTAGTGGTGTTAGCGTTTTACATGCTGGTGAAGCTGCTGTGGCTGCTGATTCAGTGCAGAACCCACGATCCGAGGCTAGTGGGGTTAGCGTTTTACATGCTGGCGAAGGTGCTGTGGCTGCTGAATCAGTACAGAGGACACAATCCCATACTAGTGGTGTTAACGTTTTACATTCTGGCGAAGCTGCTCTTGCTGCAGCTTTAGTGCAGAGGCCACAATCCCAGGCTAGTTGTCTTAGCGTTTTACATGCTGGCGAAGCTGCTGTGGCTGCTGATTCAGTGCAGAGGCCATGATCCCAGGCTAGTGGTGTTAGTATTTTACATGCTGGTGAAGATGCTGTGGCTGCTGATTCTGTGCATATCCCATGGTCCAAGGCTAGTGGTGTTAGTGTTTTACATGCTGGCGAAGCTGCTGTGGCTGCTGATTCAGTGCAGAGCCCACAATCCCAGGCTAGTGGTGTTAGCATTTTACATGCTGATGAAGTTGCTCGGACTGCTGATTCTGTACAATCCCATGATCCAAGGCTAGTGGTGTTAGCATTTTAAATGCTGGCGAAGTGTCTGTGGCTGCTGATTCATTGCAGAACCCACGATCCCAGGCTAGCGGTGTTAGTGTTTTAGATGCTGGCGAAGCTGCTGTGGCTGCTGATTCAGTGCAGAGCCCACAATCCCAGGCTAGTGGCATTAGCGTTTTACATGCTGGCGAAGCTGCTGTGGCAGCTGATTCAATGCAGAGCCCACGATCCCAAGCTAGTGGTATTAGCATTTTACATGCTGGTGAAGCTGCTGTGGCTGCTGATTCAGTACAGAGCCCACGATCCCAGGCTAGTGGTGTTAGCGTTTTACATCCTGGCAAAGCTGCTGTGGCTGCTGATTCAGTGCAGAGCCCACAATCCCAGGCTAGTGGTGTTAGCATTTTACATGCTGGCAAAGCTGCTGTGGCTGCTGATACAGTACAGAGCCCATGATCCCAAGCTAGTGGTATTAGCGTTTTACATGCTGGCAAAGCTGCTGTGGCTGCTGATTCAGTACAGAGACCACGATTCCAGGCTAGTGGTGTTAGCGTTTTACATGCTTTCGAAGCTGCTGCGGCTGCTGATTCAGTGCAGAGCCCACAATCCCATGCTAGTGGTGATAGCGTTTTACATGCTGGTGAAGCTGCTGTGGCTGCTGATTCATTGCAGAGCCCACGATCCTAGGCTAGTGGTATTAGCGTTTTACATGCTGATGAAGTGGCTGTGGCTGCTGATTCTGTGCAGATCCCACGATGCCAGGCTAGTGGTGTTAGCGTTTTACATGCTGGTGAAGCTGCTGTGGCTGCTGATTCAGTGCAGAGGCCACAAGCTTAGGCTAGTGGATGTCATTTTACATGCTGGCTAAGCTGCTGTGGCTGCTGATTCAGTGCAGAACCCACAATCCGAGGCTAGTGGGGTTAGCGTTTTACATGCTGGCGAAGCTGCTGAGGCTGCTGATTCATTGCAGAGCCCATGATCCCAGGCTAGTGGTGTTAGCCTTTTACATGCTGGCGAAGCTGCTGTGGCTGCTGATTCAGTGCAGAGGCCATGATCCCAGGCTAGTGGTGTTAGCATTTTACATGCTGGTGAAACTGCTGTAGCTGATGATTCAGTGCATTGGCCACGATCCCAGGCTGGTGGTGTTAGCGTTTTAGATGCTGGTGAAGCTGCTGTGGCTGCTCATTCAGAACAGAGGGCGCAATCCCAGGCTAGTAGTGTTAGCGTTTTACATGCTGGCGAAGCTGCTGTGGCTGCTGATTCAGTGCAGAGGCCACAATCCCAGACTAGTGGTGTTAGCGTTTTACATGCTGGTGAAGCTGCTGTGGCTGCTGATTCAGTGCAGAGCCCACTATCCTAGGCTAGTGGTGTTAGCGTTTTACATGCTAGTGAAGCTGCTGTGGCTGCTGATTCAGTACAGAGCCCACAATCCCAGGCTAGTGGTGTTAGCTTTTTAGATGCTGGTGTAGCTGCTGTGGCTGCTGATTCAGTGCAGAGCCCACGATCCCAGGCTAGTGGTGTTAGCGTTTTGCATGCTGGTGAAGCTGCTGTGGCTGCTCATTCAGTGCAGAGGCCAAAATCCCAGGCTAGTGGTGTTAACGTTTTACATGGTAGTGAAGCTGCTGTGGCTGCTGATTCAGTGCAGAGCCCACAATCCCAGGCTAGTGGTGTTAACATTTTACATGTTGATGAAGCTGCTGTGGCTGCTGATTCTGTGCAGATCCCACGATCCAAGGCTAGTGGTGTTAGCGTTTTACATGCTGGCGAAGTGTCTGTGGCTGCTGATTCATTGCAGAACCCACAATCCCAGGCTAGTGGTGTTAGTGTTTTATATGCTGGCGAAGCTGCTGTGGCTGCTGATTCAGTGCAGAGCCCACAATCCCAGGCTAGTGGTTTTAGCGTTTTACATGCTGTCGACGCTGCTGTGGCTGCTGATTCAGTGCAGAGGCCACAATCCCAAGCTAAACTAGTGGTGTTAGCATTTTACATGCTGGCGAAGCTGCTGTGACTGCTGATTCATTGCAGAACCCACGATCCAAGGCTAGTGGTGTTAGTGTTTTAGATGCTGGTGAAGCTGCTGTGGCTGCTAATTCAGTAAAGAGGCCACAATCCCAGGCTAGTGGTGTTAGCGTTTTACATGCTGGCGAAGCTGCTCTGGCTGCAGCTTCAGTGCAGAGGTCACAATCCCAGGCTAGTTGTCTTAGCGTTTTACATGCTGGCGAAGCTGCTGTGGCTGCTGATTCAGTTTAGAGCCCACAATCCCAGGCTAGTGGTGTTAGCATTTTACATGCTGATGAAGTTGCTGGGACTGCTGATTCTGTACAATCCCATGATCCAAGGCTTGTGCTTTTAGTGTTTTACATGCTGGCGAAGCTGCTGTGGCTGCTGATTCAGTGCAGAGACCACGATCCCAGGCTAGTGGCGTTAGCGTTTTACATGCTGGTGAAGCTGCTGTGGCTGCTGATTCAGTGCAGAGGCCACGAGCTTAGGCTAGTGGATGTCATTTTACATGCTGGCTAAGCTGCTGTGGCTGCTGATTCATTGCAGAACCCACGATCCCAGGCTAATGGTGTTAGTGTTTTAGATGCTGGTGAAGCTGCTGTGGCTGCTAATTCAGTAAAGAGGCCACAATCCCATACTAGTGTTGTTAACGTTTTACATTCTGGCGAAGCTGCTCTTGCTGCAGCTTTAGTGCAGAGGCCACAATCCCAGGCTAGTTGTCTTAGCATTTTACATGCTGGCTAAGCTGCTGTGGCTGCTGATTCAGTGCAGAGCCCACAATCCCAGGCTAGTGGTGTTAGCATTTTACATGCTGATGAAGTTGCTGGGACTGCTGATTCTGTACAATCCCATGATCCAAGGCTAGTGGTGTTAGCATTTTAAATGCTGGCGAAGTGTCTGTGGCTGCTGATTCATTGCAGAACCCACGATCCCAGGCTAGTGGTGTTAGTGTTTTAGATGCTGGCGAAGCTGCTCTGGGTGCTGATTCAGTACAGAGCCCACAATCCCAGGCTAGTGGTATTAGCGTTTTACATGCTGGCGAAGCTGCTGTGGCAGCTGATTCAATGCAGAGCCCACGATCCCAAGCTAGTGGTATTAGCATTTTACATGCTGGTGAAGCTGCTGTGGCTGCTGATTCAGTACAGAGCCCACGATCCCAGGCTAGTGGTGTTAGCGTTTTACATCCTGGCAAAGCTGCTGTGGCTGCTGATTCAGTGCAGAGCCCACAATCCCAGGCTAGTGGTGTTAGCATTTTACATGCTGGCAAAGCTGCTGTGGCTGCTGATACAGTAAGTAGAGAGCCCATGATCCCAAGCTAGTGGTATTAGCGTTTTACATGCTGGCAAAGCTGCTGTGGCTGCTGATTCAGTACAGAGACCACGATTCCAGGCTAGTGGTGTTAGCGTTTTACATGCTTTCGAAGCTGCTGCGGCTGCTGATTCAGTGCAGAGCCCACAATCCCAGGCTAGTGGTGATAGCGTTTTACATGCTGGTGAAGCTGCTGTGGCTGCTGATTCATTGCAGAGCCCACGATCCTAGGCTAGTGGTATTAGCGTTTTACATGCTGATGAAGTGGCTGTGGCTGCTGATTCTGTGCAGATCCCACGATCCAAGGCTAGTGGTGTTAGTGTTTTACATGCTTGCGAAGCTGTTGTGGCTGGTGATTCAGTGCCGAGACCACGATGCCAGGCTAGTGGTGTTAGCGTTTTACATAATGGTGAAGCTGCTGTGGCTGCTGATTCAGTGCAGAGGCCACAAGCTTAGGCTAGTGGATGTCATTTTACATGCTGGCTAAGCTGCTGTGGCTGCTGATTCAGTGCAGAACCCACGATCCGAGGCTAGTGGGGTTAGCGTTTTACATGCTGGCGAAGGTGCTGTGGCTGCTGAATCAGTACAGAGGACACAATCCCAGGCTAGTGGTATTAGTGTTTTACATGCTGGCGAAGCTGCTGAGGCTGCTGATTCATTGCAGAGCCCATGATCCCAGGCTAGTGGTGTTAGCCTTTTACATGCTGGCGAAGCTGCTGTGGCTGCTGATTCAGTGCAGAGGCCACAATCCCAGGCTAGTGGTGTTAGCATTTTACATGCTGGTGAAACTGCTGTAGCTG
Source organism: Ambystoma mexicanum (assembly GCF_040938575.1). Taxonomy (NCBI): domain Eukaryota; kingdom Metazoa; phylum Chordata; class Amphibia; order Caudata; family Ambystomatidae; genus Ambystoma; species Ambystoma mexicanum. Next base: position 1,734,488,784 of record NC_090929.1, on the reverse strand, counting down.
ATGATTCAGTGCATTGGCCACGATCCCAGGCTGGTGGTGTTAGCGTTTTACATGCTGGCGAAGCTGCTGTGGCTGCTAATTCAGAACAGAGGGCACAATCCCAGGCTAGTAGTGTTAGTGTTTTACAATCTGGCGAAGCTGCTGTGGCTGCTGATTCAGTGCAGAGGCCACAATCCCAGACTAGTGGTGTTAGCGTTTTACATGCTGGTGAAGCTGCTGTGGCTGCTGATTCAGTGCAGAGCCCACTATCCTAGGCTAGTGGTGTTAGCGTTTTACATGCTAGTGAAGCTGCTGTGGCTGCTGATTCAGTACAGAGCCCACAATCCCAGGCTAGTGGTCTTAGCGTTTTGCATGCTGACGAAGCTGCTGTGGCTGCTCATTCAGTGCAGAGGCCACAATCCCAGGCTAGTGGTGTTAACGTTTTACATGGTAGTGAAGCTGCTGTGGCTGCTGATTCAGTGCAGAGCCCACAATCCCAGGCTAGTGGTGTTAGCATTTTACATGTTGATGAAGCTGCTGTGGCTGCTGATTCTGTGTAGATCCCACGATCCAAGGCTAGTGGTGTTAGCGTTTTACATGCTGGCGAAGTGTCTGTGGCTGCTGATTCATTGCAGAACCCACAATCCCAGGCTAGTGGTGTTAGTGTTTTATATGCTGGCGAAGCTGCTGTGGCTGCTGATTCAGTGCAGAGCCCACAATCCCAGGCTAGTGGTTTTAGCGTTTTACATGCTGTCGACGCTGCTGTGGCTGCTGATTCAGTGCAGAGGCCGCAATCCCAAGCTAAACTAGTGGTGTTAGCATTTTACATGCTGGCGAAGCTGCTGTGACTGCTGATTCATTGCAGAACCCACGATCCAAGGCTAGTGGTGTTAGTGTTTTAGATGCTGGTGAAGCTGCTGTGGCTGCTAATTCAGTAAAGAGGCCACAATCCCAGGCTAGTGGTGTTAGCGTTTTACATGCTGGCGAAGCTGCTCTGGCTGCAGCTTCAGTGCAGAGGTCACAAACCCAGGGTAGTTGTCTTAGCGTTTTACATGCTGGCGAAGCTGCTGTGGCTGCTGATTCAGTTTAGAGCCCACAATCCCAGGCTAGTGGTGTTAGCATTTTACATGCTGATGAAGTTGCTGGGACTGCTGATTCTGTACAATCCCATGATCCAAGGCTTGTGCTTTTAGTGTTTTACATGCTGGCGAAGCTGCTGTGGCTGCTGATTCAGTGCAGAGACCACGATCCCAGGCTAGTGGTGTTAGCGTTTTACACGCTGGTGAAGCTGCTGAGGCTGCTGATTCAGTGCAGAGGCCACGAGCTTAGGCTAGTGGATGTCATTTTACATGCTGGCTAAGCTGCTGTGCCTGCTGATTCAGTGCAGATCATACGATCCGAGGCTAGTGGGGTTAGCATTTTACATGCTGGCGAAGCTGCTGTGGCTGCTGATTCAGTACAGAGGGCACAATCCCAGCCTAGTGGTAGTAGCGTTTTACATGCTGGCGAAGCTGATGTGGCTGCTGAATCATTGCAGAGCCCATGATGATCCCAGGCTAGTGGTGTTAGCGTTTTACTTGCTGGGGAAGCTGCTGTGGCTGCTGATTCAGTGCAGAGGCCACAATCCCGGGCTAGTGGTGTTAGCATTTTACATGTTGGTGAAACTGCTGTAGCTGCTGATTCAGTGCATAGGCCACGATCCCAGGCTGGTGGTGTTAGCGTTTTACATGCTGGCGAAGCTGCTGTGGCTGCTGATTCAGAACAGAGGGCACAATCCCAGGCAAGTAGTGTTAGCGTATTACATGCTGGAGAAGCTGCATTGGCTGCTGATTCAGTGCAGAGGCTACAATCCCAGACTAGTGGTGTTAGCGTTTTACATGCTGGCGAAGCTGCTGTGGCTGCTGATTCAGTGCAGAGCCCACTATTCTAGGCTAGTGGTGTTAGCGTTTTACATGCTAGCGAAGCTGCTGTGGCTCCTGATTCAGTACAGAGCCCACGATCCCAGGCTAGTGGGTTAGCTTTTTAGATGCTGGTGAAGCTGCTGTGGCTGCTGATTCAGTGCAGAGTCCACAAACCCAGGCTAGTGGTGTTAGCATTTTGCATGCTGGCGAAGCTGCTGTGGCTGCTGATTCAGTGCAGAGGACATGATCCCAGGCTAGTGGTGTTGGCATTTTACATGCTGGTGAAGCTGCTGTGGCTGCTGATTCTGTGCAGATCCCATGATCCAAGGCTAGTGGTGTTAGTGTTTTACAAGCTGGCGAAGCTGCTGTGGCTGCTGATTCATTGCAGAACCCACGATCCCAGGCTAGTGGTGTTAGTGTTTTAGATGCTGGTGAAGCTGCTGTGGCTGCTAATTCAGTAAAGAGGCTACAATCCCAGGCTAGTGGTGTTAGCGTTTTACATGCTGGCGAAGCTGCTCTGGCTGCAGCTTCAGTGCAGAAGCCACGATCCCAGGCTAGTGGTGTTAGCGTTTTACATGGTGGTGAAGCTGTTGTGGCCGCTGATTCAGTGCAGAGCCCACAATACCTTGCTAGTGGTGTTAGCGTTTTACATGCTGATGAAGCTGCTGTGGCTGCTGATTCTGTTCAGATCCCACGATCCAAGGCTAGTGGTGTTAGCGTTTTACATGCTGGCGAAGCGTCTGTGGCTGCTGCTTCATTGCAGAACCCACAATCCCAGGCTAGTGGTGTTAGTGTTTTAGATGCTGGCGAAGCTGCTGTGGCTGCTGATTCAGTGCAGAGGCCATGATCCCAGGCTAGTGATGTTAGCATTTTACATGCTGGTGTAGCTGCTGTGGCTGCTGATTCTGTGCAGATCCCATGATCCAAGGCTAGTGGTGTTAGTGTTTTACATGCTGGCGAAGCTGCTGTGGCTGCTGATTCATTGCAGAACCCACGATCCCAGGCTAGTGGTGTTAGTGTTTTAGATGCTGGTGAAGCTGCTGTGGCTGCTAATTCAGTAAAGAGGCCACAATCCCAGGCTAGTGGTGTTAGCGTTTTACATGCTGGCGAAGCTGCTCTGGCTGCAGTTCCAGTGCAGAGGCCACAATCCCAGGCTAGTTGTCTTAGCGTTTTACATGCTGGCGAAGCTGCTGTGGCTGCTGATTCAGTGCAGAGACCACGATCCCAGGCTAGTGGTGTTAGCGTTTTACATGCTGGTGAAGCTGCTGTGGCTTCTGATTCAGTGCAGAGGCCACGAGCTTAGGCTAGTGGATGTCATTTTACATGCTGGCTAAGCTGCTGTGGCTGCTGATTCAGTGCAGATCATACAATCCGAGGCTAGTGGGGTTAGCATTTTACATGCTGGCGAAGCTGCTGTGGCTGCTGATTCAGTACAGAGGGCACAATCCCAGCCTAGTGGTAGTAGCGTTTTACATGCTGGCGAAGCTGATGTGGCTGCTGAATCATTGCAGAGCCCATGATCCCAGGCTAGTGGTGTTAGCGTTTTACTTGCTGGGGAAGCTGCTGTGGCTGCTGATTCAGTGCAGAGGCCACAATCCCGGGCTAGTGGTGTTAGCATTTTACATGTTGGTGAAACTGCTGTAGCTGCTGATTCAGTGCATAGGCCACGATCCCAGGCTGGTGGTGTTAGCGTTTTACATGCTGGCGAAGCTGCTGTGGCTGCTGATTCAGAACAGAGGGCACAATCCCAGGCAAGTAGTGTTAGCGTATTACATGCTGGAGAAGCTGCTATGGCTGCTGATTCAGTGCAGAGGCCACAATCCCAGACTAGTGGTGTTAGCGTTTTACATGCTGGCAAAGCTGCTGTGGCTGCTGATTCAGTGCAGAGCCCACTATCCTAGGCTAGTGGTGTTAGCGTTTTACATGCTAGTGAAGCTGCTGTGGCTCCTGATTCAGTACAGAGCCCACGATCCCAGGCTAGTGGGTTAGCTTTTTAGATGCTGGTGAAGCTGCTGTGGCTGCTGATTCAGTGCAGAGCTGACGAACCCAGGCTAGTGGTGTTAGCATTTTGCATGCTGGCGAAGCTGCTGTGGCTGCTGATTCAGTGCAGAGGCCATGATCCCAGGCTAGTGGTGTTGGCATTTTACATGCTGGTGAAGCTGCTGTGGCTGCTGATTCTGTGCAGATCCCATGATCCAAGGCTAGTGGTGTTAGTGTTTTACAAGCTGGCGAAGCTGCTGTGGCTGCTGATTCATTGCAGAACCCACGATCCCAGGCTAGTGGTGTTAGTGTTTTAGATGCTGGTGAAGCTGCTGTGGCTGCTAATTCAGTAAAGAGGCTACAATCCCAGGCTAGTGGTGTTAGCGTTTTACATACTGGGGAAGCTGCTCTGGCTGCAGCTTCAGTGCAGAAGCCACGATCCCAGGCTAGTGGTGTTAGCGTTTTACATGGTGGTGAAGCTGTTGTGGCCGCTGATTCAGTGCAGAGTCCACAATCCCAGGCTAGTGGTGTTAGCGTTTTACATGCTGATGAAGCTGCTGTGGCTGCTGATTCTGTTCAGATCCCACGATCCAAGGCTAGTGGTGTTAGCGTTTTACATGCTGGCGAAGCGTCTGTGGCTGCTGCTTCATTGCAGAACCCACAATCCCAGGCTAGTGGTGTTAGTGTTTTAGATGCTGGCGAAGCTGCTGTGGCTGCTGATTCAGTGCAGAGGCCATGATCCCAGGCTAGTGGTGTTAGCATTTTACATGCTGGTGTAGCTGCTGTGGCTGCTGATTCTGTGCAGATCCCATGATCCAAGGCTAGTGGTGTTAGTGTTTTACATGCTGGCGAAGCTGCTGTGGCTGCTGATTCATTGCAGAACCCACGATCCCAGGCTAGTGGTGTTAGTGTTTTAGATGCTGGTGAAGCTGCTATGGCTGCTAATTCAGTAAAGAGGCCATAATCCCAGGCTAGTGGTGTTAGCGTTTTACATGCTGGCGAAGCTGCTCTGGCTGCAGTTCCAGTGCAGAGGCCACAATCCCAGGCTAGTTGTCTTAGCGTTTTACATGCTGGCGAAGCTGCTGTGGCTGCTGATTCAGTGCAGAGACCACGATCCCAGGCTAGTGGTGTTAGCGTTTTACATGCTGGTGAAGCTGCTGTGGCTGCTGATTCAGTGCAGAGGCCACGAGCTTAGGCTAGTGGATGTCATTTTACATGCTGGCTAAGCTGCTGTGGCTGCTGATTCAGTGCAGATCATACGATCCGAGGCTAGTGGGGTTAGCATTTTACATGCTGGCGAAGCTGCTGTGGCTGCTGATTCAGTACAGAGGGCACAATCCCAGCCTAGTGGTAGTAGCGTTTTACATGCTGGCGAAGCTGATGTGGCTGCTGAATCATTGCAGAGCCCATGATCCCAGGCTAGTGGTGTTAGCGTTTTACTTGCTGGGCAAAGCTGCTGTGGCTGCTGATTCAGTGCAGAGGCCACAATCCCGGGCTAGTGGTGTTAGCATTTTACATGTTGGGGAAACTGCTGTAGCTGCTGATTCAGTGCATAGGCCACAATCCCAGGCTGGTGGTTTTAGCGTTTTACATGCTGTCGACGCTGCTGTGGCTGCTGATTCAGTGCAGAGGCCGCAATCCCAAGCTAAACTAGTGGTGTTAGCATTTTACATGCTGGCGAAGCTGCTGTGACTGCTGATTCATTGCAGAACCCACGATCCAAGGCTAGTGGTGTTAGTGTTTTAGATGCTGGTGAAGCTGCTGTGGCTGCTAATTCAGTAAAGAGGCCACAATCCCAGGCTAGTGGTGTTAGCGTTTTACATGCTGGCGAAGCTGCTCTGGCTGCAGCTTCAGTGCAGAGGTCACAAACCCAGGGTAGTTGTCTTAGCGTTTTACATGCTGGCGAAGCTGCTGTGGCTGCTGATTCAGTTTAGAGCCCACAATCCCAGGCTAGTGGTGTTAGCATTTTACATGCTGATGAAGTTGCTGGGACTGCTGATTCTGTACAATCCCATGATCCAAGGCTTGTGCTTTTAGTGTTTTACATGCTGGCGAAGCTGCTGTGGCTGCTGATTCAGTGCAGAGACCACGATCCCAGGCTAGTGGTGTTAGCGTTTTACACGCTGGTGAAGCTGCTGAGGCTGCTGATTCAGTGCAGAGGCCACGAGCTTAGGCTAGTGGATGTCATTTTACATGCTGGCTAAGCTGCTGTGCCTGCTGATTCAGTGCAGATCATACGATCCGAGGCTAGTGGGGTTAGCATTTTACATGCTGGCGAAGCTGCTGTGGCTGCTGATTCAGTACAGAGGGCACAATCCCAGCCTAGTGGTAGTAGCGTTTTACATGCTGGCGAAGCTGATGTGGCTGCTGAATCATTGCAGAGCCCATGATGATCCCAGGCTAGTGGTGTTAGCGTTTTACTTGCTGGGGAAGCTGCTGTGGCTGCTGATTCAGTGCAGAGGCCACAATCCCGGGCTAGTGGTGTTAGCATTTTACATGTTGGTGAAACTGCTGTAGCTGCTGATTCAGTGCATAGGCCACGATCCCAGGCTGGTGGTGTTAGCGTTTTACATGCTGGCGAAGCTGCTGTGGCTGCTGATTCAGAACAGAGGGCACAATCCCAGGCAAGTAGTGTTAGCGTATTACATGCTGGAGAAGCTGCATTGGCTGCTGATTCAGTGCAGAGGCCACAATCCCAGACTAGTGGTGTTAGCGTTTTACATGCTGGCGAAGCTGCTGTGGCTGCTGATTCAGTGCAGAGCCCACTATTCTAGGCTAGTGGTGTTAGCGTTTTACATGCTAGTGAAGCTGCTGTGGCTCCTGATTCAGTACAGAGCCCACGATCCCAGGCTAGTGGGTTAGCTTTTTAGATGCTGGTGAAGCTGCTGTGGCTGCTGATTCAGTGCAGAGCCCACAAACCCAGGCTAGTGGTGTTAGCATTTTGCATGCTGGCGAAGCTGCTGTGGCTGCTGATTCAGTGCAGAGGACATGATCCCAGGCTAGTGGTGTTGGCATTTTACATGCTGGTGAAGCTGCTGTGGCTGCTGATTCTGTGCAGATCCCATGATCCAAGGCTAGTGGTGTTAGTGTTTTACAAGCTGGCGAAGCTGCTGTGGCTGCTGATTCATTGCAGAACCCACGATCCCAGGCTAGTGGTGTTAGTGTTTTAGATGCTGGTGAAGCTGCTGTGGCTGCTAATTCAGTAAAGAGGCTACAATCCCAGGCTAGTGGTGTTAGCGTTTTACATGCTGGCGAAGCTGCTCTGGCTGCAGCTTCAGTGCAGAAGCCACGATCCCAGGCTAGTGGTGTTAGCGTTTTACATGGTGGTGAAGCTGTTGTGGCCGCTGATTCAGTGCAGAGCCCACAATACCTTGCTAGTGGTGTTAGCGTTTTACATGCTGATGAAGCTGCTGTGGCTGCTGATTCTGTTCAGATCCCACGATCCAAGGCTAGTGGTGTTAGCGTTTTACATGCTGGCGAAGCGTCTGTGGCTGCTGCTTCATTGCAGAACCCACAATCCCAGGCTAGTGGTGTTAGTGTTTTAGATGCTGGCGAAGCTGCTGTGGCTGCTGATTCAGTGCAGAGGCCATGATCCCAGGCTAGTGGTGTTAGCATTTTACATGCTGGTGTAGCTGCTGTGGCTGCTGATTCTGTGCAGATCCCATGATCCAAGGCTAGTGGTGTTAGTGTTTTACATGCTGGCGAAGCTGCTGTGGCTGCTGATTCATTGCAGAACCCACGATCCCAGGCTAGTGGTGTTAGTGTTTTAGATGCTGGTGAAGCTGCTGTGGCTGCTAATTCAGTAAAGAGGCCACAATCCCAGGCTAGTGGTGTTAGCGTTTTACATGCTGGCGAAGCTGCTCTGGCTGCAGTTCCAGTGCAGAGGCCACAATCCCAGGCTAGTTGTCTTAGCGTTTTACATGCTGGCGAAGCTGCTGTGGCTGCTGATTCAGTGCAGAGACCACGATCCCAGGCTAGTGGTGTTAGCGTTTTACATGCTGGTGAAGCTGCTGTGGCTGCTGATTCAGTGCAGAGGCCACGAGCTTAGGCTAGTGGATGTCATTTTACATGCTGGCTAAGCTGCTGTGGCTGCTGATTCAGTGCAGATCATACAATCCGAGGCTAGTGGGGTTAGCATTTTACATGCTGGCGAAGCTGCTGTGGCTGCTGATTCAGTACAGAGGGCACAATCCCAGCCTAGTGGTAGTAGCGTTTTATATGCTGGCGAAGCTGATGTGGCTGCTGAATCATTGCAGAGCCCATGATCCCAGGCTAGTGGTGTTAGCGTTTTACTTGCTGGGGAAGCTGCTGTGGCTGCTGATTCAGTGCAGAGGCCACAATCCCGGGCTAGTGGTGTTAGCATTTTACATGTTGGTGAAACTGCTGTAGCTGCTGATTCAGTGCATAGGCCACGATCCCAGGCTGGTGGTGTTAGCGTTTTACATGCTGGCGAAGCTGCTGTGGCTGCTGATTCAGAACAGAGGGCACAATCCCAGGCAAGTAGTGTTAGCGTATTACATGCTGGAGAAGCTGCTATGGCTGCTGATTCAGTGCAGAGGCCACAATCCCAGACTAGTGGTGTTAGCGTTTTACATGCTGGCAAAGCTGCTGTGGCTGCTGATTCAGTGCAGAGCCCACTATCCTAGGCAAGTGGTGTTAGCGTTTTACATGCTAGTGAAGCTGCTGTGGCTCCTGATTCAGTACAGAGCCCACGATCCCAGGCTAGTGGGTTAGCTTTTTAGATGCTGGTGAAGCTGCTGTGGCTGCTGATTCAGTGCAGAGCCGACGAACCCAGGCTAGTGGTGTTAGCATTTTGCATGCTGGCGAAGCTGCTGTGGCTGCTGATTCAGTGCAGAGGCCATGATCCCAGGCTAGTGGTGTTGGCATTTTACATGCTGGTGAAGCTGCTGTGGCTGCTGATTCTGTGCAGATCCCATGATCCAAGGCTAGTGGTGTTAGTGTTTTACAAGCTGGCGAAGCTGCTGTGGCTGCTGATTCATTGCAGAACCCACGATCCCAGGCTAGTGGTGTTAGTGTTTTAGATGCTGGTAAAGCTGCTGTGGCTGCTAATTCAGTAAAGAGGCTACAATCCCAGGCTAGTGGTGTTAGCGTTTTACATACTGGCGAAGCTGCTCTGGCTGCAGCTTCAGTGCAGAAGCCACGATCCCAGGCTAGTGGTGTTAGCGTTTTACATGGTGGTGAAGCTGTTGTGGCCGCTGATTCAGTGCAGAGTCCACAATCCCAGGCTAGTGGTGTTAGCGTTTTACATGCTGATGAAGCTGCTGTGGCTGCTGATTCTGTTCAGATCCCACGATCCAAGGCTAGTGGTGTTAGCGTTTTACATGCTGGCGAAGCGTCTGTGGCTGCTGCTTCATTGCAGAACCCACAATCCCAGGCTAGTGGTGTTAGTGTTTTAGATGCTGGTGAAGCTGCTGTGGCTGCTGATTCAGTGCAGAGGCCATGATCCCAGGCTAGTGGTGTTAGCATTTTACATGCTGGTGTAGCTGCTGTGGCTGCTGATTCTGTGCAGATCCCATGATCCAAGGCTAGTGGTGTTAGTGTTTTACATGCTAGCGAAGCTGCTGTGGCTGCTGATTCATTGCAGAACCCACGATCCCAGGCTAGTGGTGTTAGTGTTTTAGATGCTGGTGAAGCTGCTGTGGCTGCTAATTCAGTAAAGAGGCCATAATCCCAGGCTAGTGGTGTTAGCATTTTACATGCTGGCGAAGCTGCTCTGGCTGCAGTTCCAGTGCAGAGGCCACAATCCCAGGCTAGTTGTCTTAGCGTTTTACATGCTGGCGAAGCTGCTGTGGCTGCTGATTCAGTGCAGAGACCACGATCCCAGGCTAGTGGTGTTAGCGTTTTACATGCTGGTGAAGCTGCTGTGGCTGCTGATTCAGTGCAGAGGCCACGAGCTTAGGCTAGTGGATGTCATTTTACATGCTGGCTAAGCTGCTGTGGCTGCTGATTCAGTGCAGATCATACGATCCGAGGCTAGTGGGGTTAGCATTTTACATGCTGGCGAAGCTGCTGTGGCTGCTGATTCAGTACAGAGGGCACAATCCCAGCCTAGTGGTAGTAGCGTTTTACATGCTGGCGAAGCTGATGTGGCTGCTGAATCATTGCAGAGCCCATGATCCCAGGCTAGTGGTGTTAGCGTTTTACTTGCTGGGCAAAGCTGCTGTGGCTGCTGATTCAGTGCAGAGGCCACAATCCTGGGCTAGTGGTGTTAGCATTTTACATGTTGGGGAAACTGCTGTAGCTGCTGATTCAGTGCATAGGCCACAATCCCAGGCTGGTGGTGTTAGCGTTTTACATGCTGGCGAAGCTGCTGTGGCTGCTGATTCAGAACAGAGGGCACAATCCCAGGCAAGTAGTGTTAGCGTATTACATGCTGGAGAAGCTGCTATGGCTGCTGATTCAGTGCAGAGGCCACAATCCCAGACTAGTGGTGTTAGCGTTTTACATGCTGGCGAAGCTGCTGTGGCTGCTGATTCAGTGCAGAGCCCACTATCCTAGGCTAGTGGTGTTAGCGTTTTACATGCTAGTGAAGCTGCTGTGGCTCCTGATTCAGTACAGAGCCCACGATCCCAGGCTAGTGGTGTTAGCTTTTTAGATGCTGGTGAAGCTGCTGTGGCTGCTGATTCAGTGCAGAGCCCACGATCCCAGGCTAGTGGTGTTAGCATTTTGCATGCTGGCGAAGCTGCTGTGGCTGCTGATTCAGTGCAGAGGCCATGATCCTAGGCTAGTGGTGTTGGCATTTTACATGCTGATGAAGCTGCTGTGGCTGCTGATTCTGTGCAGATCCCATGATCCAAGGCTAGTGGTGTTAGTGTTTTACAAGCTGGCGAAGCTGCTGTGGCTGCTTATTCATTGCAGAACCCACGATCCCAGGCTAGTGGTGTTAGTGTTTTAGATGCTGGTGAAGCTGCTGTGGCTGCTAATTCAATAAAGAGGCTACAATCCCAGGCTAGTGGTATTAGCGTTTTACATGCTGGTGAAGCTGCTCTGGCTGCAGCTTCAGTGCATAAGCCACGATCCCAGGCTAGTGGTGTTAGCATTTTACATGGTGGTGAAGCTGTTGTGGCTGCTGATTCAGTGCAGAGCCCACAATCCCAGGCTAGTGGTGTTAGCGTTTTACATGGTGGTGAAGCTGTTGTGGCCGCTGATTCAGTGCAGAGCCCACAATACCTTGCTAGTGGTGTTAGCGTTTTACATGCTGATGAAGCTGCTGTGGCTGCTGATTCTGTTCAGATCCCACGATCCAAGGCTAGTGGTGTTAGCGTTTTACATGCTGGCGAAGCGTCTGTGGCTGCTGCTTCATTGCAGAACCCAGAATCCCAGGCTAGTGGTGTTAGTGTTTTAGATGCTGGCGAAGCTGCTGTGGCTGCTGATTCAGTGCAGAGGCCATGATCCCAGGCTAGTGGTGTTAGCATTTTACATGCTGGTGTAGCTGCTGTGGCTGCTGATTCTGTGCAGATCCCATGATCCAAGGCTAGTGGTGTTAGTGTTTTACATGCTGGCGAAGCTGCTGTGGCTGCTGATTCATTGCAGAACCCACGATCCCAGGCTAGTGGTGTTAGTGTTTTAGATGCTGGTGAAGCTGCTGTGGCTGCTAATTCAGTAAAGAGGCCACAATCCCAGGCTAGTGGTGTTAGCGTTTTACATGCTGGCGAAGCTGCTCTGGCTGCAGTTCCAGTGCAGAGGCCACAATCCCAGGCTAGTTGTCTTAGCGTTTTACATGCTGGCGAAGCTGCTGTGGCTGCTGATTCAGTGCAGAGACCACGATCCCAGGCTAGTGGTGTTAGCGTTTTACATGCTGGTGAAGCTGCTGTGGCTGCTGATTCAGTGCAGAGGCCACGAGCTTAGGCTAGTGGATGTCATTTTACATGCTGGCTAAGCTGCTGTGGCTGCTGATTCAGTGCAGATCATACAATCCGAGGCTAGTGGGGTTAGCATTTTACATGCTGGCGAAGCTGCTGTGGCTGCTGATTCAGTACAGAGGGCACAATCCCAGCCTAGTGGTAGTAGCGTTTTACATGCTGGCGAAGCTGATGTGGCTGCTGAATCATTGCAGAGCCCATGATCCCAGGCTAGTGGTGTTAGCGTTTTACTTGCTGGGGAAGCTGCTGTGGCTGCTGATTCAGTGCAGAGGCCACAATCCCGGGCTAGTGGTGTTAGCATTTTACATGTTGGTGAAACTGCTGTAGCTGCTGATTCAGTGCATAGGCCACGATCCCAGGCTGGTGGTGTTAGCGTTTTACATGCTGGCGAAGCTGCTGTGGCTGCTGATTCAGAACAGAGGGCACAATCCCAGGCAAGTAGTGTTAGCGTATTACATGCTGGAGAAGCTGCTATGGCTGCTGATTCAGTGCAGAGGCCACAATCCCAGACTAGTGGTGTTAGCGTTTTACATGCTGGCAAAGCTGCTGTGGCTGCTGATTCAGTGCAGAGCCCACTATCCTAGGCTAGTGGTGTTAGCGTTTTACATGCTAGTGAAGCTGCTGTGGCTCCTGATTCAGTACAGAGCCCACGATCCCAGGCTAGTGGGTTAGCTTTTTAGATGCTGGTGAAGCTGCTGTGGCTGCTGATTCAGTACAGAGCCGACGAACCCAGGCTAGTGGTGTTAGCATTTTGCATGCTGGCGAAGCTGCTGTGGCTGCTCATTCAGTGCAGAGGCCATGATCCCAGGCTAGTGGTGTTGGCATTTTACATGCTGGTGAAGCTGCTGTGGCTGCTGATTCTGTGCAGATCCCATGATCCAAGGCTAGTGGTGTTAGTGTTTTACAAGCTGGCGAAGCTGCTGTGGCTGCTGATTCATTGCAGAACCCACGATCCCAGGCTAGTGGTGTTAGTGTTTTAGATGCTGGTAAAGCTGCTGTGGCTGCTAATTCAGTAAAGAGGCTACAATCCCAGGATAGTGGTGTTAGCGTTTTACATACTGGCGAAGCTGCTCTGGCTGCAGCTTCAGTGCAGAAGCCACGATCCCAGGCTAGTGGTGTTAGCGTTTTACATGGTGGTGAAGCTGTTGTGGCCGCTGATTCAGTGCAGAGTCCACAATCCCAGGCTAGTGGTGTTAGCGTTTTACATGCTGATGAAGCTGCTGTGGCTGCTGATTCTGTTCAGATCCCACGATCCAAGGCTAGTGGTGTTAGCGTTTTACATGCTGGCGAAGCGTCTGTGGCTGCTGCTTCATTGCAGAACCCACAATCCCAGGCTAGTGGTGTTAGCGTTTTACATGCTAGTGAAGCTGCTGTGGCTCCTGATTCAGTACAGAGCCCACGATCCCAGGCTAGTGGTGTTAGCTTTTTAGATGCTGGTGAAGCTGCTGTGGCTGCTGATTCAGTGCAGAGCCCACGATCCCAGGCTAGTGGTGTTAGCATTTTGCATGCTGGCGAAGCTGCTGTGGCTGCTGATTCAGTGCAGAGGCCATGATCCCAGGCTAGTGGTGTTGGCATTTTACATGCTGATGAAGCTGCTGTGGCTGCTGATTCTGTGCAGATCCCATGATCCAAGGCTAGTGGTGTTAGTGTTTTACAAGCTGGCGAAGCTGCTGTGGCTGCTTATTCATTGCAGAACCCACGATCCCAGGCTAGTGGTGTTAGTGTTTTAGATGCTGGTGAAGCTGCTGTGGCTGCTAATTCAATAAAGAGGCTACAATCCCAGGCTAGTGGTATTAGCGTTTTACATGCTGGTGAAGCTGCTCTGGCTGCAGCTTCAGTGCATAAGCCACGATCCCAGGCTAGTGGTGTTAGCATTTTACATGGTGGTGAAGCTGTTGTGGCTGCTGATTCAGTGCAGAGCCCACAATCCCAGGCTAGTGGTGTTAGCGTTTTACATGGTGGTGAAGCTGTTGTGGCCGCTGATTCAGTGCAGAGCCCACAATACCTTGCTAGTGGTGTTAGCGTTTTACATGCTGATGAAGCTGCTGTGGCTGCTGATTCTGTTCAGATCCCACGATCCAAGGCTAGTGGTGTTAGCGTTTTACATGCTGGCGAAGCGTCTGTGGCTGCTGCTTCATTGCAGAACCCACAATCCCAGGCTAGTGGTGTTAGTGTTTTAGATGCTGGCGAAGCTGCTGTGGCTGCTGATTCAGTGCAGAGGCCATGATCCCAGGCTAGTGGTGTTAGCATTTTACATGCTGGTGTAGCTGCTGTGGCTGCTGATTCTGTGCAGATCCCATGATCCAAGGCTAGTGGTGTTAGTGTTTTACATGCTGGCGAAGCTGCTGTGGCTGCTGATTCATTGCAGAACCCACGATCCCAGGCTAGTGGTGTTAGTGTTTTAGATGCTGGTGAAGCTGCTGTGGCTGCTAATTCAGTAAAGAGGCCACAATCCCAGGCTAGTGGTGTTAGCGTTTTACATGCTGGCGAAGCTGCTCTGGCTGCAGTTCCAGTGCAGAGGCCACAATCCCAGGCTAGTTGTCTTAGCGTTTTACATGCTGGCGAAGCTGCTGTGGCTGCTGATTCAGTGCAGAGACCACGATCCCAGGCTAGTGGTGTTAGCGTTTTACATGCTGGTGAAGCTGCTGTGGCTGCTGATTCAGTGCAGAGGCCACGAGCTTAGGCTAGTGGATGTCATTTTACATGCTGGCTAAGCTGCTGTGGCTGCTGATTCAGTGCAGATCATACAATCCGAGGCTAGTGGGGTTAGCATTTTACATGCTGGCGAAGCTGCTGTGGCTGCTGATTCAGTACAGAGGGCACAATCCCAGCCTAGTGGTAGTAGCGTTTTACATGCTGGCGAAGCTGATGTGGCTGCTGAATCATTGCAGAGCCCATGATCCCAGGCTAGTGGTGTTAGCGTTTTACTTGCTGGGGAAGCTGCTGTGGCTGCTGATTCAGTGCAGAGGCCACAATCCCGGGCTAGTGGTGTTAGCATTTTACATGTTGGTGAAACTGCTGTAGCTGCTGATTCAGTGCATAGGCCACGATCCCAGGCTGGTGGTGTTAGCGTTTTACATGCTGGCGAAGCTGCTGTGGCTGCTGATTCAGAACAGAGGGCACAATCCCAGGCAAGTAGTGTTAGCGTATTACATGCTGGAGAAGCTGCTATGGCTGCTGATTCAGTGCAGAGGCCACAATCCCAGACTAGTGGTGTTAGCGTTTTACATGCTGGCAAAGCTGCTGTGGCTGCTGATTCAGTGCAGAGCCCACTATCCTAGGCTAGTGGTGTTAGCGTTTTACATGCTAGTGAAGCTGCTGTGGCTCCTGATTCAGTACAGAGCCCACGATCCCAGGCTAGTGGGTTAGCTTTTTAGATGCTGGTGAAGCTGCTGTGGCTGCTGATTCAGTGCAGAGCCGACGAACCCAGGCTAGTGGTGTTAGCATTTTGCATGCTGGCGAAGCTGCTGTGGCTGCTGATTCAGTGCAGAGGCCATGATCCCAGGCTAGTGGTGTTGGCATTTTACATGCTGGTGAAGCTGCTGTGGCTGCTGATTCTGTGCAGATCCCATGATCCAAGGCTAGTGGTGTTAGTGTTTTACAAGCTGGCGAAGCTGCTGTGGCTGCTGATTCATTGCAGAACCCACGATCCCAGGCTAGTGGTGTTAGTGTTTTAGATGCTGGTAAAGCTGCTGTGGCTGCTAATTCAGTAAAGAGGCTACAATCCCAGGCTAGTGGTGTTAGCGTTTTACATACTGGCGAAGCTGCTCTGGCT
Source organism: Ambystoma mexicanum (assembly GCF_040938575.1). Classification (NCBI taxonomy): domain Eukaryota; kingdom Metazoa; phylum Chordata; class Amphibia; order Caudata; family Ambystomatidae; genus Ambystoma; species Ambystoma mexicanum. The sequence continues at coordinate 1,734,473,266 of NC_090929.1, read as the reverse complement.
GCAGCTTCAGTGCAGAAGCCACGATCCCAGGCTAGTGGTGTTAGCGTTTTACATGGTGGTGAAGCTGTTGTGGCCGCTGATTCAGTGCAGAGTCCACAATCCCAGGCTAGTGGTGTTAGCGTTTTACATGCTGATGAAGCTGCTGTGGCTGCTGATTCTGTTCAGATCCCACGATCCAAGGCTAGTGGTGTTAGCGTTTTACATGCTGGCGAAGCGTCTGTGGCTGCTGCTTCATTGCAGAACCCACAATCCCAGGCTAGTGGTGTTAGTGTTTTAGATGCTGGTGAAGCTGCTGTGGCTGCTGATTCAGTGCAGAGGCCATGATCCCAGGCTAGTGGTGTTAGCATTTTACATGCTGGTGTAGCTGCTGTGGCTGCTGATTCTGTGCAGATCCCATGATCCAAGGCTAGTGGTGTTAGTGTTTTACATGCTAGCGAAGCTGCTGTGGCTGCTGATTCATTGCAGAACCCACGATCCCAGGCTAGTGGTGTTAGTGTTTTAGATGCTGGTGAAGCTGCTGTGGCTGCTAATTCAGTAAAGAGGCCATAATCCCAGGCTAGTGGTGTTAGCGTTTTACATGCTGGCGAAGCTGCTCTGGCTGCAGTTCCAGTGCAGAGGCCACAATCCCAGGCTAGTTGTCTTAGCGTTTTACATGCTGGCGAAGCTGCTGTGGCTGCTGATTCAGTGCAGAGACCACGATCCCAGGCTAGTGGTGTTAGCGTTTTACATGCTGGTGAAGCTGCTGTGGCTGCTGATTCAGTGCAGAGGCCACGAGCTTAGGCTAGTGGATGTCATTTTACATGCTGGCTAAGCTGCTGTGGCTGCTGATTCAGTGCAGATCATACGATCCGAGGCTAGTGGGGTTAGCATTTTACATGCTGGCGAAGCTGCTGTGGCTGCTGATTCAGTACAGAGGGCACAATCCCAGCCTAGTGGTAGTAGCGTTTTACATGCTGGCGAAGCTGATGTGGCTGCTGAATCATTGCAGAGCCCATGATCCCAGGCTAGTGGTGTTAGCGTTTTACTTGCTGGGCAAAGCTGCTGTGGCTGCTGATTCAGTGCAGAGGCCACAATCCCGGGCTAGTGGTGTTAGCATTTTACATGTTGGGGAAACTGCTGTAGCTGCTGATTCAGTGCATAGGCCACAATCCCAGGCTGGTGGTGTTAGCGTTTTACATGCTGGCGAAGCTGCTGTGGCTGCTGATTCAGAACAGAGGGCACAATCCCAGGCAAGTAGTGTTAGCGTATTACATGCTGGAGAAGCTGCTATGGCTGCTGATTCAGTGCAGAGGCCACAATCCCAGACTAGTGGTGTTAGCGTTTTACATGCTGGCGAAGCTGCTGTGGCTGCTGATTCAGTGCAGAGCCCACTATCCTAGGCTAGTGGTGTTAGCGTTTTACATGCTAGTGAAGCTGCTGTGGCTCCTGATTCAGTACAGAGCCCACGATCCCAGGCTAGTGGTGTTAGCTTTTTAGATGCTGGTGAAGCTGCTGTGGCTGCTGATTCAGTGCAGAGCCCACGATCCCAGGCTAGTGGTGTTAGCATTTTGCATGCTGGCGAAGCTGCTGTGGCTGCTGATTCAGTGCAGAGGCCATGATCCCAGGCTAGTGGTGTTGGCATTTTACATGCTGATGAAGCTGCTGTGGCTGCTGATTCTGTGCAGATCCCATGATCCAAGGCTAGTGGTGTTAGTGTTTTACAAGCTGGCGAAGCTGCTGTGGCTGCAGCTTCAGTGCATAAGCCACGATCCCAGGCTAGTGGTGTTAGCATTTTACATGGTGGTGAAGCTGTTGTGGCTGCTGATTCAGTGCAGAGCCCACAATCCCAGGCTAGTGGTGTTAGCGTTTGACATGCTGATGAAGCTGCTGTGGCTGCTGATTCTGTTCAGATCCCACGATCCAAGGCTAGTGGTGTTAGCGTTTTACATGCTGGCGAAGCGTCTGTGGCTGCTGCTTCATTGCAGAACCCACTGTCAAACTTATAGGGAGTAGGGATCTCGATCCCCTCCTCCGAACCACAGAAGCCAAATAGATTGACCCCTCCCACCGTGGTTGGCACGGGCGCCTGAACGTATATCACAGGGAGCCACGTGGCAGCCAATGGGGGAAGATGGAGTTAGGGAAAGGGGATGGAGTGACAAAGGAAAGGAAGGGAACATAACAAACCAATACATACAACAGCAAATCCTCCTGTACCTGAAACCGTAATTCTAAATCACCTAGCCTAATCTCTTATTCCTGAAGTAAACCTGCTAAATTATAACCATGGTGGCTTTACAAGTCTTCACTTTGCATATCACAAACATAACCTAGAACACAGACCTTGAACGTAACATGTTACTGGGGACAGAAATGTATGAAAATACATAAGATGGTTTAGACGCAAATGGCACAAACAAGGGTTGTCCCTTTCATGATGATACAAGATACATGGGCCGTTGGGCACAAGGAAAACCACAAACGGAGTCTTGGGACCAAACATCACACATAACAGGCCCTTGTGATAAGTGGACTCCAAAGACTTATTCCAATTACATACACATAGGATAATCTGCCCCTAGGGCACTCTTTTATCAGTCCTGAGTTCTTATAACATGTCTCACATGGCGTGTATCAAGCGGAACGTGTATCCTAGAGCGTGTTACCTCACACACTCACTGCATAATGGATAATGAATCAATACATGAACATCAACGTATTAAAACCCCAGTATGTAAGCACCGAGGTCCAAAAACACTTAACTGATGGCCCGGATGCCTCACGAGGACATCCGGACCCTGAAGAGCGATGCCAAACACCGGGTAGTAAGAACCGCTTCAACGCCGCAGCCCGCGACAGAGTTTCTTGTGTTCTTCAGCGTACCGTCGAGGCCCGGGGAAAAGGGAAGCTCAATAAGTCCTTCGGCGTCGGATATGCTCCCACATGCCTGCTCCAAACCTGCTGCCGCCCATGCTGATAATCAGTAATTACCTGCACCGAGGCACGGGCGGCGGCGGGTTTTAACAGTTGCTGCTAATGAGCAGCTGGTGCCGCGCGCGATAGAGGAGAACTACACTCTTCCTAAAGCCTAATGGGAAATGTAGTTTATCTCCTCCTGCCAAGCACCAAGCGCCGTCCTCGGCCTTTCCACAGATTCCTGACACCCACAATCCCAGGCTAGTGGTGTTAGTGTTTTAGATGCTGGCGAAGCTGCTGTGGCTGCTGATTCAGTGCAGAGGCCATGATCCCAGGCTAGTGGTGTTAGCATTTTACATGCTGGTGAAGCTGCTGTGGCTGCTGATTCTGTGCAGATCCCATGATCCAAGGGTAGTGGTGTTAGTGTTTTACATGCTGGCGAAGCTGCTGTGGCTGCTGATTCATTGCAGAACCCACGATCCCAGGCTAGTGGTGTTAGTGTTTTAGATGCTGGTGAAGCTGCTGTGGCTGCTAATTCAGTAAAGAGGCCACATTCCCAGGCTAGTGGTGTTAGCGTTTTACATGCTGGCGAAGCTGCTCTGGCTGCAGCTCCAGTGCAGAGGCCACAATCCCAGGCTAGTTGTCTTAGCGTTTTACATGCTGGCGAAGCTGCTGTGGCTGCTGATTCAGTGCAGAGCCCACAATCCCAGGCTAGTGGTGATAGCGTTTTACATGCTGGTGAAGCTGCTGTGGCTGCTGATTCAGTGCAGAGCCCATGATCCTAGGCTAGTGGTGTTAGCGTTTTACATGCTGATGAAGTTGCTGTGGCTGCTGATTCTGTGCAGATCCCACGATCCAAGGCTAGTGGTGTTAGTGTTTTACATGCTGGCGAAGCTGTTGTGGCTGGTGATTCAGTGCCGAGACCACGATCCCAGGCTAGTGGTGTTAGCGTTTTACATGCTGGTGAAGCTGCTGTGGCTGCTGATTCAGTGCAGAGGCCACAATCCTAGGCTAGTGGATGTCATTTTACATGCTGGCTAAGCTGCTGTAGCTGCTGATTAAGTGCAGAGCCCACGATCCGAGACGAGTGGGGTTAGCGTTTTACATGCTGGCGAAGCTGCTGTGGCTGCTGAATGAGTACAGAGGACACAATCCCAGCCTAGTGGTATTAGTGTTTTACATGCTGGCGAACCTGCTGAGGCTGCTGATTCATTGCAGAGCCCATGATCCCAGGCTAGTGGTGTTAGCCTTTTACATGCTGGCGAAGCTGCTGTGGCTGCTGATTCAGTGCAGAGGCCACAATCCCAGGCTAGTGGTGTTAGCATTTTACATGCTGGTGAAACGGCTGTAGCTGCTGAATCAGTGCATTGGCCACGATCCCAGGCTGGTGGTGTTAGCGTTTTACATGGTGGCGAAGCTGCTGTGGCTGCTAATTCAGAACAGAGGGCACAATCCCAGGCTAGTAGTGTTAGCGTTTTACATGCTGGCGAAGCTGCTGTGGCTGCTGATTCAGTGCAGAGGCCACAATCCCAGACTAGTGGTGTTAGCGTTTTACATGCTGGCGAAGCTGCTGTGGCTGCTGATTCAGTACAGAGCCCACGATCCCAGGCTAGTTGTGTTAGCTTTTTAGATGCTGGTGTAGCTGCTTTGGCTGCTGATTCAGTGCAGAGGCCACAATCCCAGGCTAGTGGTGTTAACGTTTTACATGGTATTGAAGCTGCTGTGGCTGCTGATTCAGTGCAGAGCCCACAATCCCAGGCTAGTGGTGTTAGCATTTTACATGCTGATGAAGCTGCTGTGGCTGCTGATTCTGTGCAGATCCCACGATCCAAGGCTAGTGGTGTTAGCGTTTTACATGCTGGCGAAGTGTCTGTGGCTGCTGATTCATTGCAGAACCCACGATCCAAGACTAGTGGTGTTAGTGTTTTATATGCTGGCGAAGCTGCTGTGGCTGCTGATTCAGTGCAGAGCCCACAATCCCAGGCTAGTGGTTTTAGCGGTTTACATGCTGTCGATGCTGCTGTGGCTGCTGATTCAGTGCAGAGCCCACGATCCAAGGCTAGTGGTGTTAGTGTTGTACATGCTGATGAAGCTGCTGTGGCTGCTGATTCAGTGCAGAGGCCACAATCCCAAGCTAAGCTAGTGGTGTTAGCATTTTACATGCTGGCGAAGCTGCTGTGACTGCTAATTCATTGCAGAACCCACGATTCCAGGCTAGTGGTGTTAGTGTTTTTGATGCTGGTGAAGCTGCTGTGGCTGCTAATTCAGTAAAGAGGCCACAATCCCAGGCTAGCGGTTTTAGCGTTTTACATGCTGGCGAAGCTGCTGTGGCTGCTGATTCAGTTTAGAGCCCACAATCCCAGGCTAGTGGTGTTAGCATTTTACATGCTGATGAAGTTGCTGGGACTGCTGATTCTGTACAATCCCACGATCCAAGGCTAGTGCTTTTAGTGTTTTACATGCTGGCGAAGCTGCTGTGGCTGCTGATTCAGTGCAGAGACCACGATCCTAGGCTAGTGGTGTTAGCGTTTTACATGCTGGTGAAGCTGCTGTGGCTGCTGATTCAGTGCAGAGGCCACGAGTTTAGGCTAGTGGATGTCATTTTACATGCTGGCTAAGCTGCTGTGGCTGCTGATTCAGTGCAGATCATACGATCCGAGGCTAGTGGGGTTAGCATTTTACATGCTGGCGAAGCTGCTGTGGCTGCTGATTCAGTATAGAGGGCACAATCCCAGCCTAGTGGTAGTAGCGTTTTACATGCTGGCGAAGCTGATGTGGCTGCTGAATCATTGCAGAGCCCATGATCCCAGGCTAGTGGTGTTATCGTTTTACTTGCTGGGGAAGCTGCTGTGGCTGCTGATTCAGTGCAGATGCCACAATACCGGGCTTGTGGTGTTAGCATTTTACATGTTGGTGAAACTGCTGTAGCTGCTGATTCAGTGCATAGGCCACGATCCCAGGCTGGTGGTGTTAGCGTTTCACATGCTTGCGAAGCTGCTGTGGCTGCTGATTCAGAACAGAGGGCACAATCCCAGGCAAGTAGTGTTAGCGTATTACATGCTGGAGAAGCTGCTATGGCTGCTGATTCAGTGCAGAGGCCACAATCCCAGACTAGTGGTGTTAGCGTTTTACATGCTGGCGAAGCTGCTGTAGCTGCTGATTCAGTGCAGAGCCCACTATCCTAGGCTAGTGGTGTTAGCGTTTTACATGCTAGTGAAGCTGCTGTGGCTCCTGATTCAGTACAGAGCCCACAATCCCAGGCTAGTGGTGTTAGCTTTTTAGATGCTGGTGAAGCTGCTGTGGCTGCTGATTCAGTGCAGAGCCCACGATCCCAGGCTAGTGGTGTTAGCGTTTTGCATGCTGGCGAAGCTGCTGTTGCTGCTGATTCAGTGCAGAGGCCATGATCCCAGGCTAGTGGTGTTAGCATTTTACATGCTGGCGAAGCTGCTGTGGCTGCTGATTCATTGCAGAACCCACGATCCCAGGCTAGTTTTGTTAGTGTTTTAGATGCTGGCGAAGCTGCTGTGGCTGCTAATTCAGTAAAGAGGCTACAATCCCAGGCTAGTGGTGTTAGCGTTTTACATGCTGGCGAAGCTGCTCTGGCTGCAGCTTCAGTGCAGAAGCCACGATTGCAGGCTAGTGGTGTTAGCGTTTTACATGCTGGTGAAGCTGCTGTGGCTGCTGATTCAGTGCAGAGGCCACGAGCTTAGGCTAGTGGATGTCATTTTACATGCTGGCTAAGCTGCTGTGGCTGCTGATTCAGTGCAGACCATACGATCCGAGGCTAGTGGGGTTAGCATTTTACATGCTGGCGAAGCTGCTGTGGCTGCTGATTCAGTACAGAGGGCACAATCCCAGCCTAGTGGTAGTAGCGTTTTACATGCTGGCGAAGCTGATGTGGCTGCTGAATCATTGCAGAGCCCATGATCCCAGGCTAGTGGTGTTAGCGTTTTACTTGCTGGGCAAAGCTGCTGTGGCTGCTGATTCAGTGCAGAGGCCACAATCCCGGGCTAGTGGTGTTAGCATTTTACATGTTGGGGAAACTGCTGTAGCTGCTGATTCAGTGCATAGGCCACAATCCCAGGCTGGTGGTGTTAGCGTTTTACATGCTGGCGAAGCTGCTGTGGCTGCTGATTCAGAACAGAGGGCACAATCCCAGGCAAGTAGTGTTAGCGTATTACATGCTGGAGAAGCTGCTATGGCTGCTGATTCAGTGCAGAGGCCACAATCCCAGACTAGTGGTGTTAGCGTTTTACATGCTGGCGAAGCTGCTGTGGCTCCTGATTCAGTACAGAGCCCACGATCCCAGGCTAGTGGTGTTAGCTTTTTAGATGCTGGTGAAGCTGCTGTGGCTGCTGATTCAGTGCAGAGCCCACGATCCCAGGCTAGTGGTGTTAGCATTTTGCATGCTGGCGAAGCTGCTGTGGCTGCTGATTCAGTGCAGAGGCCATGATCCCAGGCTAGTGGTGTTGGCATTTTACATGCTGATGAAGCTGCTGTGGCTGCTGATTCTGTGCAGATCCCATGATCCAAGGCTAGTGGTGTTAGTGTTTTACAAGCTGGCGAAGCTGCTGTGGCTGCTTATTCATTGCAGAACCCACGATCCCAGGCTAGTGGTGTTAGTGTTTTAGATGCTGGTGAAGCTGCTGTGGCTGCTAATTCAATAAAGAGGCTACAATCCCAGGCTAGTGGTATTAGCGTTTTACATGCTGGTGAAGCTGCTCTGGCTGCAGCTTCAGTGCAGAAGCCACGATCCCAGGCTAGTGGTGTTAGCATTTTACATGGTGGTGAAGTTGTTGTGGCTGCTGATTCAGTGCAGAGCCCACAATCCCAGGCTAGTGGTGTTAGCGTTTGACATGCTGATGAAGCTGCTGTGGCTGCTGATTCTGTTCAGATCCCACGATCCAAGGCTAGTGGTGTTAGCGTTTTACATGCTGGCGAAGCGTCTGTGGCTGCTGCTTCATTGCAGAACCCACTGTCAAACTTATAGGGAGTAGGGATCTCGATCCCCTCCTCCGAACCACAGAAGCCAAATAGATTGACCCCTCCCACCGTGGTTGGCACGGGCGCCTGAACGTATATCACAGGGAGCCACGTGGCAGCCAATGGGGGGAAGATGGAGTTAGTGAAAGGGGATGGAGTGACAAAGGAAAGGAAGGGAACATAACAAACCAATACATACAACAGCAAATCCTCCTGTACCTGAAACCGTAATTCTAAATCACCTAGCCTAATCTCTTATTCCTGAAGTAAACCTGCTAAATTATAACCATGGTGGCTTTACAAGTCTTCACTTTGCATATCACAAACATAACCTAGAACACAGACCTTGAACGTAACATGTTACTGGGGACAGAAATGTATGAAAATACATAAGATGGTTTAGACGCAAATGGCACAAACAAGGGTTGTCCCTTTCATGATGATACAAGATACATGGGCCGTTGGGCACAAGGAAAACCACAAACAGAGTCTTGGGACCAAACATCACACATAACAGGCCCTTGTGATAAGTGGACTCCAAAGACTTATTCCAATTACATACACATAGGATAATCTGCCCCTAGGGCACTCTTTTATCAGTCCTGAGTTCTTATAACATGTCTCACATGGCGTGTATCAAGCGGAACGTGTATCCTAGACCGTGTTACCTCACACACTCACTGCATAATGGATAATGAATCAATACATGAACATCAACGTATTAAAACCCCAGTATGTAAGCACCGAGGTCCAAAAACACTTAACTGATGGCCCGGATGCCTCACGAGGACATCCGGACCCTGAAGAGCGATGCCAAACACCGGGTAGTAAGAACCGCTTCACCGCCGCAGCCCGCGACAGAGTTTCTTGTGTTCTTCAGCGTACCGTCGAGGCCCGGGGAGAAGGGAAGCTCAATAAGTCCTTCGGCGTCGGATATGCTCCCACATGCCTGCTCCAAACCTGCTGCCGCCCATGCTGATAATCAGTAATTACCTGCACCGAGGCACGGGCGGCGGCGGGTTTTAACAGTTGCTGCTAATGAGCAGCTGGTGCCGCGCGCGATAGAGGAGAACTACACTCTTCCTAAAGCCTAATGGGAAATGTAGTTTATCTCCTCCTGCCAAGCACCAAGCGCCGTCCTCGGCCTTTCCACAGATTCCTGACACCCACAATCCCAGGCTAGTGGTGTTAGTGTTTTAGATGCTGGCGAAGCTGCTGTGGCTGCTGATTCAGTGCAGAGGCCATGATCCCAGGCTAGTGGTGTTAGCATTTTACATGCTGGTGAAGCTGCTGTGGCTGCTGATTCTGTGCAGATCCCATGATCCAAGGGTAGTGGTGTTAGTGTTTTACATGCTGGCGAAGCTGCTGTGGCTGCTGATTCATTGCAGAACCCACGATCCCAGGCTAGTGGTGTTAGTGTTTTAGATGCTGGTGAAGCTGCTGTGGCTGCTAATTCAGTAAAGAGGCCACATTCCCAGGCTAGTGGTGTTAGCGTTTTACATGCTGGCGAAGCTGCTCTGGCTGCAGCTCCAGTGCAGAGGCCACAATCCCAGGCTAGTTGTCTTAGCGTTTTACATGCTGGCGAAGCTGCTGTGGCTGCTGATTCAGTGCAGAGCCCACAATCCCAGGCTAGTGGTGATAGCGTTTTACATGCTGGTGAAGCTGCTGTGGCTGCTGATTCAGTGCAGAGCCCATGATCCTAGGCTAGTGGTGTTAGCGTTTTACATGCTGATGAAGTTGCTGTGGCTGCTGATTCTGTGCAGATCCCACGATCCAAGGCTAGTGGTGTTAGTGTTTTACATGCTGGCGAAGCTGTTGTGGCTGGTGATTCAGTGCCGAGACCACGATCCCAGGCTAGTGGTGTTAGCGTTTTACATGCTGGTGAAGCTGCTGTGGCTGCTGATTCAGTGCAGAGGCCACAATCCTAGGCTAGTGGATGTCATTTTACATGCTGGCTAAGCTGCTGTGGCTGCTGATTAAGTGCAGAGCCCACGATCCGAGGCTAGTGGGGTTAGCGTTTTACATGCTGGCGAAGCTGCTGTGGCTGCTGAATGAGTACAGAGGACACAATCCCAGCCTAGTGGTATTAGTGTTTTACATGCTGGCGAACCTGCTGAGGCTGCTGATTCATTGCAGAGCCCATGATCCCAGGCTAGTGGTGTTAGCCTTTTACATGCTGGCGAAGCTGCTGTGGCTGCTGATTCAGTGCAGAGGCCACAATCCCAGGCTAGTGGTGTTAGCATTTTACATGCTGGTGAAACGGCTGTAGCTGCTGATTCAGTGCATTGGCCACGATCCCAGGCTGGTGGTGTTAGCGTTTTACATGGTGGCGAAGCTGCTGTGGCTGCTAATTCAGAACAGAGGGCACAATCCCAGGCTAGTAGTGTTAGCGTTTTACATGCTGGCGAAGCTGCTGTGGCTGCTGATTCAGTGCAGAGGCCACAATCCCAGACTAGTGGTGTTAGCGTTTTACATGCTGGCGAAGCTGCTGTGGCTGCTGATTCAGTACAGAGCCCACAATCCCAGGCTAGTTGTGTTAGCTTTTTAGATGCTGGTGTAGCTGCTGTGGCTGCTGATTCAGTGCAGAGGCCACAATCCCAGGCTAGTGGTGTTAACGTTTTACATGGTATTGAAGCTGCTGTGGCTGCTGATTCAGTGCAGAGCCCACAATCCCAGGCTAGTGGTGTTAGCATTTTACATGCTGATGAAGCTGCTGTGGCTGCTGATTCTGTGCAGATCCCACGATCCAAGGCTAGTGGTGTTAGCGTTTTACATGCTGGCGAAGTGTCTGTGGCTGCTGATTCATTGCAGAACCCACGATCCAAGGCTAGTGGTGTTAGTGTTTTATATGCTGGCCAAGCTGCTGTGGCTGCTGATTCAGTGCAGAGCCCACAATCCCAGGCTAGTGGTTTTAGCGTTTTACATGCTGTCGATGCTGCTGTGGCTGCTGATTCAGTGCATAGCCCACGATCCAAGGCTAGTGGTGTTAGTGTTGTACATGCTGATGAAGCTGCTGTGGCTGCTGATTCAGTGCAGAGGCCACAATCCCAAGCTAAGCTAGTGGTGTTAGCATTTTACATGCTGGCAAAGCTGCTGTGACTGCTGATTCATTGCAGAACCCACGATTCCAGGCTAGTGGTGTTAGTGTTTTTGATGCTGGTGAAGCTGCTGTGGCTGCTAATTCAGTAAAGAGGCCACAATCCCAGGCTAGCGGTTTTAGCGTTTTACATGCTGGCGAAGCTGCTGTGGCTGCTGATTCAGTTTAGAGCCCACAATCCCAGGCTAGTGGTGTTAGCATTTTACATGCTGATGAAGTTGCTGGGACTGCTGATTCTGTACAATCCCACGATCCAAGGCTAGTGCTTTTAGTGTTTTACATGCTGGCGAAGCTGCTGTGGCTGCTGATTCAGTGCAGAGACCACGATCCTAGGCTAGTGGTGTTAGCGTTTTACATGCTGGTGAAGCTGCTGTGGCTGCTGATTCAGTGCAGAGGCCACGAGTTTAGGCTAGTGGATGTCATTTTACATGCTGGCTAAGCTGCTGTGGCTGCTGATTCAGTGCAGATCATACGATCCGAGGCTAGTGGGGTTAGCATTTTACATGCTGGAGAAGCTGCTGTGGCTGCTGATTCAGTATAGAGGGCACAATCCCAGCCTAGTGGTAGTAGCGTTTTACATGCTGGCGAAGCTGATGTGGCTGCTGAATCATTGCAGAGCCCATGATCCCGGGCTAGTGGTGTTATCGTTTTACTTGCTGGGGAAGCTGCTGTGGCTGCTGATTCAGTGCAGATGCCACAATACCGGGCTTGTGGTGTTAGCATTTTACATGTTGGTGAAACTGCTGTAGCTGCTGATTCAGTGCATAGGCCACGATCCCAGGCTGGTGGTGTTAGCGTTTCACATGCTTGCGAAGCTGCTGTGGCTGCTGATTCAGAACAGAGGGCACAATCCCAGGCAAGTAGTGTTAGCGTATTACATGCTGGAGAAGCTGCTATGGCTGCTGATTCAGTGCAGTGGCCACAATCCCAGACTAGTGGTGTTAGCGTTTTACATGCTGGCGAAGCTGCTGTAGCTGCTGATTCAGTGCAGAGCCCACTATCCTAGGCTAGTGGTGTTAGCGTTTTACATGCTAGTGAAGCTGCTGTGGCTCCTGATTCAGTACAGAGCCCACGATCCCAGGCTAGTGGTGTTAGCTTTTTAGATGCTGGTGAAGCTGCTGTGGCTGCTGATTCAGTGCAGAGCCCACGATCCCAGGCTAGTGGTGTTAGCGTTTTGCATGCTGGCGAAGCTGCTGTGGCTGCTGATTCAGTGCAGAGGCCATGATCCCAGGCTAGTGGTGTTAGCATTTTACATGCTGGCGAAGCTGCTGTGGCTGCTGATTCATTGCAGAACCCACGATCCCAGGCTAGTTTTGTTAGTGTTTTAGATGCTGGCGAAGCTGCTGTGGCTGCTAATTCAGTAAAGAGGCTACAATCCCAGGCTAGTGGTGTTAGCGTTTTACATGCTGGCGAAGCTGCTCTGGCTGCAGCTCCAGTGCAGAAGCAACGATTGCAGGCTAGTGGTGTTAGCGTTTTACATGGTGGTGAAGCTGCTGTGGCTGCAGATTCAGTGCAGAGTCCACAATCCCAGGCTAGTGGTGTTAGCGTTTTACATGCTGATGAAGCTGCTGTGGCTGCTGATTCTGTGCAGATCCCACGATCCAAGGCTAGTGGTCTTAGCGTTTTACATGCTGGCGAAGCGTCTGTGGCTGCTGCTTCATTGCAGAACCCACAATCCCAGGCTAGTGGTGTTAGTGTTTTAGATGCTGGCGAAGCTGCTGTGGCTGCTGATTCAGTGCAGAGCCCACAATCCCAGGCTAGTGGTGTTAGCATTTTACATGCTGATGAAGTTGCTGGGACTGCTGATTCTGTACAATCCCATGATCCAAGGCTAGTGGTGTTAGTGTTTTACATGCTGGCGAAGCTGCTGTGGCTGCTGATTCATTGCAGAACCCACAATACCAGGCTAGTGGTGTTAGTGTTTTAGATGCTGGTGAAGCTGCTGTGGCTGCTAATTCAGTAAAGAGGCCACAATCCCAGGCTAGTGGTGTTAGCTTTTTAGATGCTGGTGAAGCTGCTGTGGCTGCTGATTCAGTGCGGAGCCCACGATCCTAGGCTACTGGTGTTAGCGTTTTTGCATGCTGGCGAAGCTGCTGTGGCTGCTGATTCAGTGCAGAAGCCACAATCCCAGGCTAGTGGTGTTAGCGTTTAACATGGTGGTGAAGCTACTGTGGCTGCTGATTCAGTGCAGAGCCCACAATCCCAGGCTAGTGGTGTTAGCATTTTACATGCTGATGAAGCTGCTGTGGCTGCTGATTCTGTTCAGATCCCACGATCCCAGGCTAGTGGTGTTAGCATTTTACATGCTGGTGAAGCTGCTGTGGCTGCTGATTCTGTGCAGATCCCATGATCCAAGGCTAGTGGTGTTAGTGTTTTACATGCTGGCGAAGCTGCTGTGGCTGCTGATTCATTGCAGAGGCCATGATCCCAGGCTAGTGGTGTTAGCGTTTTACATGTTGGCGAAGCTGCTGTGGCTGCAGATTCAGTGCAGAGGCCACAATCCCAGGCTAGTTGTGTTAGCATTTTACATGCTGGCGAAGCTGCTGTGGCTGCTGATTCAGTGCAGAGCCCACAATCCCAGGCTAGTGGTGTTAGCGTTTTACATGCTGATGAAGCTGCTGTGGCTGCTGATTCAGTGCAGAGGCCACGATCCCAAGCTAAGCTAGTGGTGTTAGCATTTTACATGCTGGCGAAGCTGCTGTGACTACTGATTCAGTGCAGAGGCCATGATCCCTGGCTAGTGGTGTTAGCGTTTTACATGCTGGTGAAGCTGCTGTGGCTGCTGATTCTGTGCAGATCCCAAGATCCAAGGCTAGTGGTGTTAGTGTTTTACATGCTGGCAAAGCTGCTGTGGCTGCTGATTCATTGCAGAACCCACAATCCCAGGCTAGTGGTGTTAGTGTTTTAGATGCTGGTGAAGCTGCTGTGGCTGCTGATTCAGTAAAGAGGCCACAATCCCAGGTTAGTGGTGTTAGCGTTTTACATTCTGGCGAAGCTGCTGTGGCTGCAGATTCAGTGCAGAGGCCACAATCACAGGCTTGTTGTGTTAGCGTTTTACATGCTGGCGAAGCTGCTGTGGCTGCTGATTCAGTGCAGAGCACACAATCCCAGGCTAGTGGTGTTAGCGTTTTACATGCTGGTGAAGCTGTTGTGGCTGCTGATTCAGTGCAGAGCCCACGATCCCAGGCTAGTGGTGTTAGCATTTTACATGTTGATGAAGTTGCTGGGACTGCTGATTCTGTACAATCCCATAATCCAAATCTAGTGGTGTTAGCGTTTTACTTGCTGGTGAAGCTGCTGTGGCTGCTGATTCAGTGCAGAGCCCACGGTTCGAGGCTAGTGGTGTTAGCATTTTACATGCTGATGAAGTTGCTGGGACTGCTGATTCTGTACAATCCCATAATCCAAGGTTAGTGGTGTTAGTGTTTTACATGCTGGTGAAACTGCTGTAGCTGCTGATTCAGTGCATTGGCCACAATCCCAGGCTGGTGGTGATAGCGTTTTACATGCTGGTGATGCTGCTGTGGCTGCTGATTCAGTGCAGAGCCCACGATCCTAGGCTAGTGGTGTTAGCGTTTTACATGCTGATGAAGTTGCTGTGGCTGCTGATTCTGTGCAGATCCCACGATTCAAGGCTAGTGGTGTTAGTGTTTTACATGCTGGCGAAGCTGCTGTGGCTGGTGATTCAGTGCCGAGACCACAATCCCAGGCTAGTGGTGTTAGCGTTTTACATGCTGGTGAAGCTGCTGTGGCTGCTGATTCAGTGCTGAGGCCACAAGCTTAGGCTAGTGGATGTCATTTTACATGCTGGCTAAGCTGCTGTGGCTGCTGATTCAGTGCAGAGCCCACGATCCGAGGCTAGTGGGGTTAGCGTTTTACATGCTGGCAAACTGCTGTGGCTGCTGATTCAGTACAGAGGACACAATCCCAGCCTCGTGGTATTAGCGTTTTACATGCTGGCGAAGCTGCTGAGGCTGCTGATTCATTGCAGAGCCCATGATCCCAGGCTAGTGGTGTTAGCCTTTTACATGCTGGCGAAGCTGCTGTGGCTGCTGATTCAGTGCAGAGGCCACAATCCCAGGCTAGTGGTGTTAGCGTTTTACATGCTGGTGAAACTGCTGTAGCTGCTGATTCAGTGCATTGGCCACGATCCCAGGCTGGTGGTGTTAGCGTTTTACATGCTGGCGAAGCTGCTGTGGCTGCTAATTCAGAACAGAGGGCACAATCCCAGGCTAGTAGTGTTAGCGTTTTACATGCTGGCGAAGCTGCTGTGGCTGCTGATTCAGTGCAGAGGCCACGATCCCAAGCTATGCTAGTGGTGTTAGCATTTTACATGCTGGCAAAGCTGCTGTGACTGCTGATTCAGTGCAGAGGCCATGATCCCAGGCTAGTGGTGTTAGCATTTTACATGCTGGTGAAGCTGCTGTGGCTGCTGATTCTGTGCAGATCCCATGATCCAAGGCTTGTGGTGTTAGTGTTTTACATGCTGGCGAAGATGCTGTGGCTGCTGATTCATTGCAGAACCCCCGATCCCAGGCTAGTGGTGTTAGTGTTTTAGATGCTGGTGAAGCTGCTGTGGCTGCTAATTCAGTAAAGTTGCCACAATCCCAGGCTAGTGGTGTTAGCGTTTTACATGCTGGCAAAGCTGCTCTGGCTGCAGCTTCAGTGCAGAGGCCACAATCCCAGGCTAGTTATGTTAGCGTTTTACATGCTGGCGAAGCTGCTGTGGCTGCTGATTCAGTGCAGAGCCCACAATCCCAGGCTAGTGGTGTTAGCATTTTACATGCTGATTAAGTTGCTGGGACTGCTGATTCTGTACAATCCCCTGATCCAAGGCTAGTGGTTTTAGTGTTTTACATGCTGGCGAAGCTGCTGTGGCTGCTGATTCAGTGCGGAGACCACCATCCCAGGCTAGTGGTGTTAGTGTTTTACATGCTGGTGAAGCTAATGTGGCTGCTGATTCAGTGCAATGGCCACGAGCTTAGGCTAGTGGATGTCATTTTACATGCTGGCTAAGCTGCTGTGGCTGCTGATTCAGTGCAGATCACACGATCCGAGGCTAGTGGTGTTAGCGTTTTACATGCTGGCGAAGCGTCTGTGGCTGCTGCTTCATTGCACAACCCACGATCCCAGGATAGTGGTGTTAGTGTTTTAGGTGCTGGCAAAGCTGCTGTGGCTGCTGATTCAGTGCATAGCCCACAATCCCAGGCTAGTGGTATTAGCGTCTTACATGCTGTCGACGCTGCTGTGGCTGCTGATTCAGTGCAGAGCCCATGATCCAAGGATAGTGGTGTTAGTGTTGTACATGCTGATGAAGCTGCTGTGGCTGCTGATTCAGTGTAGAGGCCACAATCCCAAGCTAAGCTAGTGGTGTTAGCATTTTACATGCTGGCGAAGCTGCTGTGACTGCTGATTCAGTGCAGAGGCCATGATCCCAGGCTAGTGGTGTTAGCATTTTACATGCTGGTGAATCTGCTGTGGCTGCTGATTCTGTGCAGATCCCATGATCCAAGGCTAGTGGTTTTAGTGTTTTACATGCTGGCAAAGCTGCTGTGGCTGCTGATTCATTGCAGAACCCACGCTCCCAGGCTAGTGGTGTTAGTGTTTTACATGCTGGCGAAGCTGCTGTTGCTGCAGATTCAGTGCAGAGGCCACAATCTCAGGCTAGGTGTGTTAGCGTTTTACATGTTGGTGAAGCTGCTGTGGCTGCAGATTCAGTGCAGAGCCCACAATCCCAGGCTAGTGGTGTAAGCGTTTTACATGCTGGTGAAGCTGCTGTGGCTGCTGATTCAGTGCAGAGGCCATGATCCCAGGCTAGTGGTGTTAGGTTTTACATGCTGGTGAAGCTGCTGTGGCTGCTGATTCTGTGCAGATCCCATGACCCAAGGCTAGTGGTGGTAGTGCTGTACATGCTGATGAAGCTGCTGTGGCTGCTGATTCAGTGCAGAACCCACGATCCCAGGCTAGTGGTGTTAGTGTTTTACATGCTGGCGAAGCTGCTGTGGCTGCTGATTCAGTGCGGAGCCCACAATCCAAGGCTAGTGGTGTTAGCCTTCTACATGCTGGTGAAGCTGCTGTGTCTGCTGATTCAATGCAGAGCCACGATCCCAGGCAAGTGGTGTTAGTGTTTACATGGTGGCCAAGCTGCTGTGGCTGATGATTCAGTGCAGAGCCCACTATCCAAGGATAGTGGTGTTAGCGTTTTATATGCTGGCGAAGCTGCTGTGGCTGCTGATTTAGTGCAGAGCCCATGATCCAAGGCTAGTGGTGTTAGCTTTTTACATGCTGGCGAAGCTACAGTGGCTGCCGATTCAGTGCAGAGCCCACATTCCCAGGCTAGTGGTGTTAGCGTTTTTTATGCTAACAAAGCTGCTCTGGCTGCTGATTCTGTGCAGAGCCACGAGCTTAGGCTAGTGGATGTCATTTTACATGCTGGCTAAGCTGCTGTGGCTGCTGATTCAGTGCAGATCACACGATCCGTGGCTAGTGGGGTTAGCATTTTACATGCTGGCGAAGCTGCTGTGGCTGCTGATTCATTGCAGAGCCCATGATCCCAGGCTAGTGGTGTTAGCGTTTTACATGCTGGGGAAGCTGCTGTGGCTGCTGATTCAGTACAGAGGGCACACTCCCAGCCTAGTGGTAGTAGCGTTTTACATGCTGGCGAAGCTGATGTGGCTGCTGATTCATTGCAGAGCCCATGATCCCAGGCTAGTGGTGTTAGCGTTTTACTTGCTGGGGAAGCTGCTGTGGCTGCTGATTCAGTGCAGAGGCCACAATCCCAGGCTGGTGGTGTTAGCGTTTTACATGCTGGCGAAGCTGCTGTGGCTGCTGATTCAGTGCATAGGCCACGATCCCAGGCTGGTGGTGTTAGCGTTTTACATGCTGGTGAAGCTGCTGTGGCTGCTGATTCAGAACAGAGGGCACAATCCCAGACAAGTAGTGTTAGCGTATTACATGCTGGAGAAGCTGCTGTGGCTGCTGATTCAGTGCAGAGGCCACAATCCCAGACTAGTGGTGTTAGCGGTGTACATGCTGGCGAAGCTGCTGTGGCTGCTGATTCAGTGCAGAGCCCACTATCCTAGGCTAGTGGTGTTAGCGTTTTACATGCTAGTGAAGCTGCTGTGTCTGCTGATTCAGTACAGAGCCCACGATCCCATGCTAGTGCTGTTAGCTTTTTAGATGCTGGTGAAGCTGCTGTGGCTGCTGATTCAGTGCAGAGCCCACGATCCCAGGCTAGTGGTGTTAGTGTTTTACATGCTGGCGAAGCTGCTGTGGCTGCTGATTCAGTGCGGAGCCCACAATCCAAGGCTAGTGGTGTTAGCCTTCTACATGCTGGTGAAGCTGCTGTGTCTGCTGATTCAATGCAGAGCCACGATCCCAGGCAAGTGGTGTTAGTGTTTACATGGTGGCCAAGCTGCTGTGGCTGATGATTCAGTGCAGAGCCCACTATCCAAGGATAGTGGTGTTAGCGTTTTATATGCTGGCGAAGCTGCTGTGGCTGCTGATTTAGTGCAGAGCCCATGATCCAAGGCTAGTGGTGTTAGCTTTTTACATGCTGGCGAAGCTACAGTGGCTGCCGATTCAGTGCAGAGCCCACATTCCCAAGCTAGTGGTGTTAGCGTTTTTTATGCTAACAAAGCTGCTCTGGCTGCTGATTCTGTGCAGAGCCACGAGCTTAGGCTAGTGGATGTCATTTTACATGCTGGCTAAGCTGCTGTGGCTGCTGATTCAGTGCAGATCACACGATCCGTGGCTAGTGGGGTTAGCATTTTACATGCTGGCGAAGCTGCTGTGGCTGCTGATTCATTGCAGAGCCCATGATCCCAGGCTAGTGGTGTTAGCGTTTTACATGCTGGGGAAGCTGCTGTGGCTGCTGATTCAGTACAGAGGGCACACTCCCAGCCTAGTGGTAGTAGCGTTTTACATGCTGGCGAAGCTGATGTGGCTGCTGATTCATTGCAGAGCCCATGATCCCAGGCTAGTGGTGTTAGCGTTTTACTTGCTGGGGAAGCTGCTGTGGCTGCTGATTCAGTGCAGAGGCCACAATCCCAGGCTGGTGGTGTTAGCGTTTTACATGCTGGCGAAGCTGCTGTGGCTGCTGATTCAGTGCATAGGCCACGATCCCAGGCTGGTGGTGTTAGCGTTTTACATGCTGGTGAAGCTGCTGTGGCTGCTGATTCAGAACAGAGGGCACAATCCCAGACAAGTAGTGTTAGCGTATTACATGCTGGAGAAGCTGCTGTGGCTGCTGATTCAGTGCAGAGGCCACAATCCCAGACTAGTGGTGTTAGCGGTGTACATGCTGGCAAAGCTGCTGTGGCTGCTGATTCAGTGCAGAGCCCACTATCCTAGGCTAGTGGTGTTAGCGTTTTACATGCTAGTGAAGCTGCTGTGTCTGCTGATTCAGTACAGAGCCCACGATCCCATGCTAGTGCTGTTAGCTTTTTAGATGCTGGTGAAGCTGCTGTGGCTGCTGATTCAGTGCAGAGCCCACGATCCCAGGCTAGTGGTTTTAGCGTTTTGCATGCTGGTGAAGCTGCTGTGGCTGCTGATTCAGTGCAGAAGCCACGATCCCAGGCTAGTGGTGTTAGCGTTTTACATGGTGGTGAAGCTGCTTTAGCTTCTGATTCAGTGCAGAGCCCACAATCCCAGGCTAGTGGTGTTAGTGTTTTACATGCTGATGAAGCTGCTGTGGCTGCTGATTCTGTGCAGATCCCACGAACCAAGGCTAGTTGTGTTAGCGTTTTACATGCTGGTGAAGCGTCTGTGGCTGCTGCTTCATTGCACAACCCACGATCCCAGGCTAGTGGTGTTAGTGTTTTAGATGCTGGCGAAGCTGCTGTGGCTGCTGATTCAGTGCAGAGCCCACAATCCCAGGCTAGTGGTATTAGCGTCTTACATGCTGTCGACGCTGCTGTGGCTGCTGATTCAGTGCAGAGCCCACGATCCAAGGCTAGTGGTGTTAGTGTTGTACATGCCGATGAAGCTGCTGTGGCTGCTGATTCAGTGCAGAGGCCACAATCCCAAGCTAAGCTAGTGGTGTTAGCATTTTACATGCTGGCAAAGCTGCTGTGACTGCTGATTCAGTGCAGAGGCCATGATCCCAGGCTAGTGGTGTTAGTGTTTTAGATGCTGGTGAAGCTGCTGTGGCTGCTGATTCAGTGCAGAGCCCACAATCCCAGGCTAGTGGTATTAGCGTCTTACATGCTGTCGACGATGCTGTGGCTGCTGATTCAGTGCAGAGCCCACGATCCAAGGCTAGTGGTGTTAGTGTTGTACATGCCGATGAAGCTGCTGTGGCTGCTGATTCAGTGCAGAGGCCACAATCCCAAGCTAAGCTAGTGGTGTTAGCATTTTACATGCTGGCAAAGCTGCTGTGACTGCTGATTCAGTGCAGAGGCCATGATCCCAGGCTAGTGGTGTTAGCGTTTTACATGCTGGTGAAGCTGCTGTGGCTGCTGATTCTGTGCAGATCCCATGATCCAAGGCTAGTGGTGTTAGTGTTTTACATGCTGGTGAAGCTGCTGTGGCTGCTGATTCAGTGCAGAGGCCACTATCTAGGCTAGTGGTGTTAGTGTTTTACATGCTGATGAAGCTGCTGTGGCTGTTGATTCTGTGCAGAGCCCACAATTGAAGGCTAGTGGTGTTAGTGTTTTACATGCTGGCAAAAATGCAGTGGCTGCCAATTCAGTGCAGAGCCCACATTCCTGGGCTAGTGGTGTTAGCGTTTTACATGCTGGCAAAGCTGCTGTTGTGGCTGCTTATTCTGTACAGAGCCACAATCCCAGGCAAGTGGTGTAGTGTTTACATGCTGGCAAAGCTGCTGTGGCTGCTGATTCAGTGCAGAGCCCATGATTCCAGGCTAGTGGTGTTAGCGTTTTACATGGTGGTGATGCTGAAGTGGCTGCTGATTCAGTGCTGAGCCCACTATCCCAGGATAGTGTTGTTAGCATTTTACATGCTGGTGAAGCTGCTGTGCCTGCTGATTCAGTGCAGAGCCCATGATCCAGTGCTAGTGGTGTTAGCCTTCTACATGCTGGTGAAGCTGCTGTGTCTGCTGGTTCAGTGCAGAGCCCACAATCCAAGGCTAGTGGTGTTAGCATTTTACATGCTGATGAAGCTGCTGTGGCTGCTGATTCAGTGCAGAGCCCATGATCCAGGGCTAGTGTTATTAGTACTTTACATGCTGATGAAGCTGCTTTGGCTGCTGATTCTGTGCAGAGCCGACGATCCAAGGCTAGTGATGTTAGCGTTTAACATGCTGGCGAAGCTGCTGTGGCTGCCGATTCAGGCAGAGCCCACGATCCCAGGCTAGTGGTATTAGCGTTTTACATGTTGGCAAAGCTGCTGTGGCTGTCGATTCAGCGCAGAGCCCACAATCCCAGGCTAGTGCTGAAAAAAGTACATAATGGTTGGTATTTCTCGAGGTGACAGATTGGAGCTCAAAGGCTCTACCAACAAGCTATGAATGCATGACCATTTTATCTTTTGAAATCACTTGTAAAATACAATTTTCTAATGGAGCCGAAAAGAACCACAGCAGTTTCAAATCGCCCCATAGTACATTTTGCCTGGGAAGAGGGTTATAGTGCCCTTGATTTGCAACATTTGTGTAACAGTGCATCCGTGGTTCAATGCTCTGACGGTGAAATGGTGGGCAGCTCTTCCCAGGAGAATCAGGATGCGGCGACCGTGGCAGTTGAATAAAGTTCCGCTGGTCGTCTCAAAGATTTCATTGAGTTCACTTTGTGTTGTGGGAATTGGGGGTGGATTGAGACATCGAGAGCGGTGTAGAAAGGATCGTGGACCCAATTACTAAATATAATGTATTCTTTTCTATAACGGTTCAAAGTGGGAAAGCCAATCAGCTTTGTGTGGGGACATTTTTTCATGTTGCACGATCACAAATTCGAACTACTTTGCATTGTATAACTTTAGGGGCATTTTCTTTGACACCACCTTTTCATGCTGTTCTGTTCTGTGATCTGTTTGAATTTGCTGTCCCAGCTGTATCTGGGGCCCTGATTAAAACTGTGTTACTTCTTACACTGGCATACACTCTTTTTTGACTATTTTTGTAATGTCTTGGTGAGTTTCAGGAGGCGACCCCTGTCTAATTTCTGGAGGCCCAAATGACATCTCTCAGCCTCTCGAACAAGGCATGGGAATTCCAGCCGTGCTCCTGCAGGAGTGAGGGCCAGCGTCCATTGGCCAGAACTAAGAACTCTAGTAGGAGGAGGTCTGTGGATGCCAGGTTTCCGAAGGTCCACCTGGTCCGGCGCTGCCTTTACTCTGACTGAAGTGCAGGCCTTTAAAGGGAGACTCTGAGGTCGAGAGAAGTAAAGATTCTCCTAAAAGGCTACGTGAGTGAACCATGCACGAAAGCGCAAAGGTGGGAGGGAATATTTTATGGTGTATAGGACGCACCCTCATTAGTGGTGGGGAGGGGGGACGATTGACTGTAGAAGTCTTAGATGTTAGGTCTGCCATTCCGATAGAGAGCAGGTGGACAGTGGCACATCTGCATTAGAGCAGAGGGTTGCATAGTAAGTGGCAGACCTTGTTAGACAAGAGTTGTGTGCAGTTCAGGCAATTGGTATAGTTGCATAATTTTCTTTTCTTTGGGGAAGAATTGTTTCAAGGGTCACGCGTGCACATGTTTTGTAAGTAGCAATGGTCTGTTTTGGGGTTTTGAGAAGTGATTGTATTATTTGTTTTATGTGCTTGTGGAAAAAAACAGAAGAGCCAGAGCCAAAATAACTGTAAATAGCTGCAGAGCCGCATAGCACAAGTAAATCATACAGTCGACTGAGGAGAGGAGTAACCGCTTTTTTTAACGTACTAAAATAGGGCATCTTTGTTACAGCGGTGGGCTGAGGCAGAAGGCCGATTCTGTACTAATACAATATAACAAGGCAGACCTGTGCAGAAGGCCAGTGTGTGCAAGCGTTGAGTGTGAGGTGTGAAAGGGCGGGCCTGTGTTGAAGGCCAGAGCAAATGACGATAGGGTGATTGAGTGAAGTGGTAAGTATCAAATTCAGTGAGTGGTATTGGGATTGACTGAAAGAAGAGAGAGAGTTTAAAGGTTTCAAATCATAAAGGAAAAGAGGAAAAGGAGAGAGAAGGATATGGATTAAGGCAAGGACAATCACGTCCTATTAGATGAATAAACCAATGAATCACATGTGCAGAAAATTGCCCCCAATATCGTCAGAAAATAACCAAGTACTATTATGAGTGGTACATGACAAACTGGGAAAGTAGTATAAAGAATGGTCCGAGGAGGGATCATTTGATATAGATATTATAGACAGCATTTATTCGTATTTGTTGGCTAGTCCATTGGTGCAAAGCTTAAAAAGAGACAGGATACTTGGGGCTTCGGAAATTGTATGAAGAAAAGGAATAAAAGGTGGAGAAAGGGAAATGGGAGGAGTAGCAGGGAAGGGCACCACCCACACCCTATATGAGAAACCCATTGTTAAAACCAGCTACAGGGTATACAAATCCAACGCGACGCATAAAAAGAAAGAGGAGGGTGAGACAAGCACCATTAGCAAGGACGAGAAAGGGAGGAGGAGATGTCTAAGTGACATCTAAAAGAGCACGAGCAGCAACCTGATAGTGTGTTCAAGGAGGCACGAAAAGCAATGGAAAGGGAGATAGAGGGAAAAGAAAATGAACATAAGAAGGGAGTCAACGAACGGGGGTCAGCAGGATTCATACAATTTTGAAAGAGACAAATGGGCACAGGACTGGGACAATAGCAAAATTGATACAGCAGAAGAAGGGCACACCATATCAGAGTGGGAAGACAGTGCTGACAGCGATCAGGGGACTGACGTGGGAAGCCAGTGCTGACAGTAATCAGGGGGCTGACGGGGGAAGACAGTGCTGACAGCGATCAGGGGGCTGACGTGGGAAAACAGTGCTGACAGGGATCAGGGGGCTGACATGGGAAGACAGTGCTGACAGCCATCAGGGGGCTGATGTGGAAAGACTGTTCTGACAGCGATCTGGGGGCTGACGTGGGAAGACAGTGCCAAGAGTGTTCAGGGGGCTGACGTGGGAATACATTGATGACAGCCATCAGCGGGCTGACGTGGGAAGACAGTGCTGACAGCCATCAGGGGGCTGACATGGGAAGACAGTGCTGACAGTGATCAGGGGGCTGACGTGGGAAGACAGCGCTGACAGTGATCAGGGGGCTGATGTGGGAAGACAGTGCTGACAGCTATCAGGGAGCTGACGTGGGAAGCCAGTGCTGACAGGGATCACGGGGCTGATGTGGGAAGACAGTGATGACAGCTATCAGGGGGCTGACGTGGGAAGACAGTGCTGACAGCGATCATGGGGGCTGACGTGGGTAGACAGTGCTGACAGCCATCAGGTGGCTGACATGGGAAGACAGTGCTGACAGCCAATAGCGGGCTGACATGGGATGAAAGTGCTGACAGCCATCAGGGGGCTGACATGGGAAGACAGTGCTGACAGCGATCAGGGGGCTGACGTGGGAAGACAGTGCTGACAGCGATCAGGGGACTGACGTGGGAAGACAGTGCCGACAGCAATCAGGGGGCTGACGTTGGAAGAAAGTGCTGACAGTGATCAGGGGACTGACGTGGGAAGACAGTGCTGACAGCGATCAGGGGCTGACGTGGGAAGACGGTGCTGACAGTGATCAAGGGGCTGACGTGGGAAGACAGTGCTGACAGCGATCAGGGGGCTGACTTGGGAAGATAGTGCTGACAGCGATCAGGGGGCTGACGTGGGAAGACAGTGCTGACAGCTATCAGGGGGCTGACATGGGAAGACAGTGCTGACATCTATCAGGGAGCTGACGTGGGAAGACAGTGTTGACAGCGATCAGGGGGCTGACATGGGAAGACAGTGCTGACAGCGATCAGGGGGCTGATGTGGGAAGACAGTGCCAAAAGCGATTAGGGGGCTGACATGAGAAGACACTGCTGAAAGCCATCAGGGGCTGACATTGGAAGACAGTGCTGACAGTGATCAGGGGGCTGACGTGGGAAGACAGTGCTGACAGCCATCAGGGGCTTTTGTGGGAAGACAGTGCTGACAGTAATCAGGGGCCTGATGCTGGAAGACAGTGTTGACAGGGATCAGGTGTCTGACATGGAAAGACAGTGCTGACAGGGATCAGGGGGCAGATGTGGAAAGACAGTGCCGACAGCGATCAGGGGCCTGATGTGGGAAGACAGTGCTGACAGCGATCAGGGGGCTGACGTGGGAAGACGGTGCTGACAGTGATCAAGGGGCTGACGTGGGAAGACAGTGCTGACAGCGATCAGGGGGCTGACTTGGGAAGAGAGTGCTGACAGCGATCAGGGGGCTGACGTGGGAAGACAGTGCTGACAGCGATCAGGGGGCTGACATGGGAAGACAGTGCTGACATCTATCAGGGAGCTGACGTGGGAAGACAGTGTTGACAGCGATCAGGGGGCTGACATGGGAAGACAGTGCTGACAGCGATCAGGGGGCTGATGTGGGAAGACAGTGCCAAAAGCGATTAGGGGGATGTCATGAGAAGACAGTGCTGAAAGCCATCAGGGTCTGACATTGGAAGACAGTGCTGACAGTGATCAGGGGGCTGACGTGGGAAGACAGTGCTGACAGCCATCAGGGGGCTTTTGTGGGAAGACAGTGCTGACAGTAATCAGGGGCCTGATGCTGGAAGACAGTGTTGACAGGGATCAGGTGTCTGACATGGAAAGACAGTGCTGACAGGGATCAGGGGGCAGACATGGAAAGACAGTGCCGACAGCGATCAGGGGCCTGATGTGGGAAGACAGTGCTGACAGCCATCAGGTGGCTGACATGGGTAGACAGTGCTGACAGCCATCAGCGGGCTGACGTGGGAAGAAAGTGCTGACAGCCATCAGGGGGCTGACATGGGAAGACAGTGCTGACAGCGATCAGTGTGCTGATGTGAGAGACAGTGCTGACAGCGATCAGGGAGCTGACGTTGGAAGAAAGTGCTGACAGTGATCAGGGGACTGACGTGGGAAGACAGTGCTGACAGCGATCAGGGGGCTGATGTGAGAGACAGTGCTGACAGCGATCAGGGGGCTGACATTGGAAGAAAGTGCTGACAGTGATCTGGGGGCTGACGTGGGAAGACAGTGCTGACAGCGATCAGGGGGCCGACGTGGGAAGAGAGTGCTGACAGCGATCAGGGGGCTGACGTGGGAAGACAGTGCTGACAGCGATCAGGGGGATGACATGAGAAGACAGTGCTGACATCTATCAGGGAGTTGACGTGGGAAGACAGTGTTGACAGCGATCAGGGGGCTGACATGGGAAGACAGTGCTGACAGCGATCAGGGGGCTGATGTGGGAAGACAGTGCCAAAAGCGATTAGGGGGCTGACATGAGAAGACAGTGCTGAAAGCCATCAGGGGCTGACATTGGAAGACAGTGCTGACAGGGATCAGGGGGCTGACATGGGAAGACAGTGCTGACAGCCATCAGGGGGCTTTTGTGGGAAGACAGTGCTGACAGTAATCAGGGGCCTGATGCTGGAAGACAGTGCTGACAGGGATCAGGGGGCGGACGTGGAAAGACACTGCCGACAGCGATCAGGGGCCTGATGTGGGAAGACAGTGCTGACAGTCATCAGCGGGCTGACATGGGAGGACAGTGCTGACAGCCATCAGGGGACTGACATGGGAAGACAGTGCTGACAGCGATCAGGGTGCTGATGTGGGAAGACAGTGCTGACAGTGATCAGGGGGCTGATATGGGAAGACAATGCTGACAGCGATCAGGGGGCTGACGTGGATAGACAGCGATCAGGGGGCTGATGTGGGAAAACAGTGCTGACAGCGATCAGGGGGCTGATGTGGGAAGACAATGCTGACAGCGATCAGGGGACTGACATGGGAAGACAGTGCTGACAGCCATAAGGGGGCTGACGTGGGAAGACAGTGCTGACAGCGATCAGGGGGCTGACGACTCAGACACACAATTTGACAGACAGAAGGCTGGAACAGAGAAGAAATGAGAGAGAAGAGGAAGAAAAAGAAGAGTATCTGGGTGACTGGGGAAATAGGATTCGGAGTAGGAAAACGAGAATAGTGGTAGCCTAGAGGCCACAATGCAGCAATAAATGCAGAGTTTGCACAGGTGCCCCTTTTACAGAAAGCGAGGGCCGAGGTTCTCTACATACCATGGCAGACAATGGACGGGGACAATTTAGTTTACAGTTTACCTTCATTAATGGCGGGGTGAGCAAGTGGATCTGTGTATTTGAGAAAGAGAAAGCAGGAATCTTAAAACTAAGCTCCAATAAACATGATGGAGCACCTTTTTAATAACTATTGAGCACATGTTTGGAAGGCTCTAAGGGAGCTTTATCCAGTTACGTCAGACTGGATTCAGTTCTATATTGGCTTGCAAAATGAAGCCTGATGAGGACCCCGCGGAATACATACGATCCATACAGAAATGTGGACACAGGAAAATAAACAGCCATGCAACAAATAAATACCATTGTTTATCCACATCTTAGTGAGGGAGGCTTCCTGCATATGTGCAGACTTCCCTAGAACATATCTTGGGAGGCAAAGGGGTGGCCTGAAATACAGGCAACAATTGCACACTATTGCAAAAGGAATTAGGAGAAAAAACTGGTGAAAATACATATAGAGGGAGCAGTACTCACAGGGCCAGTTGCTCCACAAACCCAGCAAGGAGCGCTTTTTCAGTGGCTGCAGTAATGCAACCAGGAGGTTAAACTGAGGTACCACCCAACCAGCAGTGGGGAATGGTGAAGATTGTAGCAGCAGCCCACATTCATAAACGTACAGCAGCAGGGTCGATGGCTTATGTAGGCAGGTGGAGGAAATGAGTCCACAGGACAGTCTCAGACTGGGTCAGGATATTATGCACATGGACTGGGAACTGGATACAGGGGCCTTCTTATGTGGGAATTTTGGACATTGTGTATGAACATGCCCACTTGTTGCACAGGCAGGGCAACAACAAAAGACGCACATGCAGCAGACTCCTCATCAGGTGCAGGTAATGCCGCAGCAGCAGCAACTACAGATAAAGCCCACACAAACACAGAGAGTGTCCACACAGGCACAAGTGCAGGTACAAGGTGGGGAAATGACAGGAACTGAATGAACGATGAGCGTACTTAAGGCGCCAGCACAGACACAGATACCAGAAGGGGTAACAACACTGGTATAGAATACCATACGCCAATAGACACGAGTGACAGTGAAGGATGGGAACCCAGTTACATCATTGGCAAAACATTCTTCCAATAGGGGTTCCAGGGGGAGTGCCAGTGTGTCCTGTTCTAGCAGTAACTCAAGATCCCGAGGAGGAACCAGAGGGAGCAGTTCAGATTGGACAGAGGGGATTTACCTTTCTGATCAATACTGGAGATCATGCATCAATGAAAAAGGATTTCCATTATCTAACAGAAGTTTGGACACACAATGCTTTTCAGGGAGAATGTTGAAAGTTCCTCCGACAAAAGATTTACCACTGGCAATAGGGACATAGCATATCGTAGCCCCATTACTGTATTCAAAACCCACACCCATTGATATTCTGCAGAGAGACCTAATCAGCAAATTGAATGAAACAATTTCATATTCAGATAAATGGATGGTGTGCACCCCACCCAGAATACATTCAGCACGGGTGGCGGCACCGATTCAGGCATACAATGCACACAGCACAACGAGAGAGATGCCAACACACGGCAGTGTTTCAGTACGGGTTACACATGTTATTGGGATGGTTGCCAGGGATTGAAGAGAAGGTGTTCCAACTAGCCAACACATTTGTGTTCAGGCCCCAGTGTCCCTCCTCAGTTAGTTCTGGCACACACACATTTCTGTACCTGGAAGAGGTAGTAGTACAGAAAGACATGATTATACTGGTTGCTACTGATGAGAACAACATGGAATGGCAATCAATATTATGTATTGATCCCACACTGACATTGACAGGAGTAAGTGACACAGCATTGTTTGCAACAAAAGACAATGAGGAAGGAGAGGTAATGTCTGAGCTGAGCATGCCATGTCCAGTACACATAACAGAAAGGGAAGTTCCCCAGATGACTCAGATAACTAAAAAGAAAGCTTAATATTTGCAGGAGGATTTGGAAAAAGTGCCCAACAGCTTATGGACAACAGGACCCCATGATGTAGGAATACTTAAAGGGGCTTGGGCAGTACACATTAAGTTAAAAGAAGGAGCACTATTGATGCGAGTAAGGCATTGCCCACTTTCACAAGAAGCAGATGAGGGCCTATATGAGACACTGCATGCCCTATGGCAGCAAGGCGTGATACCGGTGAGCTGCTCATGTCCTTGCAACACTGCTATCTATCCAATTAAGAAGGCAAACAGAGGGGAGTGGTTTTGTATACAGGACCTACGCCCTATGAACCAAATTATTGAGGCAGAATAGCCTTTAGTCCCCAACCCTGTGACAATTTGTTGCAGCATTTCTGTGGAGGCACACTACTTCACGGTGGTTGACATATAAAATGCCTTTTCCTCAATTTCACTACATCCAGATTCCAGGTATCTAACCGCTTTTATGTATCGTAGATTCCAATTCGAACATACTGGAATGCCTCAAGGGTACTTCGAAGGACCTAGCATCTTCAACAGAGTAGTACAAATAGACCTGAGCAAGTTGCAGGTTTCAAGCACAGTAATACAGCACACATATGACTTATTGGTGTGCAGCATGACAGAAGAGCAGTGTAAAAGCAACTATGTGACAATACTGACTTTGCTGGTAGACAAAGAATACAAAGTGGATAGGGAGAAATTGCAATACTGTTAAACAGAGGTATTGTATTTGGGACGGGGTGTATCAGTAGACGAGAGGAAAATAACACCAGACAGAGAAGAGACCATACACAAGACTCCGCGACCAAAAACAGTGAAAGAGATGCAGCAGTTCTTGGGCTTGTGCAACTATTGCAGAGCATGCACTTTTGATTACTCCACACACACCAGGCAATTGTGGCAAGCACTAAAACAAGCACAGACAAACAAAACACACATAAAATGTACAGCTGAAATGGGTGAACGTTTTGATGAGTTAGCACATGCACCAGTATTAGCAACTCCCAATTACAAAGGAAAATGTCACTTGTCACCTTTTCAATCTGAATGTCATTCAGATTGAAAAGTAATGACAGCAATACTGACACAGAAAAAAGGACGGGGACACAAATTACTTGCATATTACTGTAGGTTACTGGATGCAGTAATGCAGGGAAATTTCCCATGTGAGCAGGCTCTAGCTGCTGCTGCATTTGCCATTGAGAAGGCTTCAACAGTAACTGTGGGGTGCCCACTAATTCTGTACGTGGAACATACATTATTTGAAGTGCTGGAGAAAACAAAATCAACACTGAACACTCAGAGATCATCAGGGTATGAGGTAATACTCACCAACCCAGAAATAGAAGTGGTGAGATGCAGGACCATGAATCCAGCAGAATTCATTGCAGAGAAAATAGAGGAAAGGGACTATGTACATGACTGCAAAGCATTCATAGACAGGATTAAAGGAAACTCCCTGGTTATGGAGGAGGTCATGATTTTCAATAACAGAAGTTCCAGCATTGTTCATACGACTGGGCAGAGGCATTCAGGGTGCACATTGTTGGAACATGGACAGGGAGTACACAAGTAGAATGAGTTGATAGTATACTCACAGACACGACTATCAAACCATTGCTCTGCACAAGCAGCAGAGCTGGTGGCCCTGATTGAAGCATTAAAAATATCAGAGGCCAGGCAGTGAACATATTCTTTGATTCGGCCTATGTCACTTCCACAGTGCACTCAACACTCAGGGTTAGCACGATGGGAAAGGAGTGGATTTAAGAAGAGTAATGGCACTCCTGTCCAGCATGCAGGATTATTGAGTAAACTACTAGAAATGTTGCCACTCCCAGAAGAGTTGGCATTAATAAAGTGCAAAGCCCATACAGGAGGGCAAGATCTTATCTCACTAGGAAATGAAAGAACAGACAAGGCAGCAAACAGAGCAGCATATCTGCCAGAGGAGTCACATGTGCTGTCCCTGGTGGAAAAGAAAGCCTACTGCTAATAGCAGTATTAAATGTCAGCAAGGAAAATGATACACTGCCAGATAATTGTAATGCAACCTCAGCATTGCAGATAATTGAACTGCATGGCAAAGCATCAGACACTGAAAAAGATCTGTGGAAAAGGTGAGGATTTTCTTTGTTCCCAACTGACTTGGTCTGGCAACAGGGTAACTCAGGAAATGTCATGCTGAAAAATCTGTTACAGGTTGCATTGGAACAGCTTCACTACCCTGCCCATGCATCAAAATAGCATGTGGCTGCAGGGATATGTGAAGACTGGTTCATGACAAATCTGTATGAATATGTCACTGAGTACATAAATAATTGTATGAAGCGCAAGAGTTTCTGCCAGGGCACACGTTGAGAGTTGTACAGGGAACACTGCCGCAACCAGAAGGGCCCTTCTGGCACTTGCATCGTGACTATATTGATATGCAAGAGAGAAATACTTCTTACAGGCATGTGCTGGTAGTTGGGTGTCTATTCTCACATTGGCTTGAGGCAAGTCCTGTGCCCATAATGATGCCCACTCTGCAACTAAATTTCTTGTGAGAGAGGTGCTCCCTAGGTGGGGGATTCGAGATGAAATTCGTTCTGATAATGGGCAGCATGTTGGTAATGTTTTAATAAGGGAAATAACAACACTCCTGGGGCTAAAGCTTAACTCTGCACAGTTTACCATCCTCAAGCCAATGGTTTGGAGGAAAAGATGAACAGACAGCTTAAAATGCGATTGGCAAAGCTTACACAAAGCTTGAAAAATCATGGGTGCACTGCTTGCCTCTTGCTTCGTTTGCGCTAAGAAAATCGCCTGGAGGCGATCACCACCTGTCTCCTCATGAGATTGTTACAGGGCGGAGAATGCATGCGCCTATTCTGCTGTCACGTACAATCTCTGATGCTCACTCTTCCTCTGCTATTCTGGTGGTGGAATTTGATACGTATCAAAATGAGATACTCTAAAATCAAATGTGGACAATCTGGTGACCCAAAATGACACTTTTCTCAGGAGGTACTCCTTTATCTGGGTGATAAAGTATTTGTCAGGAATCATATTCAAAAGTGGAAATAGGAGCGCTACACCGACCCACATACAATCATCTATTCAACACCAACTGCAGTAAAGCTTCAGCATTGGCGAGCAAAGATCCATATGACCTCCGTTTGCAAAGACAAGAGCACCGATTCTCAAGGCATAACATAATGGGGAGTATTTCCGAGTTTTAGTTCAATTTTTTTACAGCAGTATGTATTTTAAAAAAAGCTAAAGATCGTGATGATGATGTTTTTAATGGAAACTGCGTATCAAAGAAAAATAACTTTTCAGTGTCTTGGAATTCTTCACTATTTTGGAGCGTAATGATGTTAATATGTTTTAGTGGAGGATGAATACTTTTGTTCTATTTGACTATTAAAGAAAAAGGTGAAACACAAATGGGTGGGAAAAGAAACAGGGGGATAAAGAAGTATGATGAATGGGGAGGCCTTGCACATGGCACTGAAGAAGAGCACAGTTCATTAACTGGAAATGTCAGGTATGAAAAAATGATGCGCGTGTGGAGAGGGAGCATAGTTCATTACCTAGGCATAGTTCCTTACTTTGCGTTCGGCACTGTTTTTGTACCTACATCAGCCTTTATTGATTGATTCTTCTCAGACCTGCCATGTAGAGGCTTGTACCTATCCATGCAGTATTTAAAAAGCCTACTTGCAAATGTACTTGCCCTTCAATGATCCTTTACAGGGCTGCTTAGTATACAGACGCACCTTCCCATTCTAGTATTGTATTAGCCTACTTACTTAAAATTAATTTACCATGCAGTAATCCGTACAGGGCTGCTCATTACATGAATGTACCTAACCATGCAAAGTACTGTATTAGCTGATTTGCCAAATGTATTAGCACCTTACCTTTTCAGCGTGTCTAATGCATTAGCCCCCTTCTGACTCCTTTTAGGCCTGTTTACCTCAGTGACTGCACCTACTTTTACCTATGCTGAACTAGCCTCCCTACCCGTTTAATAGGCATAGACACTCCTGTAACTGCCCCTTCCCTACTAACTATTCTGGTGACTGTACTAGACTGGACCTGCTCACTCTATTGACTCCAGCTGCTCAAATCACAAAATGACTCAGATTTCAATGTCAGTATGCTTACCATGTTCCACTACTTTAGCGCACTAGGCACTCTACTCACTCTCAACATCATACTGTATCATGCCAGGCTATCTCCCCTCAACAGTCAAGACCCCCTTAGCTTAACCAAACGCACCATGACTAACATATTCAGGCCCTCTCAACCCACCTGTGACACTGCACATGCTCTAACTCACACACTCAATTGCAACACCAGAATCGCCAGACATAGAACACGCACTCTACCCATGCACAACACCGCCCTTCCCACACCCGCAACGTGCAGAAACCTAAGACAAGGAACTCGCACCTCTGTGAGACACACCACTCACCACGCTGGCCGCCATATCCCTAAGTCCAGTTCTATGCAACCATTAACACAAGGCCCACTCTTAACCTTAATAAGCTATACAACCTTATACTCAAAGCAGCTAAACCGCAACTAGACACTAATAACCAATCACTGCATTACAAATGCGCCCTGCTCAATGTTCGCTCTCTCACCACCCATGCTCTAGAAGTAAATGACCTCATTCTAAGTCAAGACCTAGATATATTAGCCGTCACTGAAACATGGCTACATGAGACATCTGGCCCAGCCATCACACTAGCCTTACTCGCAGGTTACTCTACCCTCACACAGGATAGACCTTCTAAAATAGGAGGAGGGGTAGCACTGATCTTCAAAGACTCATTATCCTTCAGGCCCACCTCTCGCCCATATTCATGTCATCTATCGGCCTCCCGGTGTCCCTGCAGACTTCCAAAGACACCTCATTCACCTACTTATTGACAATATTAAAAAACCCACCAAAACTCTACTGCTAGGCGACCTTAAACTAGGATTTAATGACACCAATGATAAAGCTACCACATCACACACCAAAGATCTCACAGATCTGGGATTTTCCCCAAAAATGTGGAGCCCTACCCATGTCAAAGGCCGCACACTTGACTGGGTGGTTGACCACAACTGTGCCTCCTTCATCTCCTCTAACATTGCTTACCCATGGACAGACCATAATTGCATACAATTCACCATCCCCAAAGCCCCCAGCACCAAAATTTCCACAAATGCGCCTGCCACACTAACAAGAAGTGCAAAAAAGCTAACTGCGGATAACCTCTGACCCTATCTTGACCTCACTTGCATAGCACCTCCTTTCTCGCAAGACCCCAACGTCTTAGCTGCTATATTTAAGGACGCCCTAACTAAGGCAGTAAATTCACTAGAATGCAAAAAAGAAAAAAAAGTTGTTCCACGCAAACTCCTGGTTCACAGAAGAGCTCCATACCTTGCGTGCTAACAAACGCCAGGATCTCAAAATCTGGCAGTCTAACCCCTTGACACCTCTAAGGAAACGGTCTAAGCAGCTGCCCTAAAATACAAAAATGCCATATTCACTGGCAAATCAAAACAGTATAATCACCGAATATCTGACGCCAGCTCTCAATCCAAAGAACTTTTCCCCATCTTTAATAAAGTCACAGCTTCTCCTGTCTGCACTGACGAGATCGTGAAAGATGAAGCATGGTGCAAAAGCATACAAGCTGCCATTCTCAAAATACTAGACCCCCTACAAAACAAAATTCAAGACCATTATAAAGCCCTACTGAACCAGAACCAACCGACTCAAACCTTGCCAAACTGCAAAACCATCAACTTCCCTAAATTGGCTTTTAAAGACATCTCAGAATCTGAAGTTAAATTCATTCTTAAACACCTCAAACCATTGATATGCAAGGGCGGTATATGTCACCACAAGATCATTAAGGAGTGTACGGAGCCCCTTGCTCCACTCCTGACTGCCTTCAACAATTCCTCATTTAAATCAGGCATCGCCCCTGATAGCCTTAAAGAGGTTTGGGTGCGTCCCCTCCTGTAAAAGCCCACGCTAGATACCTCCCAGCCTAATAACTACCGGCCCATAACCACCGTCCCGTTTCTACTCAAAATACTAGACAAAGCCACTCACAGCCAGATCCAACTCTACCTGGAAACCAACTCTATTCTAGGAAAAAGACAGTCTGGATTCTGCAAAGGGCACGGCGCCAAAACTGCCCTGCTAGACCTAAAAACTCAAATTACTCAAATCTTGGACAAAGGCAAGCCCACCCTGCTCCTCCTCTTAGACCTCTCAGCGGCTTCCGATCTTGTAAACCACACAACCCTAACCACACACCTAATGCAAGCAGTGCACATCTCCAACCAAGCAGCTTCCTGGATCACCTCCTTTGTAGAAGATAGAGCAATGAACATTTTCTCAAACACAGCAAATGCAGCTCATACTATCATTCACTGCGGAGTCCCACAGGGATCCTGTACTGTCCCAACTCTATACAATCTCTTTACTAAGCCCCTTTTTGATAAACTCGATGCACTTGGGATTGCATACACAAACTATGCTGATGATACGCAGGTGCTCCTTCCTCTAACAGTCACATATGACCAAGACGCTACAGCGGTATGTCAAATCTACTCCACCATTCAAGCATGGATGGCCACAAATGGCTTATGTCTCAATGGAGACAAGACAGAGGGCCTCATTACGAGTTTGGAAGTAGCCATGCCCCATGCCCTTAATAAGGGCATGGCTAGCCCAAACTCGGGTCCGGGTCCCACAAATGGGGGCTTACCGGGCCATTCCAACCTTGGAGGGCCCGGTAATTCCCTTTCGTGGGACCCGGACCTGGTACGTCCCCATTCCCATTTGAGCCCCCATAGGGCTGAATGGGAAAGGGGAGGATGGCAACAACGGTCTTGTTAATAACTGGGCCGTTGCTGCCATCCGATTCTGCTCATGGGTGCCGCTGTGCACGCCTGGTCTAACCAGGCATTCCAGAGCAGCACCTGTGAGCATACTCGGAATGTTGCGGCAAGATAACAACGGCGCCGGTAGCACTACCGGCGCCGTGGTTGCCTTACCGCAACACTCCTAATGAGGCCCAGAGATTCTTATTCTTGGCCAAAAGGCCACACTAGCTAAGCTAGACTGTTTCTTTTCCAACTTCAACATTGACAACTGCATCACCCCAGACCTATCTTCTGTCAAGACACTTGGGGTTCACATTGATGCCACACTGTCCATGAACAAGCACGTCAGCGCAATCGTCTCTGCCTCCGCCCTGAGCACCAAAGTCATTAAAACCATAAAACCCTTCCTAACAAAGGACAACTGTCTCTCAAGAGCCACCGTAGGGGCTAAGCTTGACTATTGCAATGCTCTCCTAGCTGGCACCTCTATAAAAAACATAAAAAGACTCCAAATCACCCAAAATAACTAGTTAAGAGCAGCTTTAATTATCCCAAGAAGAGACCACGTCTCACATGCAAGGCAGACAGTTCACTGGCTCCCAGTCAAGGACCCCCTCACCTTTAACATCCTCACTACCACACACAAATGCCTTAACCTTACTTCACACTACTACCCTTCAGACACAGTATCCAGATCAATCTGAGCCAGACCCACAGAACATGCTACACCAATCAACTCACCGTTCTGCGCATCAACAGGGCTAAAGCAGAAGGGATAGGCTTCCCATACTCAGCCCCGAAGCTCTGGAATGCACTCCCCATTGCCCTTCTCTCCTTGCCTTTCATAAAAACCTGAAATCTTCCCTCTTCAAATAACAAGTCAACAACTAACAACTCCACCTCCTTAGCCTCCACCTCACCCCTTGTCCAATGTAAACTGTCTTTTACAAAATGTACAATAAGTGTGTTGGTTTTACATGTAACTAAGCTCTGTTCATGCACTGTAACCAGTGCCACGATGCCTTGCTATGTCTGCTCTCTCATTCTACATGTAGTAGGAGCACCCAAGGCTTTCTTGCCCCAGGGACTGTCTTATGAAGAAGCAGGATGACTAATGCAGTTGTCCCTATGCAAAACTAGAAGTCTGTTTCAAGATAGAAAGGTGTTCAGTGGGTGGATGAAGGGGAGCAGGTATTTGAAGATAATTTTGTGAAATTGACAAAAATTATGGAAATCAAGGAAATGCGGGACAAGGTGACAGGTGATAGAGTACGTGACAAAAGGTCCTGCCATAACAGATTGCAGTGCACAACTAAAGAAGGACAAAGCGTCCCCTGGTGTCACACAAGGCCACTGATGAGAATAGAGGGAGCATGTGGGAGGGGGCAATAATGCAGTGTCGTGCTGAGGGACTTGTGGGTTTTGAACAAAATGTGGTGGCTAAAGTGAATGACAGCTGCTGAGCCATTTGGGGAAAATATGTGCATGCCTTAACCTGGTTATGATATGATATGATATGGCATTTATAACGCGCCTATACACAAGTGTTACATGAAAAATATCAACCAGTCGATATAAGGAGCTTTACACGATTCCCTTTTTGTTTCAGGTCAAGTGGGTCCATTTTCCTGGGAACTGCGCCAAGGTGCTGAAGAATGCAGCGCTGATGCGGGGATTAGAGGTGGTGATGGATTTTGTGTGGACCTGCGGATCCAAAGCATATCCCCAGCTTCCACCATACTGGAGTGGAGGGTGCGCTCTTTTCAACTTGCCCAGCCATGCACTCGTAGTGCCTTGAAATAGCACTGCCATGGTCTGTTCCTGCTGTATTTGTCCTGCTGATCCTCCTCCCATTGGTGTAGACCAGGGGTGGGTTCAAGTAACCAAGACCAATGGGAAGAAATCCTCACATTGGTGGAGAACAGGGGCTCAAGTAACCCAGACCAATGGCAAGTGTTCCTCCCATTGGTGGATAGAAGGGGCTCCAGTAACCCAGACCAATGGCAAGTGTTCCTCCCATTGGTGGATAGAAGGGGCTCCGGTAACCCAGTCCAATGGCAAGTGTTCCTCCCATTGGTGGATAGAAGGGGCTCCGGTAACCTAGACCAATGGCAAGTGATCCTCCCATTGGTGGAGACCAGGGGTGGGTTCAAGTAAGCCAGACCAATGGCAAGGGATCCTCACATTGGTGGAGAACAGAGGCTTAAGTAATCCAGCACAATCGCAAGTGATCCTCCCATTGGTGGAGAGCAGGTGTTCAAGTAAACCAGACCAATGGCAAGGAGAGCAGGGTTTAAAGTAAACCAGACCAATGGGAAGCGATCCTCCTATTGGTGGATAACAGGGGCTCAAGTAACCCAGCACAATGGCAAGTGATCCTCCCATTGGTGGAGAGCAGGTGTTCAAGTAAACCAGAGCAATGGCAAGAGATCTTCCCATTGGTGAAGAACAGGGGTTCAAGTAACCCAAAGCAATTTCAAATGATCCTCCCATTGGTGGAGAGCAGGGGTTCAAGTAACCTACACCAATGTAATCGATCCTCCCATTGGTGAAGAGCAAGGGGTAAAGTAACCCAGACCAATGGCACATGATCATTCCTTTGGTGGATAGCAGGGGTTCAAATATCCCAGACCAATGGCAAGAGATCCTCCTATTGGTGGAGAGCAGGGGTTAAAGTACCCCGACCCATGGCAAGAGATATTCCCATTGGTGGAGAGCAGGGGTTAAAGTAACCCAGACCAATGGCAAGAGATATTCCCATTGGTGGAGAGCAGGGGGTCACATAGCAGAGACCAATGGCAAGTGACCCTCCCATTGGTGGAAAGCAGGTGTTCAAGTAAACCAGACCAACAGCAAGTGATCCTCCTATTGGTGGAGAGCAGGGGTTCAGGTAACCCCGACCAATGGCAAGTGATCCCGCCATTGCTGGAGAGCAGGGATGGGTTCAAATAACCCAGACCAATGGTAAGTGACCCTCCCATTGGTGGAGAGCAGGGGGTCACATAACAGAGACCAATGGCAGTGACCCTCCCATTGGTGGAAAGCAGGTCTTCAAGTAACCCTGACCAACGGCAAGTCATCCTCACATTGGTGGAGAGCAGGGATAATATGATATGATATGATAGGTTATTTATAACGTGCTTAATACCCAGAGGTTTCTAAGCGTGGACCCAAGGGTCATACCTGTGTTGCTTCTTGTCATGTTGTTTCCAACGTGAGCAGGTTGCCGCTGAGCTATCCTCCCAGGATGGGTTTAAGTAACCCACACCAACGGCAAGGGATCCTCACATTGGTGGAGAGAAGGGGCTCAGGTAACCCAGACCAATGGCAAGTGATCAAGTGATCCTCACATTGGTGGAAAGCAGGGGTTCAAGTAACCCAGAAAAATGGCAAGTGATCCTCCCATTGGTGGAGAGCAGGTCCCCATGTAACACAGACCAATGGCAAGTGACCCTCCCATTGATGGAGAGCAGGGGTTCAAGTAACCCAGACCAATGGCAAGTGATCCGCCCATTGGTGGAGAGAAGGTTCTGATTTAACCCAGACCAATAGAAAGGGACCCTCACATTGGTGGAGAGCAGGGGTTCAAGTAGCCCAGACAACAGCAAGTGATCTTCCCATTGGTGGGTGGGCACCAAGGGTGGGTTCAAGTAACCCAGACCAATGGCAAGTGATCCTCCCATTGTTGGAGAGCAGGTTCTCAGGTAACCCAGAACAATGGCATGCCTTCCTCACATTGGTGGAGAGCGGGATGATATGATATGATAGGTTATTTATAACGTGCTTAATACTGAGAGGTTTCCAAGTGCGGATCAGGGAATTGTACCTGTGTTGCTTCATGTCATCTTGTTTCCAAGGCGAGCATGTTGCCGCTGAGCTATCCTCACGGAATGGGTTCAAGTAACCGGACCAACAGCAAGGGATCCTCCTATTGGTGGAAAGCAGGGGTTCAAGTAACCCAGACCAACAGCAAGTGATCCTCACATTGGTGGAGACCAGGCATGGGTTCAAGTAACCCAGACCAATGGCAAGGGGTCCTCACATGGGTGGAGAGCAGGGGTTCAAGTAACCTAGAGCGATGGCAAGTGATTCTCCCATTGGTGGAGAGCAGGGGTTCAAGTAACACAGACCAATGGCAACTGATCCTCCCGTTGGTGGAGAGCAGGTGTTCAAGTAACCCAGACCAATAGGAAGTGATCCTCCAATTCGTTGAGAGCAGGGGTTAAAGAACCCAGACCAAATGAAATTGATCCTCCCATTGGTGGAGAGAAAATGTTTAATTACCCAGGCCAATGGAATGTGATCCTCTTATTGGTGGAGAGCAGGTGTTCAAGTAACCCAGATAAATAGCAAGTGATCCTACCATTGGTGGAGAGCGGGGGCTCAAGTAAGCCAGAGCTATTGCAAGGGATCTTCCCATTGGTGGAGAGCAGGGAAGGGTTAAAGTAACACAGACCAATGGAAAGGGATCCTCAGATTGGTGGAGAGAAGGGGCCCAGGCAACCCAGACCATTGGCAAGTGATCCTCCCATTGCTGTAGAGCAGGGGCTCAAGTAACCCAAACCAATGGCAAGTGATCCTCCCATTGGTGGAGAGCAGGGGTTCACGTAACCCAGATAAATGGAAAGTGATCTCCCATTGGTGGAGAGCAGGGGATCAAGTAAGCCAAAGCAATGGCAAGGGATCCACCCATTGGTGGACACCACAGGTCGGTTCAAGTAACCCAGACCAATGGCATGAATTCCTCAGATTGGTGGAAGGAAGGGGCTCAGGTAACACAAACCAATGGTAAGTGATCCTCCCATTGGTGCAGAGCAGGGGTTCAGGGATCCCAGACCAATGGCAAGTGATCCTCCCATTGGTGGAGATCAGGGGTTCAGGGAACCCAGACCAATGGCAACTGATCCTCCATTGGTGGAGAGGGGTGGTCAAATAACCCAGACCAATGGCAAGCAATCCTCCTACTGGTGGAGGGAGAGCAGTGGTTCAAGTAACCCAGACCAATGACAAGTGATCCTCCCATTGGAGGAGAGCAGCAATTGAAGTAACCCAGACCACTGGCAAGTGATCCTCATATTGGTGGAGAGCAGATGTTCAAGTAGCCCAGAACAATGGCAAGTGATCCTACCATTTCTGGAGAGCAGGGGTAGGTTCAAGTAACCCAGAACAATGGCAACTGACCCTCCCATTGGCGGAGAGCAGGAGGTCAAGTAACCAGACCAATTGATACTGACTCTCCCATTGGTGGAGAGCAGGGTTTCAAGTACCCATACCAATGGAATGTGATCCTCCCATTGGTGGAGAGCAGGGTGTTAAATAACCCAGACCAATGGCAAACGATCCTCCCATTGGTGGAGAGCAGGGGTTTACATAACCCATACAAATGGCAAGAGATCCTTCCATTGCTGGAGAACAGGGGGTTCAAGTAACGCAGAGCAATGGCAAGTGATTCCCCCATTGTGGAAAGAAGGGATTCAAGTAACCCAGACCAATGGTAAGTGATCCTCCCATTGGTGGAGAGCAGGGGTTTAAGTAACACAGACCAATGGCAAGTGATCCCTCCATTGGTAGAGAACAGGGGTTCAGGTAACCCAGACCAATAGCAAGTGATCTCCCATTGGTGGAGATCAAGGGTTCAAGTAACCCAGACCAATGGTAAGTGATCATCCCATTTCTGGAGAGCAGGGGTTGGTTAAAGTAGTCCAGACGAAAGGCAAGTGACCCTCCCATTGGTGGAGAGCAGGCACGATTCCAGTTATAATTTCAAAAATAAAGTTTCTAAACACAAAACCTTTGAATACAAAGTTTAGAAAAAAAAATGTGGATGCTTTTGTTAAAGGGTTTAGTTTAGTTTCGTATAGTAAACAGGGGTTTGGGGGGCCCCCCATTAAAAAAATGCACTTGAAAATGTGTAGATAAGGGGTTCAAGTAACCCAGACAAATAGCAAGTGATCCTCCCATTGGTGGAGAGCAGGGGGTCAAGTAACCCAGACCAACAGCAAGCAATCCTCCCATTGGTGTTCAAGTAACCCAGACCAACAGCAAGCAATCCTCCCATTGGTGTTCAAGTAACCCAGACCAATAGCAAGTGATCCTCCCATTGGCGGAGAGCAGGGGTTCAAGTAACCCAGACCAATGTCAAGCGATCCTCCCATTGGTGGAGAACAGAGGTGGGTTCAAGTAACCCAGACCAATGGCAATGTAAACCTTTCAGAACTTGTTACTTTAGTTTTAGTGGCCCTAGGTCACCG
Organism: Ambystoma mexicanum; assembly: GCF_040938575.1. Classification (NCBI taxonomy): domain Eukaryota; kingdom Metazoa; phylum Chordata; class Amphibia; order Caudata; family Ambystomatidae; genus Ambystoma; species Ambystoma mexicanum. The sequence goes on along the minus strand of NC_090929.1, from coordinate 1,734,431,026 downwards.
GGTGCCATGGAATTCAGGGATCTTGGGGTTTAGTCAGTTATATGGGCTACAACTCGTGGTCGCCTGGGGATGGGCCAGGTCATGCTCTGGCCAGTGTGAGATAACATGCACACCAGGCGCTGGTCTACGATCATGGCCTTGTAGGGCACATTCCTTTCAGGTAAAAGATATATTTACAACACAATGGGCCTCATTACGAGGTGGGCGGAATGGGTTTAACGGCGCCAGTAATGGTGCCGGTGCCGGTAAACCCATTCCACCCTATTACGAGGTTCCCTTGCGGGACCTGCATGTCTGGTCAGACCAGACGTCCTTTGCGGGTCCTGCAAGGGGACCAGGGAGCTAATAACGGGCCTGTTATTAACAGGCCCGTTATTAGCTCCCTCCCCATTCCCATTCAGCCCTATGGGGGCTCAAATGGGAATGGGGGTGGGTTTTTTGTATGAGGAATGACCTGGTCCTCCAAGGTTGGAATGGCCCGGTAATTCCTCATTCAAGGAACCCGGACCCGAGTTTGGAGGCAGCCATGGCCTTATTAAGGGCATTGCTAACTCCAAACTCGTAATGAGGCCCAATGTGTTTTATGGTGGTTGGGGGGTGAGTTGTCCTCATGGGATCTCGGGCATGTCTGGAGATTTTCTGCAATTCGGGCCTAGTGCATGAAATGATGCATTCGCTGTGCAGGCCTTGTCTCAAAGCTGTAGTTGATAACATCTATGCAAAATGCACTAACATGCTCACCAATATGGCAGGTTTGTGCGTGCCCTCGGCTACACTATGTGGGTATATTATATTGGGGTGGGGTCCTACCACGGTCCCCCATTACCCCTGGCCCATCATAGTGATTTGAATCCAGCTCGTCTTACTCTATATTTCTTAAGGGGGTGGGACGGGGTTGTCCCCTTCCCAACAACTGCTATACTGTTTCCATGTATGTGCGAGACTAGGTTTCCAGTCTGATAGTCATTGTTAAAGAGCCTCTCTGCGGTTCTGTTACTGGTAAGTGGTGCTGCCACCCGCCTGTCCCTTAATGCTGCTCTTCAGCTCGGATGCAGGGACACATATTTGGTGAACAGAGTGGATGGCAGTTTTCTGCACATACGCTGGGACTCTGTTTGGTCTCTTTTTCCATGTCACACAACTGTCCCATTCTGTTAAGCTGCCAGTTGGGGTGCGCTGGCATTTGGTGTGCATTGAGCAGCTCTGGTGGTAGGCTCTCTCCTCGATCATTCGCTGGAAATTCTGGGATTTGTAGTTCTCTAGGGAAAGTAGATAAATGCTACATTTGGAAATAGTTATGGGTTAATCAAGAATGGTAACATTACAATTGCACATGAAGGACAGATAGGGGCTAGGGCCCTTGCAACTGTAACATTTACCCTCTGGGGTCGAACTGGATCTGCTCACCACCCTGTTAGGCCTCCCACCCCAGGCTTAGAGGGGCCCCATACGGTCTTGACAAGGTCAGGCTATTGCCCCTGTCCAAGCATTTAATTGCATGATGCATGCATGTGTTTGCTAAGCTTATACGGCGCCCCCATGGAAGTTATTTATAGGACAGCAAGAGCATATATTTAGCATATGAAAACTTCTCAAAAGTGATTGAGATTGGGAATGCTGTTAAAATACTGGGTGAAGCTTCATGAACGTGATGTACAATGGCAAAGCTGTCAAACACCAGTAAAGCCTCAGGAAAATGATTTATACTGGGACTGCTGCCATAATGTGGGTGAAGCTTCATGAAAGTGATGTACAACGGCAAAGCTGTCAAACACCAGTAAAGCCTCAGGAAAATTATTTGCTCTGGGACTGCTGCCATAATGTGGCTGCAGCTTCATGATAGTGATGTACAATGGCAAAGCTGCCAAACAGCATTAAAGCCTCAGGAACATTATTTACAGTGGGACTACTGCCATAATGTGGCTGCAGCTTCATGAAAGTGATGTACAATGGCAAAGCTGCCAAACACCAGTAAAGCCTCAGGAAAATGAGTTACACTGGGACTGCTGCTATAATGTGGCTGCAGCTTCATGAAATTGATGTACAACAGCAAAGCTGCCAAACACCAGTAAAGCCTCAGGAACATTATTTATACTGGGACTGCTGCCATAATGTGGGTGCAGCTTCATGAAAGTGATGTACAATGGTCAAGCTGTCAAACACCAGTAAAGCCTCAGGAAAATGATTTGCTCTGGGACTGCTGCCATAATGTGGCTGCAGCTTCATGAAAGTGATGTAAAATGGTCAAGCTGTCAAACACCAGTAAAGCCTCAGGAAAATGATTTGCTCTGGGACTGCTGCCATAATGTGGCTGCAGCTTCATGAAAGTGTTGTACAATGGCAAAGCTGCCAAACACCAGTAAAGTCTCAGGAACAAGATTTACACTGGGACTGCTGCTATAATGTGGCTGCAGCTTCATTAAAGTGATGTACAATGGCAAAGCTGTCAAACACCAGTCAAGTCTCAGGAACATTATTTACAGTGGGTCTGCTGCCATAACGTCGGTACAGCTTCATGAAAGTGTTGTACAATGGCAAAGCTGCCAAACACCAGTAAAGTCTCAGGAACAAGATTTACACTGGGACTACTGCCATAATGTGGCTGCAGCTTCATGAAAGTGATGTACAATGGCAAAGCTGTCAAACACCAGTAAAGCCTCAGGAAAATGAGTTACACTGGGACTGCTGCTATAATGTGGCTGCAGCTTCAGGAAAGTGATGTAAAATGGTCAAGCTGTCAAACACCAGTAAAGCCTCAGGAAAATGATTTGCTCTGGGACTGCTGCTATAATGTGGCTGCAGCTTCATGAAATTGATGTACAACAGCAAAGCTGCCAAACACCAGTAAAGCCTCAGGAAAATGAGTTACACTGGGACTGCTGCTATAATGTGGCTGCAGCTTCAGGAAAGTGATGTAAAATGGTCAAGCTGTCAAACACCAGTAAAGCCTCAGGAAAATGAGTTACACTGGGACTGCTGCTATAATGTGGCTGCAGCTTCATGAAATTGATGTACAACAGCAAAGCTGCCAAACACCAGTAAAGCCTCAGGAACATTATTTATACTGGGACTGCTGCCATAATGTGGCTGCAGCTTCATGAAAGTGTTGTACAATGGCAAAGCTGCCAAACACCAGTAAAGTCTCAGGAACAAGATTTACACTGGGACTGCTGCCATAATGTGACTACAGCTTCATTAAAGTGATGTACAGCTGTCAAATACCACATGAGCACCTGTGGTGGAGCCATAAAACCTTAAGTGCAGCACATTGAGTGGTAGGTGCACCTTGTGGGAACACATGAGCACCTGTGAGAGAACCATAACACCTTAGGTGCAGCAAATTGAGGGGCATATGCGCCCTGTGGCAACACATGAGCACCTGTGAGAGAGCCATAACACCTTAAGTGCAGCACATTCAGGGGTGGATGCGCCCGGTGGGAACACATGAGCACATAGGAGAGGACCATAAAACCTTAAGCGCAGCACAGTGAGGGGTGGGTGCACCCTGTGGGAACACATGAGCACCAGTGGCGGAGCTATAACACATTAAGTGCAGCACATTCAGGGGTGGGTGCACCCTGAGGGAACAAATGAGCACCTGCGAGAGAACCATGAAACCTTAAGAGCAGCACATTGAGGGTTGGATGCACACTGTGGGAACACATGAGCACCTGTTGTGAAGCCATAACATCTTAAGTGCAGCACATTCAGGGTTGGGTGCACCCTGAGGGAATACGTGAGCAACTCTGAGAGAACCATAACACCTTAAGTGTAGCACATTGAGAGGTCTATGCACTCTGTGGGAACACAGGAGCACCTGTGTCAGAGCCATAACACCTTAAGTGCAGCACATTGAGGGGTGGGTGCACCCTGTGGAAACACATGAGCACCTGTGAGAGAACCATAAGTGTAGCACATTGAGGGGTGGGTGCACCCTGTGGAAACACATGGGCACCTGTGAGAGAACCATAACACCTTAAGTGTAGCACATTGAGGGGTCTATGCACCCTGTGGGAACACAGGAGCACCTGTGGCGGAGCCATAACCTCTTAAGAGCAGCACATTGAGGGGTGGGTGCACCCTGTGGAAACACATGAGCACCTGTGAGAGAACCATAAGTGTAGCACATTGAGGGGTCGGTGCACACTGCAGGAGCACATGAACACCTATGAGAGAACCATAAAAAAAGAAAGAGGATGGGCACAAAAGGAAGAGTAGACAAATATGAGAGTGGATGCATAAGGAGGAGCAAATAAGTAAGGAAGAAAGAGCAAAGGAGCAAAGAAAGTATTATAATAGGCAGAGAGCAATCAAAGAACGAGACAGGCTAGAAAAGAAGAGAGAAGAGGAAGAAGAACAGAAACTACGAGATAAAAGAATGGAAAGGCAAAGAGATAGAGAGGTGCATAGAGCAAAAAAAAGAAGGGAAGAGAAAATACAGGAGGAGTAAAGGGTTAGATGGGAATCAAAGAAACAAAGGAAATTTGACGAATAAATGGAGCGAATAAGGAGCAGAGAGAACGTGACATTGATTGCATTGAGAAAGAGCTGATGGAACCGAGTCCAATAATATCATGGGGCGACAGAGGAGTTTTTCCCGTCACAAGGTGCGATGGGTACACCTAGATTTAAAATTTTGAGATAGGAAGTATTGGACATAGGATAAAAAAATTAATTGAGAAGCAGGGGAAAAGACGATCGATTTATAGTTGTTCAGTCACGAGGCAAGGAAGGAAGCCCCCTTAATCCCATGTGAATAGGTTGATGTCATTGCCAGGTAGAAGGCAATCAGGAACCATTGTTCCCATTATGGATAGGCAGACGATGGGAGCCGATTGCGGATTTGGGGTTTCGCAATTCCCCTTGTTAGAGAAAGGAGGGGTCAGACCGCAGGATATTTCCTGGCCCCAGACGGATAAGGATAATTTAAGATGTAAACTCCCAAGTTTAACGGCGGTGGAGGAAAATGGATTTATGAGCTAGAGAAGATGACAGGAGGAAATACTCTAGCCATAGGGGGCATTAAGGGTCTCCTAGCAGATATTCTTGGGAAAAGGGCTAAGGACATTTGGACGAGAGCAGGTTACCCACGTGTCACGACACAGAACACAGCTCATGGTGGAGTGTCATTTAATAAATGCATGGCAGCTTTTTGGAAAGTGCTCAGGGTACAGTATCCTGATACGTCAGATATGGGTGCAATTATGGCACAAAAAATGAAAGATGACGAAGATCTGCTTGCTTATATGCAAAGCATTCAGGAAGGTGGACCTTGGAAATGAGGGAGCTGTGCGGGGAAATCAGTGGCAGTATTTTGCCACATTCTGTGTCAAGGATTGCCAGAGCAAGTCCAGAGACAGCTCAAGAAATTAGTGGGAATGGAAGCGAAGCGCTAGGCAGAGATACAGTTGACTATCGTGCATTAGGGCCAATTGTTGCAAGAGAAAAAAAAGAAGAAGGAGGATGCCAGAATACCTGAGGACGCTAAGCTAGTTCAGAAGAAATTGTAAAAGTACGGCATAGAAGGAGCGGTACTGACAAGCGCAGAGGGGCTGGAAACACAGCAAGCAGCGGGTATGACACAGGCAAAGAATTAACTCCAATCGGATCAAGGAGGGAATGGGTTTATGCCGCGAGGCAGAGGAATGGGTGTCAGGGGAAGAGGTGGCTTCCATAATAATCAAAGTGGCTTTTAAAATAACCAAGGTGGGTTTCAGAATATGCAGAATGATACTCAAAATATCCTGGGTGTTAGTCTTAGCAGTGCACGGTGGTGGTGCGAGTTATGGTTGCTTAGCTGACATAAAAGAAAGGGGCTAAGGAAGTGATGGCGTCAGTGATGGCACCAATGACATGAGTGGTGGCATCTGTTATGGTCGGGGTGGTACTGGTAGGAGTAGAGAGTACTGATGGTAAAAATGGGTGATTAGCCTACCATAACTCCCGAATTTTAGGGGTTTTTAGATTTTACTTGTAATCATAAGGTCCTTTTTACAAAGTTTATGTACAGAATGGCATAGGTTTTTAATAGGGCAACTTAACCATAACGTCCCTTCAACAAAGTTTTTTTGTAGTGAATTTTGGACGTTTTTAGTAGGGCAACGTAACCATAATGTCCCGTTGAGAAAAGTTTTTTGAATTATGTGCATACGTTTGCAGTACTGTAAGAGAAGCATAACATAAGTTCACCAAAGTTTTTATTGAGCATTTAGAAGGATTCCAATAGTAACACATAAGCATACTGTAAAGTAACATTTGACTGCAGTGCCCATCTTTTTACAAATTGTACAGTAGCATATGCTGTAGCACAGCATGGCCACATGGCACAAAACCCATACATAATTGACATTAGTATGGGTGAGTCCTTGATAGTGCGGAAGGACAGTGTATATTGATGTTTGAACTTGTAACTGAAACAATTTCCGTTCACAACTCAACAGGGCAAGTTTGCACCACAATAGAAGCAAGAGTGCATACCGAGGTCTTTGAATCAGTAAACTCCATTGCACCCTAAAAGAATAGGGGCTGAATGCCAGTAGCTATACAGATTTTATGACACTAACCCATTGCAACGAAAAGATTTCTTTTCCAGGATGGCCACCATGGAAAGGAAAGGATGGTCGTTGCATGGAAAGTCTTTTTCCGCTTTCTATTATAGGTGCCAGAAAATAAAAAAGGTAAAACGTGTGCCAGTAGTGGGTGAAGAAGATTTGTATTTGTTTCAAAATGTGTGTTTTTTAGCAACACCTTTAACAGAAAGCCAGTGCCTGGTGCACATGGCGACTGCAATGCAATGTTTTGTCCCAACCAGTAAATGGCAGTATGTACGGCTCCGACATTGTGATCACTCAGCATACCTACAGCGTACCCTTCAGAGGCGAAAGGCGTACCTTTGGTTTCTTATGAACATAACGACACTTGTGAAGTGTGAAAACACTACCACATGTAAAAGTCAAAGGTGTTTGTTTGTGCGCAATGACCTTTCAATAAATGTGTGGAACATACAGGGAATACGTTTGGCAAAAATGTACGTACAGAAGTCAAAGAATTAGTCTACTAATGTGTGGACAAAATCACAACAAACCCTGTGAGGCAAAGTACAAGAATGGTAGAAATATTGCAAGCAACACCATTGCCATCGAACTGTGCAAACATTTTTGTGAAAGTGTCACAAGGTGAAATGGGTGAAGAAATGGGTAGTGAGAAGGTATAGGGAATCAATCTTTCAGAGATGTTCTTGTACAGCAAATACTTGTATTGCACCTGAGCGCATTTTGTCACTTTTCGAAAGAGAGCGCATATGACAACATAGAGTTTTCAAGCAGAACTGCTCTTGGTAATTGGGGCATCTGGGTAACAGAAAGTACCCTAACGGCACAAAAGCATAATAGATGGCATTGAGCCTTACGTTGGCAAAGCAAGTGGTATTCAATAGCGTTCTGGATAATGTACTTTGGCAGCGTAAAGAAATGATGCCATAAAGACTTATGTACCGTCATATGACACCTACTAAAGGACATACTACAACCTGCAACTTAGAATGGCACATTGCGAAGGGAAACATGAAATGAGTAAAAAAAAAACTAACATGTAAAAATTAGTAAGGTACTTTTTTTCACAATGCACAACGCTAAATCATCGCTCTCTCCTCAATGGCCAAGAAATTGGAAGTGAGTGTCTCTATAGAACATTGAAAAGGTGAAGTCTGATGGGCACGTTGATTTTTTTCCCCACACAATAACCATGTGTTGGCCGCACAGTTTTTAGCACACACACAGTATGCACTTGCGACACAGTAGTCGGTTTCCTCTCACAATTAATGACAAGACGGCGGCAATCGCTGTGAAGTAGTCCATTATAATGTTAGTGGCAATGGTAACGTTGTTGTTTGATTGCAGTGAAATGAAGCGTAGTTCACACAGTAGGCGTATTGGTGTCACAGTGATTTACAAGGCAACATGAATGGCTGCGAACTATGACACCAGAAAGGACGGTATTTTGCTTCGTACCGCTACAACTACGTACGGGCATAAAGGTCTGATGCGGTCATCCCATTGAATGATGACGCACATACAACCGGTGACGAATAGCTGTACTTGACGATTGAAAAACCCATCACTCGGACGCTGGAAACCATGACAGTCGCAATGAGGAAGGAAGTAACAGGAGAAAAAATGAAAAATCTATCAATACGAAGCCTTTGTGGAAAGGTAAGGTGTAACACATAACATTTCTATAAACAATTAATGTTATATGGGGAAAAGTAGTAACTCACTACAAATGGTGACAAGGTACTAGGTAAAAAAATATCAATGCCACATAAATTTCGTAGGTAATAGTGGAAATTGTAGTGACTTCGTACAGACGGCGTTAATGTGCAATCTGAAATTTCAACGGCACACAAAGTTTAAAATGCATTACTAGGAATAATTATTTTTATTTTCTACAGACTAAGTAAGTAATGGCAGATTTGTGAAAAGGCCTGAAAGATTTGCTTACATGATATGCACTGGCTCCATTTCGGCCTCCGCAGTCACACAGTACTTCTTTGCAAGAAGACATTCTTGGGAACTGTTATTTCATGTGCTTTTCAAACCTTTTTCACGCATAACTTATCAAAGCGAATGTTTCACAAACTGTGACTCCCTACATTCTTTCTGTCTCTGTTCCCTGTACGTCAAGGTCGAAAAACAATTGACCCTTATGATGTCTGCTACATGTGCCACCATACTGAGCGTCTACTGAAAAAATGAAATAAAATGAACTGACCTTCACTTCGAACGTAAATACATTCTCATTTTGCAACAACATAGCAGCAGTCAATCATGAGAACCGTTACTCCCGACCACGTGCAGAGTTGCTGCATTTGCAAAACCGTGCAGGTGGATACGTCAGATTCCAAAATATAGGGCGCCAGTGTAACCGCAGTACTTTTGGTGGTTGTTTCTTACATAGACCCACTAAGGAGTTGTCGTACAGTGACTACCAAGTTTCACTGTTGCCGTACGGCATGCCATGGATTAGCCAATAGAAATATGCTCCACTGAGCGAACAGGGAAGTGGGACCGTGGAGCGGACATAGATATCACTAATTTTTAGAGTGCTACTTTTTGATCGTTTTAAAGGAAAGTGCAGTAGGATTTGTGACAAAATTTACAAAAGCACACCTTTGGGAAAAAGCCCCTGCCCATGCCACAAAAATGATGACAATCCGTCCAGTGGTTTGGACTGTAGCCGTGCGCAAAGTTTTTCTCCCATTCAGTCTATGGGAAAAAAAGACGTTTTAGGACCCACTATAACTTTGCCCCCCCTATAACTTTGCCCCCCCCCTTGACGATTCCTTACCAAAATTTGGGGGAAAATTCAGAGTGGCCCATATATTTTTTTTTATATACTTTGGTAAAGATTCGTTCAGGGGGAGCCGAGTTATAAGCCGCCCAAAAAGTGTTCTTCCTATGGAAACAGCAACTTAACCATAACTACATGGCCACTACTGTGGCCATGTAATACAAGACACCTTTTTCAGGCTCTGAAGAAAGCACAAGTGAACAAGGAAAACATTGAATGGACTGAGGAAATGGGGGGAGGGTTTGAGGAATTGAAAAAAGCTATTTGTACAGCTTCAGTTTCAGTTCTTCCTGTTTTCGCACACGAATGGAACAGTTATGACAGCGGTGCTTACACAGAAGACCACACTTGGATACAAACCTCTGGCATATTATAGTGGCATTCTAGATCCGGTTGTGAGAAGACACTTTCCTTGTGAACAATCGCTGGCAGCAGCCGCATTCACTATTGAGAAGTCTGCAAGCAATTTGATGGGGTGTTCCATGACTTTATTTGTTGAGCATGCTCTGTTTGCTGTCTTGGAAAAATATAAGGGTACATTGATATCTCAGAGGGCTTCTGCTTGAGGTAGTCATATCGAATCCAGCAATCAAAATAGTCAGGTGTAAAATAGTGAACCCTGCCACATTTGTGGCCGAACATTTGGCAGCGGATGAGCAAGTGCATGTTTTCTCCAATTATGAGGAATATTATGATGAGATTCCAAGGGTGAAGGAGAACGCTCTGTCAGGGGGAAGGTTCTATTTATTGACAGGTCTTCAAAAATGTATGAAACTGATGGAGAGAGGCATTCACGTTCAACTGTGGCAAGTCACAGAGCTAATGGGAAATTTGAAGTAGTAGCAAGTATGAGACTACTGTCTCACTTTAGGCACAGGCTGCAGAATTAGTGGTGCTCATTGTCGCGCTAGAGAAACACGAAGGGCAGGAAGTGATGGTCTATAGTGACTCTGCCTATGTCATGTCAATAGTGCATGCAGGGCTAGCATGTTGGAAAAGGACGGGTTGCCTCCAAGAGGACGGCACCACCAGTGCAACACGCTGATTTATTTGACAGGCTTATTAAGGCACTACAACTCCCAGTAGCCAATGCAATAGTTGAGTGCACAGCACATACTACTGATTTTATTTCATGCTGGAATGAAGTCACAGAAAAAGAGACCAAAAGGGTTGCATATTCTGATATGCAAACCTGATATTTCAAGTTTCGATACTCCAGATGTAAAAGAAAAAATGGTCACGATTATGATTGCAAATTAAGGATTTAATCATTTGTCTAGAACACAGCTGATGGAAGTTCAAGGCAGTGCTCCACAGGAACAGAAGGAGCTGAGGACACAGAGGGGGTGTTTTTGATCCCTCTCTGAAGCATTGTGGTGACAGAACAGCATTGGAAAGCCGGTGATGCCTGTAGCCTTATTCAGGGTAGCGTTAGAGCAGCTACACTACCCTGCACATGTAACTAAGGAAAGCCTGGCAGCAGCTATAGTGGAGGATTGGTTTGTAGCAAACCTGTTAGAACATTTTGATTTGTATGTAGTAAATTGCATCGTATGTCAAAGGTTTAGTGGTGGGCACACACTGTGAACAATCAGAGGACTGATTCCTCAACCGAATGGTCCTTTTCAGAATTTAAATATTGACTCTGTTGGTATGCTACAAGTATGTAGGGGATATAGGTATATGATAGTGGTGGTGTGCCCCTTTTTGAGATGGATTGAATCTGGTCCATGTACACTTGCACTGTGAAGTTTTTAATCTGAGAAGTCTTTCCTAGATGGGGAGTATGTGAGGTGCTGGGATCCAACAATGGGCCTCATTTTGTTGACGAAATATTCAAGCAGGTTAGCCTATTACTTAGTATTAAACATATGTTTTCTTCTGTTTATGACCCGCAAGCAAACGGATTGTGTGAGAGACTCAATGGTCTTCTCAAGGAAAGAATCGCTAAACTCAAATTGACATTGAAGAATGGATGGCTGTATTGCCTGCCCCTCGCATTATATGCATTAAGTAATCCGCCCAGGTCGGACCACCACCTCACACCCATGAGCTAGTTACAGGAAGGCGAATGTGAATGCCCCTGACACCTCCATTGAGGAATAGAAGTGATGCCCAGACAACTGCAGAATTGTTAGGAGATGAGCTACATGTATATTCAACATGTATGGCCTCTAGTTTATCTGTCATTTCAGATCAACTCAAGCGTAAGGGGTAACGGTCTCAGGACACAGATGAAGATCATTCAGCAACTGGATCTAAAGAACTATGTGTACCTAAACTATTTGTTGAAGATCCCGTTTTAATTCGCAACTTCACTAGGAAGTGGCATGAGCCCCATTTTAGTGGGCAATCCATAGTGGAAAATGTCACTCCCTCAGCAGTAAAAGTTCAAGAAAGGCAAGCCTGGATCAACTTGGTTGACGTGAAGCCGTATGCTGAAAAGGCTGGAACACCCCCACCCATTTCGGAAGCAAGACAAGAAGAAGCAGTTCAGCATTTGCAGACTCGATTGAGGATGAGGAAGAAGGACGCTAAGGTTGTTAATTAAATAAATGCAAGTGTGCATTTGGACTGTGGCTTATTCCAGACATTCTTTATAGATATTTTAGCAGGAGTGCGAAAGTAACTGTTCTTGAGCCACAGAAATCTTTTAAATCGGACTTTAGAAAAGTGCTGATGTGCTAAAGATGCCAGATCTTGATTTTATATTTGAAGATTGGAAAAGGGAGCAGTTGCCTGACTCGTTTCTTACTGAGTTTCTCTTTGGTCAGACCCATGGTTTTGTCTAATGTCGATGATCATAGACTACTTCTCGCTGTCTTTGTTTTTATACTCTGAGCTTATCCTGCTCTTGTTGGACGTAGCACTGACATACGCACTTCTGTGCAGGATCCTAAGAATGGCCCTGCAATTAGAAGATTACTGGCAGTGATAATTGAGCAAATTCGGCAGCTACCTAAGTATCTAACAAGGCTACCTGATTTTAAAGTTTTTTTCCTCCCTTAAAAAGCAATATACAGGCATAATGTGGTCCTTTGAGAATAATGCAATTCCAGAAAGTGAGAAAACTCAACGGCATGTAAAGAGGTTCCAATGGTGGGGTCTCATGTATGGGTGCATAATACACGCGTGCTCAGCGTGTATTATTGATCCACACTGCTTAACTCGTTGGTTCCAGGTGGGAAGGACTCCCTTTGATCCTTCCCACATCAGTTACTTATGCAGAGTTAGATGTTGCAAGAAGACCAAGGCCATATGTGATTGTCCCTACAGCAGTGACACATGTAAAATCACCAATTTCTCTGACAAGTCTTCCTATGATTCCCCCTGTCGGAAGGATGTATACTGACGTATTTAATGATTTTCTTATACAAGCTCATTTGGCAAGAAAGAGACCCACGAGAAGTGCAAGAGAAGATGATTATGAAGTGAATAATTATCTAGATAGTAAAGCACATTTGGGGAACAACATGTGGTATCAACACATGAAGGAGGTAGCAAAGAGAACCTCTGAGGAGGATTGCTATGTATGTGCTCTCCTACCTTAGGCTATGGGGAAGTGTAAGATATTTATAGCTATAGAAATAGACGTCCAGACAGCTCATTGCCTGACTCACCTTTCACTTTGTCATACAAGAGGTCAGTTACAGGGTCTAACGGCATCCTTGGTATGGGTGACGGAATGGTCGGTTCCAGAAGAAGATGATCATGTTCAAGACTTAAATACAAGAGCACACACCAGAGATCATGTGATAAGATATGAACAGCGTGGCATGAAGGGAGCAGAAAGCAGTTGTGAGATAAATAAGAATATTAATTGTTAATGAAAGATTGATCAAGAAATACGAGGAAAGGAAAGAGGACAGAGGAAGATCTGGGAACAGGACATTCTCCAGATGGCTGGCTGGGAAGAAGGCATAGTCGTATGAAGAGCTGTAGCAGTAACAAACCAGTCAGTGGTTGTGGTCATCACAAACCAGTTATAGATCGTGTGGAAAAAGGAGGTAAACCTTTCTGACCGAGGCTTGCAATATTGCTGACATGGGTCGAAGATAAAGGAGGACCGTTGCAGATAGTGCCTCTGGCTAGTGCAGAGTTATGCTTCAGAAATAATGGCACATGAAAAGTTGGAGAGAATCAGCAGTGCAGCCTAATCTTCAATGTACCAGGAGTGAAGGATGTTAATGTTAATGTTAAAGGACATTTGTACCGCGCCCTATCACCACCGTAGTGGTCCCTTGGTGCTCTGGCGGCTCTGAAAGAGGAGGGGAGGTTGAGTTAGTGGGAGGAAGCAGGAAAAGTGCAAGAGAGCAGTGATGTGCTGTTGGCGGCCTCAGCCTGGTGGGTCAGTTGGCTGGGCCTGGGGTGTTTGCGGCCGGTAGTCGTCGTGTACTGTTGTGCAAGGCTATGTGTGTTTTTGTTTTGTTGTTGCAATGTAGTGAAGTTTGTGCGGTTTGTTGTGCTGTAGGTTTTGGTTGTGTTTGGTTTGGAGTTTGAGAGGTGTATGCAGAAAGGGAAATTGTTAGTAGGGTTAGTTAGTTTGCGTCTCTATCCTGAATATGGGAAAGTAGTGATAATAGATCACTACTGGGCCTGTGGATCCAAAGCATATATGAAGCTGCCCAGAGACTGGGGCGGACTGTGTTCTATAGCACTTCTTCATGTTCTAGCATTAGTCATTCCAAGAAGTGACCTGACCATTGGTGTGTTCCCAAAAGAAGATGCTCACCTGAGAAAGAGGAGATCAAGTGGATCCTTCAATCGAACAAAGAGGGAAAACTACTTCCCAGCCAAATCAATAGAAGCCTTCAACTCTATTCCTTATGAACACATGTTTTTCAGTCAGGCTTCAGCAGTGTTCATGATAATCTTTATGCCATTGATCCAGATGATCGCGATTGCAAATGGTTGCAGATTACCAGATCGGAACTCCTGCAGACGATCAATACTACCATAAATGGATTTAATGCCATTAAGAAAGAGAATTGAGAGCCATATGACTGATGACTCTTCAGAACAGATATGGCGTGACAGCTATGGATGGAGGTGTTTGTGCCAAAATCGGAGAATCATGTTGCACATTCATACCTTCTTATGATGATGACAATGGGACCTTGACAGATGCCATAACGATGTTGACAAACTTGCAAGTCAAGATGGAAGATGAAGTGGAAGACATTGCAGGTGACAGCTGGTTTGCGCAAATCTTCTCATGGGATCCACAATGGGTGGCGAATATCTTCAAGTTTCTTGGAGCCTTGTTAGTGATGACCATGTTTGGATTCTGTGTGATCAGAATAATAATTACACAGTGTAAGAAGACAGCAAAGAAAGCAACAGGAATGAAGATCATGATCGATGTTGAGTCTGGATTAAGGCCCAAAGAGCTGATAGTTGAAGAAATCAGAGACTATGTAAAGGCCAGTATTCATGCATCTGAGGGAATAGACTGCAGACAATGCACCAATATGAATGTATAGAATCTGGATGTTCCATGCTGCACTTTAGCAAACTTGAACCCTGTAAATAAAAAGGGCTGAAAGTGTGGTGCAGCTGAAAGGAATAGCTGATGGCAAAGGAATGTTCAAGAAGGCATGCCTGGTCCAGTGTCAAGAGTCGTGGCCGCCTGGAGCCTGGTTATCTACACGAGAAGATACAATGAACCTGAGAAACAAGCAGAGCACCTGGTTGAGGTATAATGGAAAAACACTAGAAGTGCCAAGATTTCTTCATTTAATAGTATTAAAAGCAACAAAGCAGCTCAAAATGGTAGCATAATACAGTGAACTACCCACATATGGAAGCACTGGGGCAGTTACATAGGAGTGTGATTTGAAAGCTCGGAAGTCGAAGTTGTCCTGCGGAGGTCTGTAGAAGAAAAAGCCACGCACATTCAAAAGTCTTCAACATTAGGAACTGGTCTGAGCCCGATTGAGGGAGACCGAAGGTGTAATAAGTTATGGGACGGGAACCCCTCTAAGTAGTTATTTAAGTTTGGGGAAGGGAATCTCTGCAAGTGTTTTGGTTTGCTGAGAACGGTCTGAGCCCGACTGAGGGAGACCGATGTGAACTTTTGCTATGAAAGGTCTGAGCCCGACTGAGGGAGACCGTTGTGAACCTTTGCTTTAAGAGGTCTAAGCCCGACAGACACTTTTTGGTGAACTGTGTTTTGGAAATTGGAAGGTAAGACTTTACCGTGGATGGCCAGATGGGCGTCAATCCACGTTTTGAACTGCCTATTGTGTTAAGAGCCTGAGCCAGAGTGTATCATCTTGCCTAAGGGACAGCCTTACTCAGTGCTGTCCAACGTGGGGAGGAGAGCTGACTCAGCCACCTTTATTGTTTATATTTGAACACTGACTTTCTTTTGCATACATATCTTCCTTTACACACTTTTTGTACCCGAGATAGGCCATGCATTAGGTTTTTGTTAGTGTAGGCCATTTTGATTTGATGGACTCAACTAGGAGTATTTTATTTATTATTTGATTTCCGAGACTGCTCCCATCTTATCTATAGGGCAAAGTAGGAGTTTCTCCAACCCCATTGAAACTTCAATAAAGGTTTTACAAATTGGATCTTTTGTGTCAGGGTCATATTTGTGATACCATGCCTCCCACTCAATATTGACAGAGAAAATAAAGCATTTATTTGAATAGGGGTGTCGACCAGCTTCTTTTTTTTCACTAAAGGAGTGCTTATTTGTGATGCTGTTGCCAGACCATGATTGCGATCAGATTAAAGCACTTGAGTTGTTCCGTTCCCCCTCTATTTTCACTGACTACCCAGTTTCAGGCACCGTTCCCTCTCTTTTTCCACTGAAGACATATTTTCAAACACTGTTCTCCCTCTTTTTCCACTGATGACCCAGTTACAGGCAGTCTTCAATGGCCATCTTCTGATGTGAATCCATTCTGTCCCAATACACAGAAATAGAAGCACAAACATTAATGCTACACATTCTAATAGCAACAAATGGCACTTCTTAATGGGCAATGAAAGTCAGCAAAAAAATTTAACTTCACTTTAAAGTCAAGCATATACCTATTGTGGATTGTAGTTTGACCAGGTGCTTGTGTCAACTCTCTCTGGTGTCCCTCTCTATTGGTTTCAATATGTGTGCTTGTCTGTTTGGGTCGCCTACTGTGTAACCACCCCCCCTTTGTGCTTTTGTATTTGTGTGCCCCTGTTTGATTGGCTCGATCTCTCACTCTTACTCCTCTGATCTCTTACCGTCTGTTCGTCCCATCCTGCACCAGTCTTCAAACATTTTCCGTTCACTCAATCACATCTTTCAGTGCAGATTCAAGGTAGCAACTGTTGTTACTTTGCTTCAGCCTCAAAACAAACAGGTATTGGCAAAGCCAAAGGTTTTGGTGTTTACTGATGTTCTTTGTATTTTGCATTTATAGTCACCAGGGTGCAAGGAGCAGAGTGCAAAGTTTCAGAGGAGGATGCAAAAAAGGGCACGGTGTGAAAGGAAATGAAAAGCAAGTAGAATACAGCAAAGGAGGAAATGATTGCGAGAGGGTGCTATCGATGATGAGTAAGAGGAAATATGAGAAAGATTGAGAATGAGGGTAAGACAAAGCGAGAGTATGAAAGGAAAGAGTGGGTAGAGAGTGGGGGTGGGATGTAGAGAGAGTTCTGTGGGGAAAGGTGGGTGAGGCTGGAGAGAGTGGGGGTAGGGTGAGTGGTGATTGGGTGAAGTAGAGAGTGGAGGGCGGGCAAGGGTAGAGAGAGTAGAGGTAGAGAGGGGAGGTAGAGGGGTAGAAAAAGTGGGGGTAGTGTAGTGGGGATGCAAGTTCTGTGTGGAGAAAAGGCACAAACTTATCAGCTGCGGGAGTAGCCCGCTAAAATGGGAGGGGGCTGTAGTGGTGGCCGCATAGGGTTATGCATCAGGCTGGACAGTGCCTCTTCCTGATGGTGTTCTAACTAAATAGTGTATAAATAATAAGGCTTAAACTACAGGTAAGTATGTGGGGAATAACATTAGATTTAGGCATTGCTAACAGGCCTGGGTGCTCACGTAGACTAGCAAATACATTCGCTCTTTTATTAATTTGTCAAGCAGTGGAACAAACTGACATCACATTGCAAACTACACATTTCCAGGCTATTGTGGAAAGAAATAAACAGATACAGATACATTTGAGGTCAGGAAACAAAGCTTATAGGTGCCAGGGGGAAGCAGCAATTGTACAGCCATGTTATAGTTCAGCATATTAGTTCTAGAAACTGGTCTATTGACATGGTGGTTTCCAATTGCCCCTGAACACATCTCAGCCTGGGACGTGGCTCAAAGAGCTCCTAGGATGCAACGTTAAGTCCATAACATGTTAACAGTCCAAGGCTCAAGTGGTGTTATGATCGATTGCGCTCTCATGGGAAGCATGTGGAGATCAAAACAAAACCATACGTCACCATATAGGAATCCCTGGGATGCACTCCAAAAGGGTCCCTCCGAACCCAAGGTAAGTATGGCAATGTATTAATCGGGAGCTTAGCACCACGTCAAAGTCCCCACTTTACATACATATAAAAAATAGTTTCAGGATTTATACAATGATGTTCAAAAGCACACAGTTCAAACAAGGATTTTAATTAAAAAACAAATGTAATTTAGTGAGCATAAAACAATAACACTTTCAAAGAAATTTCAGTTAATTCACAAAAGGTAAGTACACTTATCGATGAACCCTATTAACTCAAAGGGTTCGTATTCATAAACAACAAGATAATTTCAAGCAGTTCTGTGCTTCAAATGATTCTTAGTTTAAAAGTCCATGTGATGACTCTGTAACTTCTTGCTTCAACTCCACATGATACAATTACAATTTCTGGAGACACAAATAAACAGCTTTGGCCTCAAATAACTTCCCTTCAGTAATACATCCAGCCTCAAGTGACTTCCTTTCAAAGATACATCCAAATAGAGTTTGCTCTATGTTCTTATACAGCCAACGCGTTTCGGATTGGAGAACAATCCATCTTCAGGGCATAGAAAGCCTAAATGTTCCACAGGTCAAAACCACTCAGGGAGGCGCACCTATGAGAGTACAGACATAACCCCATTAGGGGACTACTCAGAAACAAACATTCACAACACCTTAATCCAACATCACCCGATACCAACCTTAGCGCTTGGCACATGGAATTAACGTCTTCCAACAGAATCCAGATGAAACAAAATCAATAATAAAGTATGTAACTCAAATTGTGCCAGCACCGCTATATCCTTCAACAGAGCATAAGGCGCTGTATACTATACCAAAACCATGTAAATAATACGAGTGCCCCTGAGGGTGAAAGTGACTACACCAAAAACAGAGGACCCCAAAGCCCATAAGACACCACAGTGTTCAATAGCACCATGCACTCGTCCCCATACGGAGGAGCTAAAAGCCACCCCCGAAGATGGTAGTTAAATCTATGGGTACAGACTTGTAAAATCCCCACATACCAAAGGGACCGAACCTCCGGCATTAAACCGTACCACAACTGTGGTCGTCACTCGCCTGTAACAGTAAGACACAAGTAGTTCATAACGTTAGGTCCCTATCCGCAAATCAACCACATTACTAAATCAAATACGTGCCTCCGACAGGAGAACATGTGCACTTACCAGAGTAACACCCAACTGCATTTGTTCAGAATCTAACTTCCTAGTAGCCGGTAGCCGCACTAATCAGCCCAAAAGACAGGATCAAGCCGCTAATGCGAGTACGCATGTGTAAATAACATTTACTTACGGAGTCCGCCGTAAACGACAGAGCAAGGAACGTACGCGTACGTCACTCGCCATCTTGGATTTGTAATAGAATGTACGCCCAATCCTCTAAGCACCCGAAATAATGCCACAACAAGTTCCATGATACAAGCCAATCAGTCAGTGGTGCAGCACAGGAGCCCGCTCTAAAACAAACCCAAAGAAGGTCCGTATAGATGAGCAACCACGCAGAGCTGCTTGTATACAAAAAATGACCGAGCCGAGGGGGAAAGCAATGCAGACCAGCAAGATCTGCTCCAGTCCCCATTCCACTCAAGAGATAAATAAATGTATAGAACAAAAAAGACGGAAATAAGCTGTGCCCCAATGTACGGGGATGTCTGCATTTCGATAGGCACCCCCACGGAATGTGAATTGAACCAAAAATGTAATGCATGTAATTTCAAGTAACAATTATAATTCCAAGAAAAAAATAAATACATCAAAGTTCTCAGCATCTAGGCGTTTACACTATGCTTGCCATTTCAAAGAACACCATATTCCTCTGTAATTTCTCAGAACAAAATGCATTTACATGAATGTAAATTAGAACAAATGTGATACATATAATTACAAGAAGAAATATATACATCAGAGTTCTCAGCATGTAGGCGTTTACTCTATGCTCGCCATTTAAAAGAGCACCATATTTCTCTGTAATTTCTCAGACAAAATGCATTTACATAAATCAATATACCTCACCAATTAGATAACACAAAAGTGTAACACTTTGACATCCTAGACAAGCTGTATTTTCTCATTGTTATTCCTTATACATCTCCACATAAAAGTTGTTTTAAAATATACAATAACTTTTCAAATAAAGCACATCAAATCGAATTCAACATTCATGCCTCTAGGACTTAGGGAGTCCAATAGATCAATCCACATAATTTCCCTTTGAAGGAGCTTTCTATGAAGATCAACCCCCCACCCCCCGTGGACTCATCTTGACTTGCTCAAGGATTACACATTTAAACTGTGCTACGGTATGCCTAGCTATGTGAAAGTGACTTGCAACAGGAGATTTTTGGTTATTATTGCGAATGTTTGATTTATGCTCAGACCAGCGTGTTTTCACTTTCCTAGTCATTATCCCCACATAGTACAGGCCACAAGGGCATTTCAGTCCGTACACCACGTTCGTAGCATTACAGGTGCAGGAATGTTTCAACCAAATTGGTTTACCAGAAGGTGGATGTGTAATACTATTCTCTTTGATTATATTAGCACAGTGTGGACAATTCTGGCACGGAATCGTACCCTTGTGCGTGATCTTAGTTGTGGGTTTCTGAATTTCAGCCTTTATCAAGCTAGATCTTAGTGCTTTATTTTTCCTGTAGGCAAATCTAGGTGCTTGGGGAAATAGTTGTTGTAAATGGGGGTCCATTTGTAGCATCTGCCAGTCATTTTGGATTATCCTCCTAATTCTTGCACTCTGTGTCGATTATGTAGTCACATACACCAAATGGTCATCAGTTTGTGTGGGTTTAGAAGTTAAGAGGGTTGCCCTTTCTATAGATCGTGTCCTTCCAGAAATCTATTGGAGAGATGTCACATCATACCCCCTTGATACAAACTTCTGTTCCAATAGAGTTGATAGTCGCTGGTATTCAGTTATTTCCGAGATGTTCCGCATATACCTCAGGAACTGGCTCATTGGTACACTCTCGATCGTTCTCCGTGGGTGGAAACTGGTAGCTAGCAGTAAACTGTTTCTGTCTGTTGTCTTGGTGAATACTCTAGTTGCCAGTCCCTGTGACAGAGTGTAGATCTCGATGTCCAAAAAATTGATCATTGATTGACTAGTTTCAGTAGTAAAGCGAATCCTCAGATGCATCTGATTCATCATCTCAAAGAACGCGTTCAGCTCCTCTGCTGGTCCCGTCCATATCCCGAATATGTCGTCGATGTATCTCACATAAAGGGATACATATTGCTGCCATTTCGATATGGATAACACATGTTTGTGTTCCAAATAATGCATAAAGACGTTAGCATAGCATGGGGACATAGCTGCCCCCATGCTCGTGCCTGTGGTTTGAAGGAAGAACCTCTCACCAAATTTGAAGAAGTTGTTATTCAGGACCAGTTTAAGAAGTGTTAAAATGAATAGATGGTTTCCATGACAGTTGTCAGATCTTAATAAGATCCATTCAACGGCTTCTAAGCCCGCATCTTGTACAATATTTGTGTAGAGGGAGGTGACATTCATCGTGAAAAGGATATCACATCCAACCTCAAACTGTACTTCTTGTAGTTTCTGTAAACATTGCATAGTGTCCCTCAGGTATGTGGCTGTATTCTGTATCAGGGGCTGTAAGAGCTTGTCTAAATACTGAGCCAAAGGCTCCAGTAAGTCATTTGATGCACCAATGATCGGTCTCTCAGGGGGATTCAAGAGTCTTTTATGTATTTTTGGGAAAATATAGATGACCGGTGTTATGGGGTGTTTATTTTCCCAAAAAATGTGTGTCTTCTCAGATATGACTCCTCTCTCCACTGCGTCATCAAGCGTTTCCTGAATTAAGTGTGACCTGTGCTGTTGGATTAAAGGGAATCTCCCTGTAGGTTTCTGGATCTGCAAGCTGTCTTTCGATTTCATTAATGTAGTCCTCTTTGTCCATCAGAACCAATGCCCCTCCCTTATCGGCTGGTTTGAAAATGATATTGGTGTTATCTAATAGATTCTTCAATGTCTGTTTCTCTCTCACAGTAAAATTTCCATACCCTTTACTTTGAAAGTGCAGTTTTCTGAATTCCGAAGGACTGATTTTTCAAACACTGACAAGATGTGATTTTGGACAGGTGGGTTAAACACTCTTTTTGGTTTAATTTCAAGAAATGTCGGAAGGCTCTGTTGATCATGGTTCTCGTCGTGCCCCTCAAATAAAAGTCGCAGTTTCATTTACGCAGTAATCTAAAGAAATCAATTTTTTCTTTCAGAAGAGTACTTTTGCTTTGGGGGACAAATGACAGTCCCTTGCTCAACACCTGTAGTTCCAAACGTGACAATGGATAAGAAGATATGTTCACTACTAACTCTTCTTTTGTAATTTCTTTCTTTGTGGATTTTTTCTTACACCCTCGTCTGATAGGTCCTTTTCTAAAAAAACGAGCTCTATCCACAGTTGGTGGCTCTTCATGAGGAATGGTACTGCCTCCTGCTTCTGTAGTTGATTGGATTTCCAATTCTGTACTGGAGACTTCCAATGTTGAGGTTTCGTTACCAGGTGGTCCCAGCTTCGGTGTATGGCCAGGGTTTGGTTTGCTTGGGCGATGACCGTAATACTCTGCCACGTATACACAATGTCAAGTTTATAGTCCAGTGTGTCGCGCCTAAACTTCCTGATTTTTTTGGTCTCCAATTCCTGCTTATACTTCTGTAACTTCTGGTTAGTATCATCCAGGACTTCCTAAAGTTGATCGGCTGTAAGGCCTTTACTAAGTAATGTTTTTAATCCTTCGATATCCTCATCCAAGGTTTTCAAATTATGAGCCAATTCCTCGATGGTAAACAATATCAAATCGAGTGAGCACTTATTGAGTATTTGGTGCCACCTTTTAACAAAGGTGGGTGTTAGGGAGAATTCTCTGTTTAGGCTGAATTTCCTAACCTAGTGAGTCCCCCAGCAGCTTTGCTGGATTTCCGGAGTTTTTTTTTTCCATCCTGCCAAGAGTGAGACTCTTTTTTTCCCACTCTTGGACATGAATTTGTGTAATTCCTTTGAATGTCAATGTGTTCCATGGGCTATGGGGTCTTTTACTCCATAGGGTCTCATATGTTTTGCTATGTGTGTTACACTGCACCCTACGTGCCGTAACCCGGGGGCGTCCTAGCGGACCTCCATCATAGACTCCATACCCGGGGACTGACTACTGTCTCCCCGGGCATGTAAAGTCACCATTGGCTTTACTAGACCTAAATGTACTAACAGAACTGGTACAAACCATCATATTGTAGACGTACTAGTAGGGGTAATTCAATTACTCCTGGGTCTGTTGTTCGAGGGGGCACTGTCCCGTCCCCCCTCGTCGAGTTTTGGCTGGTGGCAGTGGAAACTACTTGTTATGTTCGACCCCGAATATAACCCTATGGGATTCTTCCCATTGTTAGAGATTGATACTGTTTCTCGTTAATCTCTAACATACCTCCGGTCTACTTATCTTAAATAAGTCTATCGGATGGTATTTTCTGCCAGAACTCGGCTTTTTAAAATGTGGTGCCATTCTGTCTGGGCTACCACAGGGGTGTGGGAGGGGGTTTAGGCACCCTGGACCGAGTTGCCTTGCCAACTCCGGTCACACTCTGCTGTGATTGGCCCAAGTGGTGAGCCTCCCCGCTCACCACTTAGCATGTGTTGATTGACAGCTAGGCTGAATGAATGGGGGTTTTCTGCATAAAAGCAGGGCTTTTGGGACTGGATCTTCAGAAGTCGCCACAGGACCTAAGAATCCGACGAGTGTAAAGCTGAGCCGACCTGCAACGACGACACCTCCGGTGGAGCCCTGCTGAACCAACTCACCACTTCCCGACGACAGAGGAGATCTCCCTGCCAGAGAGTCTCTTCCCCTGACTGGTGGGAACAACCAGTCCCCTTTGCTTTTTCTTCGCCTCAGGACGCAGTGGTCGAATTGCCCGTGCAGAGCACCTCGGCAACCGGATAGCCACTACCCCTGTACTGCGACCAAAAGGTGGTGCCTTGTGACAGAGCACTCCGCGGCGGGTCTCTTCCCGGGTGGTGCAACGATCTTCAACTTTCCTTCGACAACGAGATCTTCTCTTCTCTTGGCAAAGACCGGACGTGCACCCACCGCCAGGAACAACTTCCCCCGCCGGAGCTGTCTCTCCACAATCAAGGTACTGTGTCCGCCTGGCTTCCCTTGTTGCCGGATAGAGTGAGGTGTCTTAATCCTCGCCTCTCCATAGGGTCGCCTCCAAGCTTTCTCTAGCGTGTTGTTCTGAACTGGTTCAATCTGCCGATAACAATTTTCTACAATGACTCGAACGCATTTCCACTAAGAGACTTTTTGGGACATATCGCCTTGCCTCTCTCTGAGTGGGCCTGGCCTCTGAACTTTATGATCTATGGTGGTTCTTGCCTTCTTGCCTTGCATTTTTCCCATGAAGTATTGAACTGTGTTGACTTCGTAACCTGCTTATTTTTCTCTCCCGTCCTAACGAATACTAGAGTGCCATCTAGGTTGAGGCATACACCTCTGTCTGCAAATAAGTGATGCTGGTAGAACCTAAGACTTGTCGAACTATTGTTAGGGGGATTGATCGTTTCTTATTCGCAGAGTAATTGTAGTTGAAGTGTTTGCCGTGATAGTGCCAAAGTGTTTCCTATAGATGTTCCGTTATAAATAAATATCTTAATATCTTTACACTGAAGCCTTGTCGCGTGTTTGCTTGTCTTACTGTGAAGAATTGCCCTATTTTGTATACTCCACATACTGCTTAACTCTTCTTGAGGGAAGTCTGACTGCTCAGCCACAGCTACCAAGTGAATCTGTGTGGTGCAGACTGCTACCAAGTGGGTTTACTGCCAAACACCTGTAGTCCTAAATCTTTTGCAGTGGTCCCAGAGGGAACTGCACAGGTTTCCGCCTAACACTGGTGTACAGCGGTGGGATTTGTATCGAGTATACAGTTTAGAGTGCTTTTTCGACACTTTAGGATAACTAACCACAAAGCATAGCACTAAAAAGCAACTTTCAAAAACATGTCTACGATGGAAACTTACAGTCAAGAATCCTTGTCAGGTGAAAATACTGAGAGTTTGCGAGCTCTCTGTAGACAAGAGAATCTTCCGGTAAGAGGCAAGCAGTTAGAACTAATAGAGAGATTGCTGGCGAACCAAAGTCTGGGTACTGGTTCAGAGGAACCAATTTCTCCAGCAAATGTAGATAACAGTGGTGGTGTTGATCTAAATCGTAATTCTGATGATAACGATGAAGAGGCTGACGAGGACGGAGAGGCTAACGAAACTGTCTCCCCTGCTCCTCTACCTGCCTTACCAGCTGTACCTACGGGGCCCATATCAGGTCCCACAAGTAACCCTGCTTATTTTGAACTTGAAAAAATGAAGCTCGAATTAGAATACAAACGGTTCTTGGCTCAATCTGAAAGAAACCAAGAGCTCGAGTTCAGACGGATGAATGCCCAGGCTGAGCAGAAGCAAGCTGAGTTAAGACTCAGGGAAATAGAACTTAATCACGAGTTAGAAATGAAAAAGTTGTCTATGGAAAATGCTTCTCTCTCCTCTGGTTCCTCTAGGAGCTCCAGTCCCAAAAGACCCCGGATGCCAAAGGAATTAGTGGGTATGTATGAACCGAGATTGGATGTGTTGGATTGGTTAAAACTGTTTGAGTATAATCATTGGCTCCAGGACATCACCGGGAATGATTTACTTCCCTGGTTGTTCTCTAGGCTCCCTCCTGTTACGACTGATGTGGTAATGGAGTTGGGGGAGGCGGATAAGACGGATTACGAAAGTGTGAAACTAGCTTTGATAGCTAGATTCGGGAAGACCCCTTCCCAGTATCTTAAGAGGTTTAGAACCCTCAAAAAGCATGATGGTACCCCTTGGGCTACCTGGGTGAGTGAAGGGTTGAAAAACCTAGAGGGATGGATTAAGGGTTACAAAGTGAACACTTATGAGGGTATGAAGAATCTTTTTATGTTGGAGTCGATTTATGATGCCTGTTCTCCTGAGCTCAGACAGCACTTGGCTGATTCGAAGGAATTGGATTCCCGGACGCTAGCTAGGGCTGCTGACTTATGGGTTGCCAACAGGGCTACTCATAAGGATTCTGGGGCAACTCAGAAAAAGGATGAGGGAAAACAGCCTAAAAAAGACTCAAAAGAGAATTCGAATAACTCAAATTCCAAAGAGGGCCCCAAACAAAACCAGAAGGGTAAGCCACCGGGAAAACCACAGCAGAATAGTGTGTCTTCTGGTGCCAAACCGGAAGGAGGTCAGAACAAGCCGCCATTCCAGAAAGCATTCGGTAAATGCTTTGTTTGTGGCTCGACTGACCACGTGAAAGGAGATCCCAGATGTAAGGGTAAACCTTCAGGGGTCCAGCTTGTCTCCTTAGCCTTCGCTCCAGAGGAGGAAGTCCAAATGGCAAGTGGAAACTTTCTACTGCTAGCTGACAAACCCATTCGAGTCTCAGCCAGAGTTTCTTTAGTATCTCTGGGGTTGTGGGAACAACAGAATTTAGATGTCTATAATTCTATCCCCGATAATACTAAAGAGTATTATAAGGACAGTGTCCAGGTGAATGGTCAGGAGACTCCTGCCATTAGGGACACTGGGGCCAGCATAACTGTGGTGGATAAATCGTTTTTTCAGGCAGAGGATGTTGCTAAGGCCCCCAAACGCCTCACCAAGTTAGCTGGAGGGCCTGTGCAGATGCTTCCCCAATTACCCGTTCTCATCCAGTGTAACGACATGACTGTGAAGATACCTGTCAGCATACAGAGTGAGGTACCAGGACGCGTACTGTTGGGTAACGATTTGAAAACTCTCGGAGTTGTATCGCATACTCCCAAACCTCCTAGTAAACGGATACAGGAGCTAACCAGACCCGCAAGAGAGAGGACCATGCGCGGCACTCTCCAGGAGATGAGGAAGAAAGAAATCACTCCTGCTCCACTGGAAATGTCGGCCGCTGTCTCCAAGAAATCAGAAGCGAAAGGGAAACCTAAGACTTCTATCCCGAAACCAGCAGCCAGCATTCCAGTGCAGCCAACACGGACTTCCCCGCGGTTGTCCAAAGTTACACCCGTAACTCCACCTCCAGCCGAGGCTGAGAGGGAGGTACAACCCTGTGTGATAGAATTAGACTCTGAGGAAGAGCTAATGGAAGGCCAGGAACTCATTGGAGATCTGGATCCTGTTGACCATCCTGAGCTGCAGTCTTTACTGGCAGAAGGTGGACCCAGCAGGGCAGACTTCAGTAAGGGACAGAGAGAAAGTCCAACTCTGGAAGGTCTTCGCCACCAGGCAGAAGCTCAGGCTGAAGGGCAAGAGACTGGGAAATACAGGTTGCACTGGGAAGATGGCCTCTTCTACAGTGAACCGACCGAGTCTGCACCTGGAGACTACAAACGACTTGTAGTACCCCAAGAGAACAGACCACAGTTCTTGCAGTTAGCCCACGAGATTCCTTTGGCTGGTCACTTGAGTTTCAAGAAGACTAAGGAAAGGCTCTCTCTCTACTTTTATTGGCCAAAGATGGGGGCCGAAGTAGAAAAACACTGCAGGAGCTGCCACACCTGCCAGACTTCTGGTAAGGTTGGCTCCAAGAATGTGGCACCTTTAGTGCCTCTCCCAGTTGTGGGAGTCCCGTTTGAGAGAGTAGGGATTGATATTGTTGGTCCCCTTGATCCTCCAACCTCCTCGGGCAACAGGTTTATACTTGTTGTAGTAGACCATGCTACTAGGTATCCTGAGGCAATTCCTATGAGGACTGTTACAGCGCCGGCTGTGGCTAAGGCCCTCCTTGGTATTTTTACTAGGGTCGGGTTTCCTAAGGAAGTAATCTCTGACAGGGGGTCAAACTTTATGTCCCACTACATGAAAGCCATGTGGAAAACCTGCGGAGTTACTTACAAGTTCTCAACAGCTTACCACCCACAAACCAATGGGTTGGTAGAACGGTTCAATCGAACCATGAAGAGCATGATAGGTGCTTTAGAAGAACCCCTTAAGCGTAAGTGGGACCTTCTACTGCCATGCCTTCTCTTTGCTTATAGAGAAGTCCCTCAGGAGGGAGTAGGTTACTCTCCTTTCGAGCTTCTCTATGGTCATCCTGTCAGAGGTCCATTGGCCCTGATTAAGGAGGGGTTGGAGAGTGCTCCTTCCCCCAAGCCAGTCAGAGTGACTGACTACGTGATAGATCTCTGGAGGAGAATGTCGCACATGATGACGGAAGCAAGCGATAACTTGAAAGCTGGACAAGCATTGGTCAAGCACTGGCATGATCAAAAGGCTAACATGGTTGAGTTCGCTCAAGACCAGCTTGTTCTCATTATTATCCCAACAAGGCAGAGGGCCTTGCAAGATAAGTGGATGGGACCCTTCAGAGTTGTGGGTAAACTCGGAGAGGTCAACTATCTGGTGGACTTGGGCAATCCCAAGGAGGCTCCGACAGTCTTTCACACCAACCGACTCAAAGCGTATGTCTCAAGACCCGATGTAGGAGCGTTGCTTCTAGCATCAGCCGAGGAAGAAGAAGAGAGTGAAGCTCTTCCGGATCTCCTCAGAGGCTTACCTTTAGACAAAAAAATTGAAGGAGTAAATCTCTCCTCCAATCTGACACCCGAGCAACAAGAAGAGTGCAAATCCATGTTAAATCAGTTTGCCTCTCTGTTCTCGCTTTCACCAGGCTTGACCCCTTGGGGACAGCATGACATACTCACTGGTGACTGTCTGCCGGTCAAAAGCAGAGGATACAGAATGTCAGAAAACGTACGAACCCACATCAAAGGTGAGGTCAGCAAGATGCTCGATCTCGGGTAATAGAGCCCTCTACTAGTCCTTGGTCTAGCCCAGTTGTGTTAGTACCAAAGGCCAGATCTAAAGAGCTTAGATTCTGCATGGATTATAGAGCTCTTAATGCAGTCACCAAGACTGATGCCCACCCTTTGCCAAGAACAGATGAGTTGGTGGATAAACTTGGCGCCGCCAAGTTCCTCAGCACATTTGACTTGACGTCAGGCTATTGGCAAATAGCCCTGACAGACCATGCCAAGGAGAAAACTGCATTTTCTACCCCCGTTGGCTTATACCAGTTTAAGGTAATGCCTTTCGGATTGAAGAATGCACCTGCTACGTTTCAACGGATGGTAAACCAGGTTCTGAATGGGATGGAGGACTTCTGCATGGCATACTTGGATGACATTGTAGTGTTCAGCAATTCCTGGGAAGAACATGTAACCCACCTGAGAGATGTTTTGCAGGCTCTTAGAAGAGCCAATCTGACCATAAAGGCGAGTAAATGCCAAATTGGACAGAGTAAGGTAGTCTATCTTGGACATGAGGTAGGAGGTGGAGAAATAAGCCCTTTGCTCAGTAAGATTGAAGCTGTGCAAAATTGGACAACACCTACTACTCAAACCCAAGTGAGAGCCTTCCTAGGCCTCACTGGGTACTACAGGAATTTCATAGAGAACTATGGGACCATAGCTTCTCCACTGAATGTCATCTCCTTGGCCAAATTTCCTAAAAAGGTTAAATGGAACGAGGTGTGCAATCAGGCTTTTGAAAACCTGAAAAAGGCTCTTTGGCAAGCCCCAGTACTCAGAGCTCCTGATTACCGCCAACACTTCATTGTGCAGACAGATGCTTCAAATGTAGGGATAGGTGCAGTACTCAGTCAACTGGATGGGAAAGGTAGGGAGCACCCAGGTTTGCTTCATCAGCCGCAAGCTGAAGGATCCTGAAACAAGGTGGCCAAAAATCGAAAGAGAATGCTTTGCTATCGTGTGGGCTCTGAAGAAGTTTAGGCCGTACTTGTATGGTTCTACTTTTGTCATTCAGACTGACCACCAACCCTTGAGATGGTTAATGCAAATGAAAGGGGAAAACCCAAAACTATTGAGATGGTCGATCTACCTGCAAGGGTTTGATTTCACCATTGAGCACAGGTCAGGGTGTCACCACCAAAATGCTGATGGTCTCTCTAGGATGTATGTCATCGACTAGAGGTATGAGATTCATCCAGGAGTGGATTAAATCCTCCTGTCCCTTAGTCTGGGGGGGGCGAGTGTTACGGAGAATTCTCTGTTTAGGCTGAATTTCCTAACCTATTGAGTCCCCCAGCAGCTTTGCTGGATTTCCGGAGATTGTTTTTTTCCATCCTGCCAAGAGTGAGACTCTTTTTCTCCCACTCTTGGACATGAATGTGTGTAATTCCTTTGAATGTCAATGTGTTCTATGGGCTATGGGGTCTTTTACTCCATAGGGTCTCATATGTTTTGCTATGTGTGTTACACTGCACCCTACGTGCCGTAACACGGGGGCGTCCTAGCGGACCTCCATCATAGACTCCATACCCGGGGACTGACTACTGTCTCCCCGGGCATGTAAAGTCACCATTGGCTTTACTAGACCTAAATTTACTAACAGAACTGGTACAAACCATCATATTGTGGACGTACTAGTAGGGGTAATTCGATTACTCCTGGGTCTGTTGTTCGAGGGGGCACTGTCCCGTCCCCCCTCGTCGAGTTTTGGCTGGTGGCAGTGGATACTACTTGTTATGTTCGACCCCGAATATAACCCTATGGGATTCTTCCCATTGTTAGAGATTGATACTGTTTCTCGTTAATCTCTAACATACCTCCTTTCTACTTATCTTAAATAAGTCTATCAGATGGTATTTTATGCCAGAACTCGGCTTTTAAAAATGGCGTCTGTGTTCGTCTCTGTGACTCCTAAACCAAAGGTTGAGCCCTTTGTTCCACTTTTGGCTGGCCTCTGTACAGAGACCCTCCAAAGTGGTGTCATTCTGTCTGGGTTACCACAGGGGTGTGGGAGGGGGTTTAGGCACCCTGGACCGAGTTGCCGTGCCAACTAAGGTCGCACTCTGGTGTGATTTGCCCAAGTGGTGAGCCTCCCCGCTCACCACTTAGCATGTGTTGATTGACAGCTAGGCTGAATGAATGGGGGTTTTCTGCATAAAAGCAGGGCTTTTGGGACTGGATCTTCAGAAGTCGCCACAGGACCTAAGAATCCGACGAGGGTAAAGCTGAGCCGACCTGCAACGATGACACCTCCGGTGGAGCCCTGCTGAACCGACTCACCACTTCCCGACGACAGAGGAGATCTCCCTGCCGGAGAGTCTCTTCCCCTGACTGGTGGGAACAACCAGTCCCCTTTGCTTTTTCTTCACCTCAGGACGCAGTGGTCGAATTGCCCGTGCAGAGCACCTCGGCAACCGGATAGCCGCTACCCTTGTACTGCGACCAAAAGGTGGTGCCTTGTGACAGAGCACTCCGCGGCGGGTCTCTTCCCTGGTGGTGCAACAATCTTCAACTTTCCTTCGACGACGAGATCCTCTCTTCTCTTGGCAAAGACCGGACGTGCACCCACCACCAGGAACAACTGCCCCCGCCGGAGCTGTCTCTCCACAATCAAGGTACTGTGTCCGCCTGGCTTCCCTTGTTGCCAGATAGAGTGAGGTGTCTTAATCCTCGCCTCTCCATAGGGTCGCCTCCAAGCTTTCTCTAGCGTGTTGTTCTGAACTGGTTCAATCTGCCGATAACAATTTTCTACAATGACTCGAACGCATTTCCACTAAGAGACTTTTTGGGACATATCGCCTTGCCTCTCTCCGAGTGGGCCTGGCCTCTGAACTTTATGATCTATGGTGGTTCTTGCCTTCTTGCCTTGCATTTTTCCCATGAAGTATTGAACTGTGTTGACTTCGTAACCTGCTTATTTTTCTCTCCCATCCTAACGAATACTAGAGTGCCATCTAGGTTGAGGCATACACCTCTGTCTGCAAATAAGTGATGCTGGTAGAACCTAAGACTTGTCGAACTATTGTTAAGGGGATTGATCGTTTCTTCTTCGTAGAGTAATTGTAGTTGAAGTGTTTGCCGTGATAGTGCCAAAGTGTTTCCTATAGATGTTCCGTTATAAATAAATATCTTAATATCTTTACACTGAAGCCTCGTCGCGTGTTTGCTTGTCTTACTGTGAAGAATTGCCCTATATTGTATACTCCACATACTGCTTAACTTTTCTTGACGGAAGTCTGACTGCTCAGCCACAGAGGGAACTGCACAGGTTTCCGCCTAACAGTGGGATTCTCTTTACACAATGTGGGTTCCAAATTCACCCTTAGTCCGTTTGGAATCCTCTGTGTCTTGAAATATTGGGCTAATGTGGAAGCATGAAGTTTCAGATTAATATACCGACGTACTTTCCATTCCAGTTGTTTTATAAGGACCTCAGGTTTAACGGAGGTACTCAGCTCCTCCCGGGCATGTGGAGATGCCCGGCGGCAGATGAATAAGGTTCCGCTGGTCATCTCTAATATCCCAATGTTTTGGCACCATGATGTGAGAACCGTGGGTTGGACTGTGACGTCACAGCAGGGGCCTTGGGTGGTGTTGTAAGACTTGAGGCACCCAATGATCTCTGGATAATATATGTCCCGCTAGAGGGGAATAACATAGCTTCGCCAATTAGCCTCATTTGGCGGATCACCCTTTGTTGCAATGTGTTTTGATGCTATTTAGTTTGTTGGTTTTGTTTGTTTGTTTTATTATTTGTAATGCGCGAGCGTACCCGAAGGTATCAGGGCACAGCCTTTACAAGAAAATGCGAAGCTTGGTTACAGTAGTCATAAACTATACAGAGAGACAGGATGGTACACCAAAAATACATACATATCAACAATGAGTTACATAGATATAATATACATATAGACAAGTGAGCGCACGAGGTTACAATGTGTGCGAGTGGCATGACAGGGGGACACTGGCGCTTGAAGTGACTTTGACGGCTTATGATTTCAGCCAAGAAACTACCTTGGAACGGAAGTTCTGGTAAGGCAGGTCCTCTCTGAGATTTGGCGGTCGGGAGTTCCACAGCTTGGCTGCTTTCACTGGGAAACTGTTGCCCCCTATGGTGGCACGTTTAAAGTGAGGGACAGAGAGGCAATCTTTGTAGGCTGTTCTGGTGGGTCTCAGGGAAGGTTGTCTGTGGAATCTGTTTATCAGGTAGGTAGGGGCAGCGTTATTGAGGGATTTGTGAGTGAGAGATGCGGTTTTTAACAGAATTTTATCATTGATAAATCCGCTCTGAGGGCATTATTCTGGAGAATTTGTAATTTGCTGGTGGTAGCCTTGGAAGATCCCAGATAGAGGGCGTTACAATAGTCTAGGCGGGACAGTATAAGGGCTCTGGTGAGGGTAAGGCAGCTAGTGTCAGACAGAAATGGTTTAGCTGTGCGGATTAATTTACACGTATATGCCGTGGAGGAAGCCAAGGAGCTCACCTGTCTTCTAAAGGAGAAATTAGAGTCCAGGTAAAAGCCTAAAGTTTTCATCTCTTGTCCAACCTTGATGTTGTTACCATCGATCATAAAGGAATTGTAGGCAGGGCCAAGTTTCTTTAAGCTGGATGTGGAGCCTAGGATGATGAGTTCTGTTTTATCATCATTCAGGCATAGTCCATGTGTGGCCATCCATGCCTGGATGATGATGTACACCCTATTTAACAAGGCCAAATCCTTTCCATAATCTCCAGAAAGCGGAAGGAGGATCTGGGTATCATCTGCATAGTAAGATTATCCAAATCATCGAAAACGGGCTTGGTAAATATGTTGTATAATGTGGGGGAGACACAGGAGCCTTGTGGAACACCACAAGTGATGGGAATGGGGTCTGCTGCCGCAGTAGGTGAGAAGACCCTCATGGTTCTGCCATTGAGAAAAGAGGTAATCCAGGTGATGGCCTCGGCCGAGAAGTGGGCTGATGTGTGGAGGTGTGAGCATAGGACAGAGTGATCAACCAGGTCGAAAGCTGCAGACAGATCGAGGAGGAGGAGTAGGGCAACTTGGCCATTGTCTCTGAGCGTATCGATCTGAGCTTTCAAGTCGATGAGAGCGGTTTCAGTTCCATGTTGAGGGCAGAACCCTGATTGTCTTGAACCTAATAAGTGGTGTTCTTCCAAGTACTTCTGTATTTGTACATAAGCAACATTGTCCAGGATTTTTAGTAGGAAGGGAACGGTCATTATGGGTCTGTAATTTGTGGGCGTGGCTGGGTCGAGTGTGGTTTTTTTTAATAGTAGAAGTACCCAGGATTGTTTCAGATTGGTGGGGATGGAGCCAGATGCGAAGAAGGCATTAATCAGCTTCGTGATGAATGGGGAGAGGTCACGGGCGGCATCTTTGATGATTTGTGTCGGTTTGCACAAATGCGAGTTTGTACCATTATAAAAGTTTTCATCTTGGGCATAACTTTGCCAGCGCTTTTCATGCAGTTATGTTCAGCATTCTGTTTGAATTTTGCTTTCCCAGCTGTACCTGAGCCAAGAATCAATTGTGTTACTTCTTGCCTGGCATACACTCCTTTTTTGATTACTGTTGTAATTTTTATTGGTGAATTTTGAAGCAAACCGCAGTACAGTAGGATGGGTGGGTATCGTAGCGATGGTGGGTATGTAGAGTGAGTAGGGCAGTGTGGGTGGGTGGCTGTAGAGGGAGTAGGTGGTCAGTTAGGGGGATAGAGAGTGGCCCTCTTCAGTGTGGCGCAGGAGCTCTTGCCATGGATGAAACTCATGCTTACACCATGATATGATATGATATGATATGATATGATATGATATGATATGATATGGTATTTATAACGTGCCGATACACAAGTCTTTTATTCTGTGTGATGATGGTGGAATCCACTTTAAGGTAAATCTTGCTGTGCTTATGCACCATTCACTTCCTGCCTTCATGGCCAAAGCTATGGTTCCAACACCTACCATCCTCAATGACACCTAGACTTGCCGACCCCGTCTGAAATAACCCGCTGTGCCTGAGTGTGGCTTTCCCAGACCACGACTATGACCCACTGCTCTATGTAAGTTCACATTATCAAGCTTGCACATTCTACTTGCCCTGTAATGTGCTCTTCTAATATATCTACTACACTTTACTTGAACCGGGAGTGCCCTAGCGAGACTCTGTGATGCAAATTCTGCTTCCCACATCCGAGGTAGCCCTTAGTCCTTGGGGTACAGCTCTCCAGGTCCATGACTCATCCTACTATACTACTGTCCCATGAATCAATGTGCCTTTAATCTGGCACCCTCACTTTA
This sequence comes from Ambystoma mexicanum, assembly GCF_040938575.1. NCBI lineage: Eukaryota > Metazoa > Chordata > Amphibia > Caudata > Ambystomatidae > Ambystoma > Ambystoma mexicanum. The sequence goes on along the minus strand of NC_090929.1, from coordinate 1,734,396,067 downwards.
CCCTATTTTGTATCCACCCAACATAACTGTATTGAGGCCGTGCTATATATTCACCATATAACTGTAAGGCAATAGTATCCCCTACACTTGCTCTGCTTTATGTTGCCATATAATGTCTCCCACAAGTCTCCTACTCGCTATCACGATTTGCAGGACATCTATGCACTGATCTTGTCTTTCATATTTGTTTGCACATCTGAAGTAGCCCCCCGCGTCATGAGGTGAGACTTTACCAGACTGTGTACATTCACTGTTTTTGACTCTCATGCTTGTTTGTATACCTGAAGTAGCCCCCCGCACCCCTGTTCCTCCAAAACTAACAAGGACCACATTGACTCCTTGGCCCCTGCCCTGGCTGACTTCTGCAACCACTCTTTCACCTCTGGAGTCTTCCCTTCCCCTCTGAAGCACTCCTTTGTGCACCCCGTTCTTAAGAAACCATCTGCCGACCCATCCTGTCTGGCTAACTATCGCCCTATCTCCATAACTCCTTTCCTGGGCAAACTCTTGAAAAAGCTGGCCATCTCCCAGCTCAATCTTCATACTGAATCTGTTGGTTGTCTCCATGATCATCAGTCTGGCTTCAGAGCTGCCAGGAGCATGGAAACTTCTCTCCTGAACATCTGTGAATACCTGCTCTTTAACCTTGATTCCAACACCCCTTGTGTCCTCATCCCACTTGATCTCTCTTCTGCCTTCGACACGGTCAATCATGCCATCCTGCTCAATCGTCTCCATGATAACCTGGGGATCACTGGTCAGGCCCTTGCATGGCTGACTTCTTTTCTCTCTGATCGACCCTCCCAGATTCAACTTGGGTCCTTCCTCTCCTCTATCTCTATCTCTATCTATGGTGTCCCCCAGGGGTCTAACCTCTCTACCTGGCTGTTCAACCAATACCTGGCACTTCTTGCCTACCACATTACCGTGCTCTGCCCCAACTTCCAGTGCTATGCAGATGACACTCAGCTCATTTTCAGGCTACCCTCAGCCACCTTTTCTCACTCTCTCATTTCTGACTGTCTGTCTGCCATCCAGGAGTGGTGTGCTGCCACTGATCTCTGCCTTAATGCCAGTAAGACCGAGATTCTCCTCATCAGCTCACTCACACCCTCCTTTCCTGTCACTCTCTGGCCGGCCTCTCTTGGTCCTCTTCCTCCTCCCACCTTTGAGGGGAAAAACCTCAGGGTCATCTTTGACTCCACACTCTCCTTCTCTCCTCACATCTCTGACATCTCTAAGAAGTCACACTACCAGCTGCACCTCCTCAGAGGTATTCTTCCTTTCCTCTCCTTCCCCCGAAGCTCACTGTCTCCAGAGCCCTGGTTCTCTCTAGGCTGAACTATTGCAACAGCCTTTTTCTAAATCTGCCTACTTCCACCCTCCGCCCTCTGCAACTCATCCAGAACAGGACTGGGAGACTTGTCCTTGGCATCAAGCCCAGGGATCGTATCTTTTCCAGGACTGAAATCTCTGCACTGGCTCCCAGTGGCTGCAAGGGTTAAGTTCAAAACCCTTTGCATTGTCCACAAGGCCTTCTGTGGCCTGGGCCCTCAATACCTTCAACTCTCTCTTCCTAAATATCTTCCTTCTCGAGCACTTCGCTCTTCCACCTCCAACTCCCTCAGGGTCAGTCGCTTCTCCAAGCAACGAGTCAGAGGTAGATCTCTTTCTTCGTCTGGTGCCTCCCTCTGGAACAGCCTTCCTGCCTTCCTGAAACTTGAGGAGAACCATCTCCGGTTCCGGAAGCACCTCAAAACCTTTCTCTTTGCTTCCGCTTTCTCTCCTCCTCTCCCCTGCTGATTTCCTGGCTGAAACTGACACTACAGTTGAGACTTTACCAGAGTGTGTACATTCACTGTTTTTGACTCTCATGCGTGTTTGCACACCTGAAGTAGCCCCCCCCCGCACCATGAGGTGAGACTTTACCAGACTGTGTGCATTCACTGTTTTTGACTCTCATGTTTGTTTGCACACCTAAAGCAGCCTACGTGCCATGAAGCATGGCTATGCCAAAGTGTGTTTCTGCTACTATCTTTATGGTGTTACCCATGACCCACGCGTGTTATTGCACTTTTTGAACTGTACGCTGCACTTTCTGTAACTAGTGCCTAGATGCATCAGGGCTTTGCGCGCTGAAATAAATGCAAAAATAAAATAAGTGGGTGTAGAGTGGGTGGTGGTGGTCGACAATCTGGAGGTATGGTGGAAGGAATCGGTAACAAAAGTAATTACAATTCCTGTGAGGCTCTTTATTGGGGGGGGCTGCGACTGCAGCACAATACGTTAGACCTCAATGCTAAAACAGATCTCATGGCAGAGCGCTTCTTGTAATGCTCCAATAAATGGCTGTACTCTCCGCGGGATTCACTCTACCGTCTTTACTCATCACTTTCCGGTAGTACCCTGAGTATTCACTCTCCCGTATTAACTTGTCACTTTCAGGTAAGTCCCTGAGCATTCACTTTCCCGTCTTTACTTGTCACGTTCAGGTAAGTCCCTGAGTATTCACTCTCCCATTTTTACTTGTCACTTTCAGGTAAGTCCCTGAGTAAGCACTCTCCCATTTTTACTTGTCACTTTCAAGGAAGTCCCTGAGTATTCACTCTCCCGTCTTTACTTGTCACTTTCAGGGAAGTCCCTAAGTATCCACTCTCCCGTCTTTACTTGTCACTTTCAGGGAAGTCCCTGAGCATTCACTTTCCCGTCTTTACTTGTCACGTTCAGGTAAGTCCCTGAGTATTCACTCTCCCATTTTTACTTGTCACTTTCAGGTAAGTCCCTGAGTAAGCACTCTCCCATTTTTACTTGTCACTTTCAAGGAAGTCCCCGAGTATTCACTCTCCCGTCTTTACTTGTCACTTTCAGGGAAGTCCCTGAGTATTCACTCTCCCGTCTTTACTTGTCACTTTCAGGTAAGTCCCTGAGTATTCACTCTCCCATTTTTACTTGTCACTTTCAGGTACGTCCCTGAGTAAGCACTCTCCCATTTTTACTTGTCACTTTCAAGGAAGTCCCTGAGTATTCACTCTCCCGTCTTTACTTGTCACTTTCAAGGAAGTCCCTGAGTATTCACTCTCCCGTCTTTACTTGTCACTTTCAGGGAAGTCCCTGAGTATTCACTCTCCCATCTTTACTTGTCACTTTCAGATAAGTCCATGAGTATTCACTCTCCCATTTTTACTTGTCACTTTCAGGTAAGTCGCTGCCTTAAGATGGCTCTAACCCAGGTAAGAAATCCTATCAGTTGATATTACTTACAGAAGTTCCACTTTTAGGTGTATTTTTGTTGGGGCGGATAATCTTCCCCTTCCCTTAATTTGGACTTTTGTAGCCCTTTGTTTGGGCGTGTAAACATGGCGCTTTGCTGCGCTTTTGGCCGCTCGGTGCAGGGAGGGAGGTGTAACAGGTTTTTCCTCATACACTACGAACGAGACAGTGCCACAAGAGCTAGGGTGTCACTGCCAAGCTTGGACTGGCCTATAGGGCAATGCCCAAACCAAAACCACTAAATGCTAATGTGGTCTGTGGGGCCCATTTTGCGGGTCAAAAAAGCCCACTTGTTTGGCCCATGTGGGTCAATTTGAGAAGTTACTTCACCATGCGGCTAGTAGTTTTGATCAGTGTTGCTAAGTAAATATTCATAAAAATGCACAATTTGCATCCCATTTTATCAAAAACCTCCCCTTGGGTACTACTCATTCTGTCAAAAAAAGTAATGAATGGCCATTTGAAAATGTGACCCACGTTTTCATTGGTGCCTGTGACAATTTTATGGCCCAGTCAAACCCTGGCCACTGCCCCCCTCACCCTGAACCCCCTCTCCGCTCCCGCGACTTACCTTGACTGCTCACATGAGCTCAGAGGGACTGCAGGGAGGAAACTGAAGACGGACGGCATTCCCCAAAAGTAATGCAGCCATCATCCTTCCGGTCTGTAGAAAACCAGGAGGATAGCTCAGGGGCAACGTGCTTGCCTTTGAAGCAAGACGACATGGAGCCCCACAGTTGCGATTCCTGGGTCCATGCTTAGAAACCTCTGGGTATTAAGTGTGTTATAAATAACCTATCATATCATATCACACCCCTGTGGAAACCGCAGCAACACGAACCACACCCACTAAGAACCACATAATGTCTTTCAGAACCGGGCAGTGAAACTTCCCCGGCAGCCTGCCACAACAGTGGCCACTCATGCACACCTGTACGAAACTGGTCCAATCACTCATAGCTGGACCAACCCGGCAGAATCACACACAGCTGGCACAACAGTAGCCAGTCACACACAGCTGGACCAAACTGGCCCAGTCACACACAGCCGGACCAACCCAGCTGAGTCACACACAGCTGGACCAAACCGGCCAAGTCACGCACAGCTGGACCAACCCAGCTGAGTCACACATCTGGACCAACCTGCCCAAGTCACGCACAGCTGGACCACTCTGGCCCAGCCGTGCACAGCTGGCACAACATTGGCCAGTCATGCACAGCTGGACCAACCCGGCCGAGTCACACACAGCTGGACCAACCCAGCCGAGTCACGCACAGCTGGACCAACAGTGGCCAGTCACACACAGCTGGACTAAAGCCAGCCATCCTCTCCCTCTGCACCCCACTGCTGCCCTTAAAGAAAGTGCACAACCAAAGCCTGAACTTTCACAGCCCGCGCTGTTCACTGAAAAGTTTTAGAACCAGGCAGTTTATTTTGACATGGAAGTCACCCATAGACAATTTTATTTTAAAGGGAACTGGTTCATTCTCGAAATACCAGCGATGTGTGCCTATGTTGATATATATATATATATATATATATATATATTATATATATATATATATATATATATATATATATATCTATTACATGGCCACGGTAGTAGCCATGTAGTTATGGTTAAGTTGCTGTTTCCATAGGAAGAACACTTTTTGGGCGGCTTATAACTTCGCTCTCCCTGGAGGAATCCTCAGCAAACTTTGCAAAAAAAGTATTTGGGTCACTCTGAATATCTTTGCAAAGTTTGGTGAGGATTCGTCCAGGGGGGGGCAAAGTTATAGGTGTTAGGCGGAAACCTGTGCAGTTCCCTCTGGGACCACTGCAAAAGATTTAGGACTACAGGTGTTTGGCAGTAAACCCACTTGGTAGCAGTCTGTACCACACAGATTCACTTGGTAGCTGTAGCTGAGCAGTCAGACTTCCCTCAAGAAGAGTTAGGCAGTATGTGGAGTATACAATATAGGGCAATTCTACACAGTAAGACAAGCAAACACGCAACAAGGCTTCGGTGTAAAGATATAAAGGTATTTATTTATAACGAAACATCTATAGAAAACACTCTGGCACTATCACGGCAAACACTTCAATTACAATTACTCTACGAAGAAAACAGTTCAATCCCCCTAATGATAGTTCGATAAGTCTAGGTTCTACCAGCATCACTTATTTGCAGACAGAGGTGTATGCTTCAACCTAGATGGCACTCTAGTATTCGTTAGGATGGGAGAGAAAAATAAGCAGGTTACGAAATCAACACAGTTCAATACTTCACGGGAAAATGCAAGGCAAGAAGACACGAACCACAATAGATCATAAAGTTCAGAGGCCAGGCCCACTCGGAGAGAGGCAAGGCGATATGTCCCAAAAAGTCGCTTTGTGGAAATGCGTTCGAATCTGTGTAGCAAATTGTTATTGGAAGATTGGACTAGTTCAGAACAACATGCTAAAGAAAGCTTGGAGGCGACCCAAAGGAAAGTCGAGGATTAAGACACCTCACTCGATCCGGCAGAAAGGGAAGCAAGGTGGACACGGTACCTTGATTGTGGAGAGACAGCTCCGGCGGGGGCAGTTGTTCCTGGTGGTGGATGCACGTCGGGTCTTTGCCAAGAGTAGAGATGATCTCGTCGTCGAAGAAAAGTGAAGTCCGGTGCACCACCAGGGAAGAGACCAGCCGCGGAGTGCTCCATCACAAGGCACCACCTTTTGGTCGTGATACAGGGGTAGTGGCTATCCGGTTGCCGAGGTGCTCTGCATGGGCAATTCGACCACTGCGTCCTGGAGCAAAGAAAAAGCAAAGGGGACTGGTTGTTCCCACCAGTCAGGGGAAGAAGACTCTCCATCCGGGAGATCTCCTCTGTCATTGGGAAGTGGTGAGTCGGTTCAGCAGGGCTCCACCGTAGGTGTCGTCATGCAGGTCGGCTCAGCGTTACCCTCATCGGATTCTTAGGTCCTGTGGCGACTTCTGAAGATCCAGTCCCAAAAGCCCTGCTTTTATGCAGAAACCCCCCATTCATTCAGCCTAGCTGTCAATCAAAACACGCTAAGTGGTGAGCGGGGTGGCTCACCACTTGGGCCAATCACACAAGAGTGCGACTTGAGTTGGCAAGGCAACTCAGTCCAGGGTGCCTAAACCCCCTCCCACACCCCCTGTGGTACCCAGACAGAATAGCACCACTCTGGAGGGCTTCTGTGCAGAAGCCCACCAAAAGTGGAACAAAGGGCTCAACCTTTGGTTCGGAGTTACAGAGGAGAACACATACGCCATTTTAAAAACCGAGTTCTGGCAGAAAATACCAACCGGTGGATTTATTTAAGACAAATAAACCGGTGGTATGTTAGAGACTAACGAGAAAAAGTATTAGCCTCGAACAATGGGAAGAATCCCATGGGAATATATTTGCGGTCGAATATAAAAAGTAGTATCCACTGCCACCAGCCAAAATTCGACGAGGGGGACGGGGCAGTGCCCCCTCGAACAACAGACCCAGGGGTAATCGAATTACCCCTACCAGTACGTCCACAATAGGATGGTTTGTACTAGTTTTGTTAGTAAATTTAGGTCTAGTAAAGCCAATGGTGACTTTACATGCCCTGGGAGACAGTAGTCAGTCCCAGGGTATGGAGTCTATGGCGGGGATCCTCTAGGACACCCCAGTGTTACGGCACGGAGGGTGCGGTGTAACACACATAGCAAAACACATGAGGCCCTATGGAGTAAAAGACCCCATAGCCCATAGAACACATTGACATTCAAAGAAATCAACCACATTCATGTCCAAGAGTGGGAGGAAAAGAGTCTCACTCTTGGCAGGATGAAAAAAACAAACTCCAGAAATCCAGCAAAGCTGCTGGGGGACTCGCTAGGTTAGGAAATTCAGCCTAAACAGAGAATTATCCCTAACACTCGCCCCCCCCCCAGACTAAGGGACAGGAGGATTTAATCCACTCCTGGATGAATCTCATACCTCTAGTCGATGACATACATCCTAGAGAGACCATCAGCATTTTGGTGGTGACACCCTGACCTGTGCTCAATGGTGAAATCAAACCCTTGCAGGCAGATCGACCATCTCAGTAGTTTCGGGTTTTCCCCTTTCATTTGCATTAACCATCTCAAGGGTTGGTGGTCAGTCTGAATGACAAAAGTAGAACCATACAAGTATGGCCTAAACTTCTTCAGAGCCCACATGATAGCAAAGCACTCTCTTTCGATTGTTGCCCACCTTGTTTCAGGATCCTTCATTTTACGGCTGATGAAGCAAACGGGGTGCTCCCTACCTTTCCCATCCAGTTGACAGAGTACTGCACCTATTCCTACATTTGAAGCATATGTCTGCACAATGAAAGTTTGGTGGTAATCAGGAGCTCTGAGTACTGGGGCTTGGCAAAGAGCCTTTTTTCAGGTTTTCAAAGGCCTGATTGCACTCCTTGTTCCATCTAACCTTCTTAGGGAATTTTGGAGAGGATATGACATTCAGAGGAGAAGCTATGGTCCCATAGTTCTCAATGAAATTCCTGTAATACCCAGTGAGACCTAAGAAGGCTCTCACCTGGGTCTGAGTAGTAGGTGTTGTCCAATTTTGCACAGCTTCAATCTTACTGAGCAAAGGACTTATTTCTCAACCTTCTACCTCATGTCCAAGGTAGACCACCTTACTCTGTCCAATTTGGCATTTACTCGCCTTTATGGTCAGGTTGGCTCGTCCAAGAGCCTGCAAAACATCTCTTAGGTGGGTTACATGTTCTTCCCAGGAATTGCTGAACACTGCTATGTCATCCAAGTATGCCATGCAGAAGTCCTCCATCCCATTCAGAACCTGGTTTACCATCCGTTGAAATGTAGCAGGTGCATTTTTCAATCCAAAAGGCATTACCTTAAACTGGTATAAGCCAGCTGGGGTAGAAAATGCAGTTTTCCCCTTGGCATGGTCTGTCAGGGCTATTAGCCAATAGCCTGACACCAAGTCAAATGTGCTGAGGAACTTGGCTGAACCAAGTCTATCCACCAACTCATCTGTTCTTGGCAAAGGGTGGGCATCAGTCTTGGTGACTGCATTAAGAGCTCTATAATCCACGCAGAATCTAAGTTCTTTAGATCCTGCCTTTGGTACTAACACAAATGGGCTAGACCATGGACTAGTAGAGGGCTCTATTACCCCGAGATCAAGCATCTTGCTGACCTCACCTTTGATGTGGGTTCTTACATTCTCTGACATTCTGTATCCTCTGGTTTTGACTGGCAGACAGTCACCAGTGAGTATGTCATGCTGGCCCCAAGGGGCCAAGCCTGGTGAAAGTGAGAACAGAGCGGAAAACTGATTCAACATAGATTTGCACTCCTATTATTGCTCAGGTGTCAGATTTGAAGAGAGATTTACTCCTTCAATCTTTTCGTCTAAAGGTAAGCCTCTCAGGAGATCCGGAAGAGCTTCACTCTCTTCTTCTTCCTCTGTTGATGCTAGAAGCAACGCTCCTACATCAGGTCTCAGGACATACGCTTTGAGTCGGTTGGTGTGAAAGACTGTCGGAGCCTCCTTGGGATTGCCCAAGTCCACCAGATAGTTGACCTCTCCGAGTTTACCCACAACTCTGAAGGGTCCCATCCATTTGTCTTGCAAGGCCCTCTGCCTTGTTGGGATCATAACGAGAACTAGCTGGTCTTGAGTGAACTCAACCATGTTAGCCTTTTGATCGTGCCAGTGCTTGACCAATGCTTGTCCAGCTTTCAAGTTATCACTTGCTTCTGCCATCATTTGTGACCTTCTCCTTCGGAGACCTATCACGTAGTCAGTCACTCTGACTGGCTTGGGGGAAGGAGCACTCTCCAACCCCTCCTTAATTAGGGCCAATGGACCTCTGACGGGATGTCCATAGAGAAGCTCAAAGGGAGAATAACCTACTACCTCCTGAGGGACTTCTCTATAAGCAAAGAGAAGGGATGGCAGTAGACGGTCCCACTTCCGTTTAAGGGGTTCCTCTAAAGCACCTATCATGCTCTTCATGGTTTGGTTGAACCTTTCTATCAACCCATTGGTTTGTGGGTTTTGAGCTGTTGAGAACTTGTAAGTAACTCCACAGGTTTTCCACATGGCTTTCATGTAGTGGGACATAAAGTTTGACCCCCTGTCAGAGATGACTTCCTGTCATGATGCCTACCTCTAAGGAGCCAGGCCGGGCCCAGCAACCCCAGAGGCAGACATCATTTTCCCCAGGGAAGTCTCAGCGGGCCCAAGTCGGGGCCCTTTGGACTCAGTCCTGGCGCCTTAGGCGCCAGGCTCATAGCGGACCCCAGTCCTGGCGCCTTAGGCGCCAGGCTCATAGAAGAGGATATGTGTTTAAGTGCTTGGGTGCACACTTACCTGATGCAGACCTTGCTGCTTCATCCAGGCCCTCTTGAGGCCTGAATGGGACTACTTAACCTGTAGGACTACTTCACCACCCGGGTGTGGTCGGGGAAGGATACATACCTGATTGGTGGAAGGATACATACCAGGAACTTCTTCCAAGGCTATTTAAACCCCACCCGAACAGCCACACATGCTTCGCGTTGTTCTGCACCTAGCAGCTGGACGCTCACCGTGTCAGCTCCTGCATCCTGACTTCAGCCACGCCTGCCAGCACCCTGGAACACCTGCAAGGGGAGAAAGGAAGAGAATAGGAGAAGAAAAGCCCTTACCTGCTAAATCTGCATCCCGGAGTCATTTCTCCAACGGCCCTTAAAAGGAAGACATCATTTTAAAGGCATTTCGTTTCGATCGCTGCAGCGCTGCATTTTACTCACCTTTGCAAGGCGCTTCCATCTTCAGCAGCGATCTTCCGGATTCAGCTACGCCCCGGCGCCTAGAGGAAAAAAGACAAGAACAAAGGTGAGAGGGAGAAAAGGAATAAGGAAAGCTCAGTTTCCTTTTAAGTCTTACCTGTTGGATTATTCCCACTGCATTTCGGGTCCTGCCGCTTCCTGGCATCTCCGGACCCCGGCCCCTATGGGGAAAAAAGACAAAGACATTGAATGAGCGAATGCGAAGACATTACCTGAGCGCTCATCCAGAACTGTTTCACTTCGGATCGGCGCCATATCTCCGGCACTCCAAACCCCGGCCCCTCAGGGGAAAAAGACATAAGCATTAGCGCTTGCTGCAATTAGACAACGAACATTATTATTAAGCTTGAACTTTTGAACAGAACTTTTACAGCGCCTTACCTGAACAGTCAAGCTTACCTGAACTCCCATCAATCCTCAATCCAGTGAAGTAACTGGGTTTCAACGCGCCCCTGCATCAGAAGCAGGATGGAGAGCTCATCCTTCCAAACCCTAAGGAGGGTATCCAACGAGCCAGGGAAGCCAGAATAGAGGGGCCCTTCCTGTCCATCTTCAGAGTTCTGCGCCTTCGACGCCGCGCCTCCGTGGGAACCAGGTGAGCGTTACAGAACGCGAAGCCTTACCACAATTTCCCACCTGGGCGCTATGGAGACTTCCGAGACAGATCAGCTGGCCCATCTTTTAGGGGAATTACGGGAAGAAGTGCACTCAGCCCGCCAGGAGACTAATGCTCTCAGAAGGGAACTAATCCTATCCAAGGAAAGAACTGATGATCTGGCCAAAAGGTTATTGCAGGGCCAGGCAGAGCACACTCCTTTACCTGTTTCCGGAGATATTTCTACAACAATGGGTTCGAATAACCCGATACAAATCAATCTACCTGGACACATGCCTTTGGCCCCGCTGGAACGTTTTGCGGGGGATCCCAAGAAATATGCCGTTTTTATGAACCAATGCCGTTTACACTTTTTATGCAGGCCCGGGGCCTTCCCCAACGACCAGACCAAAGTAGCCTTTGTACTATCTTACCTCAGTGGCTGTGCTGCCGATTGGTCTATTCCATTGGTAAATCAGGATGATCCCATTCTCCGGGATTTCCAGGGCTTCCAGGCCAGCATGGAAAGATTGTTCGCTCGACACTCGCAGGGACAGGCCCTTGACAACGAACTGCTATCCTTACGACAAGGTAATCAGGATCTTTTGTCCTATATCGCCACCTTTAATAGACTAGTTGTGGAAACCGGATGGCCTGAAAATAAAAGGGTCACATTGTTTCATCGAGGCCTGCGCGGAGAGCTTAAAGATGTTATAGCTCAGATAGTAGATCCAACCCAGGCCTGCGCAGACTACATAGACTTAGTGGTTCAACTTGATCACAGACTTAAAAATAGAAAAGCAGATCGGCTCAAGTATGAAACCAGAGTACCTATCAAGACCCACGTTAACTCCAAGAGTACTGACGTTTCCGAACCTATGCAAATTGGCAGTGTTAAAGGACCATTAAGGCAGAAGGAACGAGAGAGAAGGCGACAAATGCAACTTTGTCTGTATTGCGGAACTTCCGGTCACTTTCTTCAAAGTTGTCCAGTTAAACCACCCAAGAAGGTGGTTGGAGCCACTGATAACGAGTTATTGACACCTGGTTCGGGAAATGACCTAGCCCGACAAGCGTAGGGGTCCGCTTGCCGAGCTTGAAAACAAACTCTTTGACCTTGCATTTTGTCATGCCAATGGTGCTTGTGAACCCAAAACAGCCTCAGCAGTTGCATGCTATAAAAGCATACATAGACAGTGGAGCTATTGGAAATTACATAGACCGTGAATTGGCTTCCAGGATTAAGCTTCCTCTCCGCCCGAAAGTAACCCAAGATGTAATTACTACAGTTGATGGAACCGAAATAGCCTCAGGGCCTGTAACGCATTCCACAGTTGAAATCACTCTGGTGGGTCAGGACGGACATCGGGAAGCAATCGTGTTTGATGTGATCAAGGCCCCACAATTTCAAGTACTTCTTGGAATCCCTTGGTTAGAAACACATAATCCGAGAATAGACTGGCGGGCAAAGAAGATAACTTTTCCTGATTGTGAACCAACCTGTTACCCAAGGAATCCAGCTATGGGTCTAGCCTCTGTAACTTCCACCCCTGTACAGCTACCATCTGAATACCAAGAATTCCAAGACGTTTTTCAGAAAGAGCAGGCTAACACCTTACCTCCCCATTGATCTTACGATTGCCAAATCGACTTGGTACCCAATGCACAACTACCTTGTAGTAGGATTTATGCTCTTACTGAACCTGAGAACCTGCATTTGCGCCAGTATTTGGATCAATACCTGGCCAATGGTTTCATTCGCCCATCAAAGTCACCAGTCTCTTCCGCTTTGTTCTTTGTACCTAAAAAGGAAGGAGACCTTAGGGCCTGTATTGACTACCGCGCCCTAAATCAGATAACGATTAAGAATCGTTACCCTTTGCCCCTGATACCTGAGCTTATCGACCAAGTAAAAGATGCTTGTGTGTACACCAAGCTAGATCTCTGAGGAGCTTACCACCTGGTACGTATAAAAGAGGGCGACGAGTGGAAGACTGCATTCCGCACCAAATTTGGGCTCTTCGAATATCAAGTAATGCCCTTCGGTTTGTGCAACGCACCTGCCGCCTTTCAGTACTTCATGAATGATGTTCTTCGGGAACTTATCGATGTTTGTGTCATCGTTTATATTGACGACATCCTGGTGTATTCCTCCTCAGAATCTGATCACAGAAACCATGTTAGGGCAGTTCTTGAGAAATTGCGCCAGCACAAATTATTTGCCAAGCTCGAAAAATGCGTTTTTCATACCACAGAAGTGGAGTTTCTCGGATTCATCCTGACACCTCAAGGAATCCGAATGGACTCACGGAAAGTGGACGCCATTCTCAAATGGCCATCCCCTAGCTCTGTGAAGGGAGTGCAAAGCATGCTTGGCTTTGCCAATTTCTATCGAAGGTTCATCCCGGAATTTTCTCGAACTGTTCAACCCATCACAGCTCTCCTAAAGAAAAATAAACGCTTTGAATGGACTCTTGAGGCTGAACAAGCCTTTCAGGACCTGAAAACCAAATTCACCTCTGCACCTGTATTGAAGCACCCGCGCCCAGATCTCCCTTACATCGTGGAAACCGATGCATCCAGTTCGGCCATGGGAGCTGTCCTGTCGCAAAGAGACCCAGAAACTAACCAACTACACCCTGTAGCCTTTTGGTCCAGAAAATTCTCTCCACCTGAACTCAATTACGCAATTACCGACAAAGAACTACTGGCTATTAAATCAGCTTTCAAGGCTTGGCGTCACTATCTTCTCGGTGCAAGACACACCATCACCGTAATTACGGACCACAGAAATTTGCAGTATTTAAAGACGGCCAAAGCTCAATCTTCGCGACAACTCCGATGGGCTTTATTCTTTGCGGAATTTGATTTTGTAATTACCTATCGCCCTGGCTGCAAGAATGGTAAGGCAGATGCCTTATCCCGGATAGGCATGGAAGAACCCAATTCGAGTTTAGAACCTGTGCCAATCATACCGGAACAAAGAATTCTGGGCTTGACTTCATTGCAAACCATTGAGGACATCCAAGCTCAAGTAAAACAGCTTTTTGACTGTTCTGCCTTACTGGAATGGAGTCAAAAGGGTCCTCACTACACCGTTAAGGATGATTTACCCTACTTCCAAGAGCGGTTATTTCTGCCAAGTAAAGAATTGCAGGAACTTGTCATTACCCGTCATCATGAATCATTAATGGAAGGACACCCCGGTATCGCGAAAACAGAAGAAAAGATCAAACGCCACTTCTGTTGGCCTTCTTGGAGAAAAGACATAAAGTCATTTGTGTTGTCTTGCGGAATCTGTGCCCAAAATAAGAGTCAAAAGAAAAGGCCAGCCGGCCTACTTCAACCTTTGGACATTCCACCAGCACCTTGGCACACCTTGTCAATGGACTTTATAACTGACCTGCCTCCTTGTGGTGGTTACAACACGATTCTCGTAATAGTGGATCTATTCTCCAAAATGGCCCATTTTATCCCTTTAAAAGGATTGCCGTCAGCTTCCACCTTGGCCAAGGAATTTATGGAAAATATAGTGCGGTTACATGGTTTCCCTTCCATATTAGTATCAGACCGTGGAAGTCAATTTATCTCCCACTTTTGGAAGAAATGTTGCCAACTAGCACAAATAGACGTGCGGTTATCCACCAGCCACCACCCCCAGACCGACGGACAAACCGAGAGAACCAATCAGACTCTCGAGCAATATCTGCGGTGCATGTTACACCAATCCGAGTTGAATTGGAAGGACATCCTTTGGATTGCAGAATATGCATACAACAATTCAGTGCATTCTGGAACCGGACAGACTCCTTTTTATACCCTGTATGGTCACCATCCTCGGACCTCTGACCTAGATCCACCTCTGACCCTGGAGATGCCTGCAGTAAATCACCTACATTCCACAATAACCCAAGCCTTCAAAGAAGCTACAACCCACTTACAGCAAGCCAAGAAAAAGTATAAAGAAAACGCTGATTTGCACCGAAGTAAAACTCCTCCTTACCAAGTAGGAGATCAGGTATGGCTAGCAACTAAACATCTACCCCTCAAGGGTCAGCGAACTTTTAATCCCAGATTCATTGGGCCTTACCCCATCAAAGCTATTATCAACCCAGTGGCCTTTAAACTCGATTTACCATCCAACATGCGGATTCATCCCGTTTTTCACGCATCTCTTCTAAAACCAGTACAACCTGGAACCAGACTGTCTGAGCCCCCAGGCCCTGTCCAAATTGATGGAGAATTAGAATTCAAAGTGAAAGACATTTTAGATTCCAAGATAGTTAAGTCGAAACTCTTCTATCTTGTTGATTGGAAAGGATATGGACCTCAGGAAAGATCTTGGGAACCCAGTAACTATATTCACGCACCACGATTAATTCAAAGATTCCATCGAAGATTCCCGCACAAACCAAAACCCCCGGAGGAAAAGACCTTGGGAGGGGCCTTGAGGGGGAGTACTGTCATGATGCCTACCTCTAAGGAGCCAGGCCGGGCCCAGCAACCCCAGAGGCAGACATCATTTTCCCCAGGGAAGTCTCAGCGGGCCCAAGTCGGGGCCCTTTGGACTCAGTCCTGGCGCCTTAGGCGCCAGGCTCATAGCGGACCCCAGTCCTGGCGCCTTAGGCGCCAGGCTCATAGAAGAGGATATGTGTTTAAGTGCTTGGGTGCACACTTACCTGATGCAGACCTTGCTGCTTCATCCAGGCCCTCTTGAGGCCTGAATGGGACTACTTAACCTGTAGGACTACTTCACCACCCGGGTGTGGTCGGGGAAGGATACATACCTGATTGGTGGAAGGATACATACCAGGAACTTCTTCCAAGGCTATTTAAACCCCACCCGAACAGCCACACATGCTTCGCGTTGTTCTGCACCTAGCAGCTGGACGCTCACCGTGTCAGCTCCTGCATCCTGACTTCAGCCACGCCTGCCAGCACCCTGGAACACCTGCAAGGGGAGAAAGGAAGAGAATAGGAGAAGAAAAGCCCTTACCTGCTAAATCTGCATCCCGGAGTCATTTCTCCAACGGCCCTTAAAAGGAAGACATCATTTTAAAGGCATTTCGTTTCGATCGCTGCAGCGCTGCATTTTACTCACCTTTGCAAGGCGCTTCCATCTTCAGCAGCGATCTTCCGGATTCAGCTACGCCCCGGTGCCTAGAGGAAAAAAGACAAGAACAAAGGTGAGAGGGAGAAAAGGAATAAGGAAAGCTCAGTTTCCTTTTAAGTCTTACCTGTTGGATTATTCCCACTGCATTTCGGGTCCTGCCGCTTCCTGGCATCTCCGGACCCCGGCCCCTATGGGGAAAAAAGACAAAGACATTGAATGAGCGAATGCGAAGACATTACCTGAGCGCTCATCCAGAACTGTTTCACTTCGGGTCGGCGCCATATCTCCGGCACTCCGAACCCCGGCCCCTCAGGGGAAAAAGACATAAGCATTAGCGCTTGCTGCAATTAGACAACGAACATTATTATTAAGCTTGAACTTTTGAACAGAACTTTTACAGCGCCTTACTTGAACAGTCAAGCTTACCTGAACTCCCATCAATCCTCAATCCAGTGAAGTAACTGGGTTTCAACGCGCCCCTGCATCAGAAGCAGGATGGAGAGCTCATCCTTCCAAACCTTAAGGAGGGTATCCAACGAGCCAGGGAAGCCAGAATAGAGGGGCCCTTCCTGTCCATCTTCAGAGTTCTGCGCCTTCGACGCCGCGCCTCCGTGGGAACCAGGTGAGCGTTACACTTCCTTAGGAAACCCGACCCTGGTAAAAATACCAAGGAGGTCCTTAGCCACAGCCGGAGCTGTAACAGTCCTCATAGGAATTGCCTCAGGATACCTAGTAGCATGGTCTACTACAACAAGTATAAACCTGTTGCCTGAGGAGGTTGGAGGATCAAGGGGACCAACAATGTCAATCCCTACTCTCTCAAATGGGACTCCCACAACTGGGAGAGGCACTAAAGGTGCCACATTCTTGGAGCCAACCTTACAAGAAGTCTGGCAGGGGTGGCAGCTCCTGCAGTGTTTTTCTACCTCGGCCCCATCTTTGGCCAATAAAAGTAGAGAGAGAACCTTTCCTTGGTCTTCTTGAAACTCAAGTGACCAGCCAAAGGAATCTCGTGGGCTAACTGCAAGAACTGTTGTCTGTTCTCTTGGGGTACTACAAGTCGTTTGTAGTCTCCAGTTTCAGACTCGGTCGGGTCACTGTAGAAGAGGCCATCTTCCCAGTGCAACCAGTATTTCCCAGGCTCTTGCCCTTCAGCCTGAGCTTCTGCCTGGTGGCGAAGACCTTCCAGAGTTGGACATTCCCTCTATCCCTTACTGAAGTCTGCCTTGTTGGGTCCACCTTCTGCCAGTAAAGACTGCAGCTCAGGATGGTCAACAGGATCCAGATCTCCAATGAGTTCCTGGCCTTCCATTAGCTTTTCTTCAGAGTCTAATTCTACCACACAGGGTAGTACCACCCTCTCAGCCTCAGCTGGAGGGGGAGTTACGGGTGTAACTGTGGAAAACCGTGGGGAAGTCCTTGTTGGCTGCACTGAAGTGCTGGCTGCTGGTTTCGGTATAGAAGTTTTAGGTTTCCCTTTCGCTTCTGATATCTTTGAGACAGCAGCTGACAATTCCAGTGGAGCAGGAGTGATATCCTTCTTCATCATCTCCTGGGGAGTACCTCTCATCGTACTCTCCCTTGCAGGTCTGGTTAGCTCCTGTAACCGTTTACTAGGAGGTCTGGGGGTATGAGGCACAACTCCGAGAGTTATTAAATCGTTACCCAACAGAACGCGTCCTGGTACCTCACTTTGTATGCTGACAGGTATCTTCAAAGTCATGTCGTTAAACTGGATGAGAACTGGTAATTGGGGAAGCATCTGCACAGGCCCTCCAGCTAACTTGGTGAGGCGTTTGGGTGCCTTAGCAACATTCTCAGCCTGAAAAAAAGATGTATCCACCACAGTTATGCTGGCCCCAGTGTCCCTAATGGCAGGAGTCTCCTGGCCATTCACCTGGACACTGTCCTTATAATACTCTTTAGTATTATCTGGGATAGAATTATAGACATCTAAATTCTGTTGTTCCCACAAACCCAGAGACACTAAAGAAACACTGGCTGAGACTCCAATGGGTTCATCAGCCAGCAGTAGAAAGTTTCCACTTGCCATTTGGACTTCCTCCTCTGGGGAGAAGGCTAAGGAGTCAAGCTGGGCCCCTGGAGGTTTACCCTTGCATCTGGGATCTCCTTTCACATGGTCAGTAGAGCCACAAACAAAGCATTTTCCAAATGCTTTCTGGAATGGTGGCTTGTTCTGGCCTCCCTCTGGTTTGGCACCAGAAGGTACACTATTCTGCTGTGGTTTTCCTTGTGGCTTACCCTTATGGTTTTGTTTGGGGCCCTCTTTGGAATTTGAGTTATTAGAATTCTCTTTTTCGTCTTTTTTAGGCTGTTTTCCCTCATTCTTTTCCTGAGTTGCCCCACAATCCTTATGAGTAGCCCTGTTGGCAACCCACAAATCAGCAGCCTTAGCTAGCTTCCTGGAATCCAATTCCTTCGAATCAGCAAAGTGCTGTCTGAGCTCAGGAGAACAGGCATCATAAATAGACTCCAACATAAAAATATTCTTCATACCCTCATAGGTGTTCACCTTGTAACCCTTAATCCATCCCTCTAAGTTTTTCAACCCTTCACTCACCCAGGTAGCCCAAGGGGTACCATCATGCTTTTTGAGGGATTTAACCCTCTTAAGATACTGGGAACGGGTCTTCCCAAATCTAGCTATCAAAGCTAGTTTCACACTTTCATACTCTTTCCTATCCTCCTCCCCCAACTCCATTACTACATCAGTTGCAACAGGGGGGAGCCTAGAGAACAACAAGGTAAGTAGCTCATTACCTTTGATGTTCTGGAGCCCATGATTGTACTCAAACAAACTCAGCCAATCCAACACATCCAACTTTGGTTCATACATACCAATTAATTCCTTAGGCATCCGGGGACTTTTGGGACTGGAACTTCTAGAAGAGCCAGAGACAGAAGCAGTTTCGACAGCCAACTTTTTTATTTCTAACTCATGCTTGAGCTCCATTTCTCTGAGTCTATGAATTTGTTGCATTTATTGGTGTTTCTGTTAAGTTTGAGCAGTAATCCTTCTGAATTCCAAGTCTATTTTCATTTTTTGTAGTTCAAGGACTTGAGGACTTAGTCTGGGACCTGTTATAGGCCCTGTAGGTACAGCTGGTAAGGCAGACAGAGGAGCAGGGGAGACAGTTTCATTAGCCTCTCCTTCCTCTTCAGCTTCTTCATCACTATCATCAGAACTTTGATTTAGATCAACACCATTACTGTTATCTACATTTGCTGGAGAAGTTGGTTCCTCTGAACCAGTACCCAGACTTTGGTTTTCCAGCAATCTTGCTATTAGTTCTATTTTCTTGCCTCTTACAGAAAGTTTCTCTTGTCTACAGAGAGCTCTCAAACTCTCAGTATTTTTACCTGACAAGGACTCTTGACTGTAAACTTCCATAGTAGACATGTTTTTTAGAAAGTTGCATTTTAGTGCTAAGCTTTGTGGTTAGTTATCCTAAAGTGTTGAAAAGCAGTCTAAACTGCATACTCGATACAAATCCCACCGCTGTACACCAGTGTTAGGCAGAAACCTGTGCAGTTCCCTCTGGGACCACTGCAAAAAGTTTAAGTCTACAGGAGTTTAGCAGTAAACCCAATTGGTAGCAGCCTGCACCACCCAGATTTAACTGGTAGCTGTGACTGAGCAGTCAGACTTCTCTCAAGACGAGTTAGGCCGTATTTTAAGGTGTACAGGATAGGGCAATTTACACAGTAGAACAAGCAGACACTGATCAGAGCTTGGGTGTAAAGATATATAATTATTTATTTAAAAGTACATCTACGGAAAACACACTGGCACTAATATGGCAAACAAGTTCAATCACAGTTACTATAAGTATATATCAATCCCATAACAATATTTCGACAAGTCTAGGTTCAACGGCACCACTTATTTGCAGACAGAGGTTAATTGTTTAACCTAGATGGCACTCTAGTATTTGTTAGAAAGGGAGAGAAAAAGGCAGGGTATGAAATCAACTCAGTACCAATACTTTTACGAAACAAATGCAAGGCGAGCAAGGCAGGGTCTACTGTAAATCACAAAGTTCAGAGGCCAGGCCCACTCGGAGAGAGGCAAGGCGATATGTCCCCAAAAGGACCACAGTGGAAATGCACTTCAAGTCTTTGTAGCAAAATATCACAGAAAGGTTGGACCAGTTTAGAACAAAAGTTTAAGAAGGTCTGGAGGCGACCCAATGGAAAGGTAAGGATTTATGACACCTCACGCTAACTGTTTCAAGGGAAGCCAGGCGGACGCAGTACCTTGAGAGTGAAGAGGCAGCTCCGGCGGGGGCAGTTGTTCCTGGTGGTGGATGCAAGTCGGGGCTTTGCCAGAAGATGAGATGATCTCGTCGTCGAGGAAAGTTGAAGATTGTTGCACCACCAGGGAAGAGACCAGCCGCGGAGTGCTCAATCACAAGGCACCACCTTTTGGTCGCGGTACAGTGGTTAGTGGCTATCCGGTTGCCGGGGTGCTCAGCATGGACAATTCGACCACTATACGTCCTGGAAGTGAAGAAAAAGCAAGGGACTGGTTGTTCCCACCAGTCAGGGGAAGAAGACTCTCCAGCCGGGAGATCTCCTCTGTCGTTGGGAAGTGGTGAGTCGGTTCAGCAGGGCTCCACCGGAGGTGTCGTCGTTGCAGGTCGGCTCAGCTTTACCCTCGTCGGATTCTTAGGTCCTGTGGCAACTGCTGAAGTTCCAGTCCCAAAAGCCCTGCTTTTATGCAGAAAACCCCCATTCATTCAGCCTAGCTGTCAATCAAACATGCTAAGTGGTGAGCGGGGCGGCTCACCACTCGGGCCAATCACACCAGAGTGCGACTTGAGTTGGCAAGGCAACTCAGTCCAGGGTGCCTAAACCCCCTCTCACACCCCCTGTGGTACCCAGACAGAATGGCGCCACCCTGGAGGGCTTCTGTGCAGAAGCCTGCCAAAAGTGGAACAAAGGACTCAACCTTTGGTTCGGAGTTACAGAGGTGAACACATACACCATTTTAAAAACCGAGTTCTGGCAGAAAATACCAACCGGCAGATTTATTTAAGACAAATAAACTGGCGGTATGTTAGAGACTAACGTGAAAAAGTATTAGCCTCGAACAATGGGAAGAATCCCATGGGAATATTTTCGCGGTCGAATATAAAAAGTAGTATCCACTGCCACCAGCCAAAACTCGACGAGGGGGACGGGGCAGTGCCCCCGCGAAAAACAGACCCAGGGGTAATCGAATTACCCCTACCAGTACGTCCACAATAGGATGGTTTGTACTGGTTCTGTTAGTAAATTTAGGTCTAGTAAAGCCAATGGTGACTTTACATGCCCTGGGAGACAGTAGTCAGTCCCAGAGTATGGAATCTATTGCGGGGATCCTCTAGGACACCCCAGTGTTACGGCACGAAGGGTGCGGTGTAACGCACATAGCAAAATACATGAGGCCATATGGAGTAAAAGACCCCATAGCCCATAGAACACATTGACATTCAAAGAAATCAACCACATTCATGTCCAAGAGTGGGAGAAAAAGAGTTTCACTCTTGGCAGGATGAAAAAAAACAAACTCCAGAAATCCAGCAAAGCTGCTGGGGGACTCACTAGGTTAGGAAATTCAGCCTAAACAGAGAATTCTCCCTAACAGTGACTTTATGGTTAAGTTGCACTAATAAAAAACTATGAAATTCAGTAAAAAAACTGTGTTAAAGGGACGTTATGGTTAAGTTGCGCTACTAAAAACCTATGAAATTCAGTAAAAAAACTTTGTTAAAGGGACGTTATGGTTAAGTTGCGCTACTAAAAACCTATGAAATTCAGTAAAAAAAACTTTGTTAAAGGGACGTTATGGTTAAGTTTCGCTACTAAAAACCTATAAAATTCAGTAAAAAAAAATGTGTTAAAGGGACGTTATGGTTCAAAGTAAAATCGAAAAACCCCTGAAATTCGGCAGTTATGGTAAGATAAGCAACCATAACTCGCACCACCCTGCACTGCTAACACTAACACCCATGACATCAAAGATGACATCACAAATGTCATTGATGACATCACTGATGACATCACATTTCTGGCTCCACCTTTTTTTCCTTTACTGACATATCTAGGCCACATGGTCTTGCTCAGTAACAGTCAAGGGGCCTCATTACAACCCTGGCGCTAAGGGATTACCGGTACCGGTAAGGGTACCGGTACCGGTAATCCCTTAGCACCTGATTACAAGGTCCCTTTGCGGGTTCCCACCTTAACGGCTGGTTTTACCAGCCGTTAAGGATTGGACCTGCAAAGGGACCTTAGTGCTAATTACTGTACCTTCACAGTACGCAAAACTCTAATAAGAAAGCAGTTATCATTTCACTATTCAACATGGCAAGATTATGAATATTGCGCCTTCATCATGTATGCTGCACACACTGCCTGAGTTTCTGCATGAGTAGCTTAGTATACTGGATAGAACTTCATCATAGAATGCCATTTATATCAATGCATTGCTTAATGCACTAATTAGCTCATGATATTTATCCCAATGATCCTTGACAGTTTTTGGTCAGCATTATAAGAATCCCTTGTACAGAGTTTTCATGAAAAGTACATACACATGTGATGTCATCAGTGATGTCATCAATGACATTTGTGATGTCATCTTTGATGTCCTGGGTGTTAGTGTTAACAGTGCACGGTGGCGCGAGTTATGGTTGCTTATCTTACCACAACTGCCGAATTTCAGGGGTTTTTCGGTTTTACTTTGAACCATAACGTCCCTTTAACAAAGTTTTTTTACTGAATTTTATAGGTTTTTAGTAGCGAAACTTAAACATAACGTCCCTTTAACAACGTTTTTTTGCTGAATATATATATATATATATATTCAGTAAAAAAACGTATATATATATATATATTACAGCAAAAGGGGGCTGGTGTGGCCTTGATGAATGACTTTATTTAGGGAGCAAAACGAGGCTCTGGAAAGTATCAGTCATGGGCTGGCATGAAGCTGTAAACCCAGGGTCATGGCCTCATTTCTGTGACCTGTAATGACGCTGGATTTAGGATCGAGGCAATGGACGTGTTTGCCATACTGTTGCTTGGTGAACAATGGACCAATTAAGTCCCAAACAACATTTATTTTGCACTGAGTGTCCAGTGCATGGTTTGTATGCAAACTAACGAAAAGGTATATGAACCATTATTCGAAAAATGTTATGCTTCCAAGTTCCTGACATTAATACCCTGCTGTGCCTTCATGTCCCTGTGCCTCTGCTTGGTTTTTACTATTGGAGATGTTCTGGAGCAGTATGAGAGCAGCAGCGGGGAGGAGCTTTTCAACATGGTGCTCTCTGGCGATTTCAATTTTGGACTTATTGGCAACATGGATCTCTTGCAGCCTCATGCTTACAGCTGCTCTGGGTGGTGGAACCTGGCACGGGTGGCAGCCTCATGCTTACAGCTACCCTGGGTGGTGGAACCTGGCACGGATGGCAGCCTCATGCTTACAGCTGTTCTGGGTGGTGGAACCTGGCATGGGTGGCAGCCTCATGCTTACAGCGGCCCTGGATGGTAGAACCTGGCACGGGTGGCAGCCTCATGCTTACAGCTGCTCTGGGTGGTAGAACGTGGCATGGGTGGCAGCCTCATGCTTACAGCTGCTCTGGGTGGTGGAACCTGGCACGGGTGGCAGCCTCATGCTTACAGCTGCTGGGGGTGGTGGAACCAAGCATGGGTGGCAGCCTCATGCTTACAGCTGCTCTGGATGGTGGAACCTGGCACGGGTGGCAGCCTCATGCTTACAGCTGCCCTGGGTGGTGGAACCTGGCACGGGTGGCAGCCTCATGCTTACAGCTGCTCTGGGTGGTGGAACCTGGCACCGGTGGCAGCCTCATACTTACAGCTGCCCTGGGTGGTGGAACCTGGCACGGGTGGCAGCCTCATGCTTACAGCCGCTCTGGGTGGTGGAACCTGGCACGGGTGGCAGCCTCATGCTTGCAGCTGCCCTGGATGGTAGAACCTGGCACGGGTGGCAGCCTCATGCTTACAGCTGCTGTGGGTGGTGGAACCTTGCACGGGTGACTGCTTGATGCTTACAGCTGCTCTGGGTGGTGGAACCTGGCACGGGTGGCAGCCTCATGCTTACAGCTGCCCTGGGTGGTGGAACCTGGCACGGGTGGCAGCCTCATGCTTACAGCTGCTCTGGGTGGTGGAACCTGGCACGGGTGGCAGCCTCATGCTTACAGCTGCTCTGGGTGATGCAACCTGGCATGGGTGGCAGCCTCATGCTTACAGCTGCTCTGGATGGTGGAACCTGGCACAGGTGGCAGCATCATGCTTGCTTAAAGGTGCTCTGGGTGGTGGAACCTGGCACGGGTGGCAGCCTCATGCTTACAGCTGCCCTGGGTGGAGGAACCTGGCATGGGTGGCAGCCTCATGCTTACAGCTGCTCTGGGTGGTGGAACCAGGCACGGGTGGCTGTTAGGCGGAAACCTGTGCAGTTCCCTCTGGGACCCCTGAAAAAGATTTAGGACTACAGGTGTTTGGCAGTAAACCCACTTGGTAGCAGTCTGTACACAGCTGTGGCTGAGCAGTCAGACTTGCCTCAAGAAGAGTTAGGCATTATGTGGAGTATACAAAATAGGGCAATTTACACAGTAGAACAAGCAAACACGGAACAGAGCTTCGGTGTAAAGATATATAGTTATTTATTTATAAAAACACATCTATGAAAAACACACTGGCACTAATACGGCAAACAACTTCAATTGCAATTATTATAAGTAAATCAATCCCCCTAACAATAGTTCGACAAATCTAGGTTCAACAGCACCACTTATTTGCAGACAGAGGTGAATGCTTTAACCTAGATGGCACTCTAGTATTCGTTAGGACGGGAGAGAAAAGGCAGGGTATGAAATCAACTCGGTACCAACACTTTTTCGAACAAATGCAAGGCAAGTAAGGCAGGGTCTACTGTAGATCGCAGAGTTCAGTGGCCAGGCCCACTCGGAGAGAGGCAAGGCGATATGTCCCAACAAGTATCACAGTGGAAATGCACTTCGAGTCTTTGGCGTAAATTGTCATGGAATGATTGGACCAGTTCAGAACAGAAAGTTTAAGATGGCTTGGAGGTGACCCAATGGAGAGGCGAGGATTAAGACACCTCACGCTAACCGTCACAAGGGAAGCCAGGCGGACACGGTACCTTGTATGTGGAGAGACAGCTCCGGCGGGGGCAGTTGTTCCTGGTGGTGGATGCAAGTCGGGGCTTTGCCAAGAGAAGAGATACTCTCGTCGTCGAAGGAAAGTTGAAGATCATTGCACCACCAGGGAAGAGACCAGCCGCAGAGTGTTCCGTCACAAGGCACCACCTTTTGGTCACGGTACGGGTTAGTGGCTATCCGGTTGCCGGGGTGCTCAGCACGGGCAATTCGACCACTACGCCCTGGAAGTGAAGAAAAAGCAAAGGGACTGGTTGTTCCCACCAGTCAGGGGAAGAGGACTCTCCATCCGGGAGATCTCCTCTGTCATTGGGAAGTGGTGAGTCGGTTCAGCAGGGCTCCACCGTAGGTGTCGTCGTGCAGGTCGGCTCAGCGTTACCCTCGTCGGATTCTTAGGTCCTGTGGCGACTTCTGAAGATCCAGTCCCAAAAGCCCTGCTTTTATGCAGAAAACCCCCATTCATTCAGCCTAGCTGTCAATCAAAACACGCTAAGTGGTGAGCGGGATGGCTCACCACTTGGGCCAATCACACCAGAGTGCGACTTGAGTTGGCAAGGCAACTCAGTCCAGGGTGCCTAAACCCCCTCGCACACCCCCTGTGGTACCCAGACAGAATGGCACCACTTTGGAGGGCCTCTGTGCAGAAGCCCGCCAAAAGTGGAACAAAGGGCTCAACCTTTGGTTTAGGAGTCACAGAGACGAACACAGATGCCATTTTAAAAACCGAGTTCTGGCAGAAAATTCCAACCGATAGATTTATTTAAGATAAATAAACCGGTGGTATGTTAGAGATTAACGAGAAAAAGTATTAACCTCCAACAATGGGAAGAATCCCATAGGGTTATATTTGGGGTTGAATATAACAAGTAGTTTCCACTGCCACCAGCCAAATCTCGACGAGGGGGGACGGGACAGTGCCCCCTCGAATAACAGACCCAGGGGTAATCGAATTACCCCTACCAGTACGTCCACAATAGGATGGTTTGTACTAGTTCTGTTAGTAAATTTAGGTCTAGTAAAGCCAATGGTGACTTTTCATGCCCTGGGAGACAGTAGTCAGTCCCAGGGTATGGAGTCTATGGCGGGGATCCTCTCGGACGCCCCGGTGTTACGGCACGGAGGGTGCAGTGTAACACACATAAAAAAACATATGAGACCCTATGGAGTAAAAGACCCATAGAACACATTGACATTCAAAGGAATTGACCACATTCATGTCCAAGAGTGGGAGAAAAAGAGTCTCACTCTTGGCAGGATGGAAAAAAACGAACTCCAGAAATCCAGCAAAGCTGCTCGGGGACTCACTAGGTTGGGAAATTCAGCCTAAACATAGAATTCTCCCTAACACTCACCCCCCCCAGACTAAGGGACAGGAGGATTTAATCCACTCCTGGATGGATCTCATACCTCTAGTCGATGACATACATCCTAAAGAGACCATCTGCATTTTGGTGGTGACACCCTGACCTGTGCTCAATGGTGAAATCAAACCCTTGCAGGCAGATTGACCATCTCAGTAGTTTCGGGTTTTCCTCTTTCATTTGCATAAACCATCACAAGGGTTGGTGGTCAGTCTGAATGACAAAAGTAGAACCATACAAGTATGGCCTAAACTTCTTCAGAGCCCACACGATAGCAAAGCACTCTCTTTCGATTGTTGCCCACCTTGTTTCAGGATCCTTCAGCTTACGGCTGATGAAGCAAACGGGGTGCTCCCTACCTTTCCCATCCAGTTGACTGAGTATGGCACCTATTCCTACATTTGAAGCATATTTCTGCACAATGAAAGTTTGGTGGTAATCAGGAGCTCTGAGTACTGGGGCTTGGCAAAGAGCCTTTTTACAGGTTTTCAAAGGCCTGATTGCACTCTTTGTTCCATTTGACCTTCTTAGGGAATTTTGGAGAGGATATGACATTCAGAGGAGAAGCTATGGTCCCATAGTTCTCAATGAAATTCCTGTAATACCCAGTGAGACCTAAGAAGGCTCTCACCTGGGTCTGAGTAGTAGGTGTTGTCCAATTTTGCACAGCTTCAATCTTACTGAGCAAAGGCCTTATTTCTCCACCTCCTACCTCATGTCCAAGATAGACTACCTTACTCTGTCCAATTTGGCATTTACTCGCCTTTATGGTCAGGTTGGCTCGTCCAAGAGCCTGCAAAACATCTCTTAGGTGGGTTACATGTTCTTCCCAGGAATTGCTGAACACTGCTATGTCATCCAAGTATGCCATGCAGACGTCCTCCATCCCATTCAGAACTTGGTTTAACATCCGTTGAAATTTAGCAGGTGCATTTTTCAATCCAAAAGGCATTACCTTAAACTGGTATAAGCCAGCTGGGGTAGAAAATGCAGTTTTCTCCTTGGCATGGTCTGTCAGGGCTATTTGCCAATAGCCTGACGTCAAGTCAAATGTGCTGAGGAACTTGGCTGAACCAAGTCTATCGACCAACTCATCTGTTCTTGGTAAAGGGTGGGCATCAGTCTTGGTGACTGCATTAAGAGCTCTATAATCCACGCAGAATCTAAGTTCTTTAGATCCTGCTTTTGGTACTAACACAAATGGGCTAGACCATGGACTAGTAGAGGGCTCTATTACCCCGAGATCAAGCATCTTGCTGACCTCACCTTTGATGTGGGTTCTTACACTTTCTGACATTCTGTATCCTCTGGTTTTGACTGGCAGACAGTCACCAGTGAGTATGTCATGCTGGCCCCAAGGGGTCAAGCCTGGTGAAAGTGAGAACAGAGCAGAAAACTGATTCAACATAGATTTGCACTCCTATTATTGCTCAGGTGTCAGATTTGAAGAGAGATTTACTCCTTCAATCTTTTCGTCTAAAGGTAAGCCTCTGAGGAGATCCGGAAGAGCTTCACTCTCTTCTTCTTCCTCTGTTGATGCTAGAAGCAACGCTCCTACATCAGGTCTCAGGACATACGCTTTGAGTCGGTTGGTGTGAAAGACTGTCGGAGCCTCCTTGGGATTGCCCAAGTCCACCAGATAGTTGACCTCTCCGAGTTTACCCACAACTCTGAAGGGTCCCATCCATTTGTCTTGCAAGGCCCTCTGCCTTGTTGGGATCATAACGAGAACTAGCTGGTCTTGAGTTAACTCAACCATGTTAGCCTTTTGATCGTGCCAGTGCTTGACCAATGCTTGTCCAGCTTTCAAGTTATCACTTGCTTCCGCCATCATGTGTGACATTCTCCTCCGGAGACCTATCACGTAGTCAGTCACTCTGACTGGCTTGGGGGAAGGAGCACTCTCCAACCCCTCCTTAATCAGGGCCAATGGACCTCTGACGGGATGTCCATAGAGAAGCTCAAAGGGAGAATAACCTACTACCTCCTGAGGGACTTCTCTATAAGCAAAGAGAAGGCATGGCAGTAGAAGTTCCCACTTCCGTTTAAGGGGTTCCTCTAAAGCACCTATCATGCTCTTCATGGTTTGGTTGAACCTTTCTACCAACCCATTGGTTTGTGGGTTTTAAGCTGTTGAGAACTTGTAAGTAACTCCACAGGTTTTCCACATGGCTTTCATGTAGTGGGACATAAAGTTTGACCCCCTGTCCGAGATTACTTCCTTAGGAAACCCGACCCTGGAAAAAATACCAAGGAGGTCTTTAGCCACAGCCGGAGCTGTAACAGTCCTCCTAGGAATTGCCTCAGGATACGTAGTAGCATGGTCTACTACAACAAGTATAAACCTGTTGCCTGAGGAGGTTGGAGGATCAAGGGGACCAACAATGTCAATCCCTACTCTCTCAAATGGGACTCCCACAACTGGGAGAGGCACTAAAGGTTCCACATTCTTGGAGCCAACCTTACCAGAAGTCTGGCAGGTGTGGCAGCTCCTGCAGTGTTTTTCTACTTCGGCCCCCATCTTTGGCCAATAAAAGTAGAGAGAGAACCTTTCCTTGGTCTTCTTGAAACTCAAGTGACCAGCCAAAGGAATCTCATGGGCTAACTGCAAGAACTGTTGTCTGTTCTCTTGGGGTACTACAAGTCGTTTGTAGTCTCCAGGTTCAGACTCGGTCGGGTCACTGTAGAAGAGGCCATCTTCCCAGTGCAACCAGTATTTCCCAGGCTCTTGCCCTTCAGCCTGAGCTTCTGCCTGGTGGCCAAGACCTTCCAGAGTTGGACATTCTCTCTGTCCCTTACTGAAGTCTGCCCTGCTGGGTTCACCTTCTGCCAGTAAAGACTGCAGCTCAGGATGGTCAACAGGATCCAGATCTCCAATGAGTTCCTGGCCTTCCATTAGCTCTTCTTTAGAGTCTAATTCTACCACACAGGGTTGTACCTCTCTCTCAGCTGGAGGGGGAGTTACGGGTGTAACTTTGGACAACCGAGGGGAAGTCCTTGTTGGCTGCACTGAAATGCTGGCTGCTGGTTTCGGTATAGAAGTCTTAGGTTTCCCTTTCGCTTCTGATTTCTTGTAGACAGCAGCTGACAATTCCAGTGGAGCAGGAGTGATATCTTTCTTCATCATCTCCTGGAGAGTACCTCGCATGGTTATCTCCCTTGCAGGTCTGGTTAGCTCCTGTAACCGTTTACTAGGAGGTCTGGGGGTATGCGACACAACTCCGAGAGTTTTCAAATTGTTACACAACAGAACGCGTCCTGGTACCTTCCTCTGTATAATGACAGGTATCTTCACAGTCATGTTGTTACACTGGATGAGAACTGGTAATTGGGATAGCATCTGCACAGGCCCTCCAGCTAACTTGGTGAGGCGTTTGGGTGCCTTAGCAACATCCTCAGTCTGAAAAAAAGATTTATCCACCACAGTTATGCTGGCCCCAGTGTCCCTAATGGCAGGAGTCTCCTGACCATTCACCTGGACACTGTCCTTATAATACTCTTTAGTATTATCAGGGATAGAATTATAGACATCTAAATTCTGTTGTTCCCACAACCCCAGAGACACTAAAGAAACACTGGCTGAGACTCCAATGGGTTCATCAGCCAGCAGTAGAAAGTTTCCACTTGCCATTTGGACTTCCTCCTCTGGAGCGAAGGCTAAGAAGACAAGCTGGACCCCTGAAGGTTTACCCTTACAACTGGGATCTCCTTTCACGTGGTCATTCGAGCCACAAACAAAGCATTTACGAATGCTTTTTGGAATGGTGGCTTGTTCTGGCCTCCTTCCGGTTTGGCACCAGAAGGCACACTATTCTGCTGCGGTTTTCCTTGTGGATTACCCTTCTGGTTTTGTCTGGGGCACTCTTTGGAATTTGAGTTATTAGAATTCTCTTTTGAGTCTTTCTTAGGCTGTTTTCCCTCATCCTTTTTCTGAGTTGCCCCAGAATCCCTATGAGTAGCCCTGTTGGCAACCCACAAGTCAGCAGCCCTAGCTAGCTTCCTGGAATCCAATTCCTTCGAATCAGCCAAGTGATGTCTGAGCCCAGGAGAACAGGCATAATAAATAGACTCCAACATAAAAAGATTCTCATACCCTCATAAGTGTTCACTTTGTAACCCTTGTAATCCCTCTAAGTTTTTCAACCCTTCACTCACCCAGGTAGCCCAAGGGGTACCATCATGCTTTTTGAGGGTTCTAAACCTCTTAAGATACTGGGAAGTGGTCTTCCCGAACCTAGCTATCAAAGCTAGTTTCACACTTTCGTACTCTTTCCGATCCTCCTCCCCCAACTCCATTACCACATCAGTTGCAACAGGGGGGAGCCTAGAGAACAACCAGGTAAGCAACTCATTACCTGTGATGTTCTGGAGCCCATGATTGTACTCAAACAATCTCAGCCAATCCAACACATCCAACTTTGGTTTATACATACCAATTAATTCCTTCGGCATCCAGGGTCTTTTGGGACTGGAGCTTCTAGAGGAGCCAGAGACAGAAGCAGTTTCGACAGACAACTTTTTCATTTCTAACTCATGCTTGAGCTCCATTTCTCAGAGCCTAAGAATGTGTTGCATTTCTTGGTGCTTCTGTTCAGTCTGAGCAGTAATCCTTCTGAATTCCAAGTCTATTTTCATTTTTTCTAGTTCAAGGATTTGAGGACTTAGTGTGGGACCTGTTATAGGCCCTGTAGGTACAGCTGGTAAGGCAGACAGAGGAGCAGGGGAGACAGTTTCATTAGCCTCTCCTTCCTCTTCAGCCTCTTCATCACTATAATCAGAACTTTGATTTAGATCAACACCATTACTGTTATCTACATTTGCTGGAGAAGTTGGTTCCTCTGAACCAGTACCCAGACTTTGGTTTTCCAGCAATCTCGCTATCAGTTCTACTTTCTTGCCTCTTACAGAAAGATTCTCTTGTCTACAGAGAGCTCGTAAACTCTCAGTATTTTCACCTGACAAGGATTCTTGACTGTAAAATTCCATAGTAGACATGTTTTTGAAAGTAGATTTTTAGTGCTAAGCTTTGTGGTTAGTTATCCTAAAGTGTTGAAAAGCACTCTAAACTGTATACTCGATGCAAATCCCACCGCTGTACACCATTGTTAGGCGGAAACCTGTGCAGTTCCCTCTGGGACCACTGAAAAAGATTTAGGACTACAGGTGTTTGGCAGTAAACCCACTTGGTAGAAGTCTGTACCACACAGATTCACTTGGTAGCTGTGGCTGATCTCCCTCAAGAAGAGTTAGGCATTATGTGGAGTATACAAAATAGGGCAATTTACACGGTAGAACAAGCAAACACGGAACAGAGCTTCGGTGTAAAGATATATAGTTATTTATTTATAAAAACACATCTGTGAAAATCACACTGGCACTAATACGGCAAACCACTTCAATTACAATTACTATAAGTAAATTTATCCCCCTAACAATAGTTCGACAAATCTAGGTTCAACGGCACCACTTATTTGCAGACAGAGGTGAATGCTTTAACCTAGATGGCACTCTAGTATTCGTTAGGATGGGAGAGAAAAGGCAGGGTATGAAATCAACTCGGTACCAACACTTTTTTGAACAAATGCAAGGCAAGTAAGCAGGGTCTACTGAAGATCGCAGAGTTCAGTGGCCAGGGCCACTCGGAGAGAGGCAAGGCGATATGTCGCAACAAGTATCACAGTGGAAATGCACTTCAAGTCTTTGGCGCAAATTGTCACAGAAAGATTGGACCAGTTCAGAATAGAAAGTTTAAGAAGGCTTGGAGGCGACCCAATGGAGAGGCGAGGATTAATACACCTCACGCTAACCGTCACAAGGGAAGCCAGGCAGACACGGTACCTTGTATGTGGAGAGACAGCTCCGGCAGGGGCAGTTGTTCCTGTTGGTGGATGCAAGTCGGGGCTTTGCCAAGAGAAGAGATGCTCTCGTCGTCGAAGGAAAGTTGAAGATCGTTGCACCACCAGGGAAGAGACCAGCCGCGGAGTGCTCCGTCACAAGGCACCACCTTTTGGTTGTGGTACGGGTTAGTGGCTATCCGGTTGCCGGTGTGCTCAGCACGGGCAATTCGACCACTACGCCCTGGAAGCGAAGAAAAAGCAAAGGGACTGGTTGTTCCCACCAGTCAGGGGAAGAAGACTCTCCAGCCTGGAGATCTCCTCTGTCGTTGGGAAGTGGTGAGTCGGTTCAGCAGGGCTCCACCGGAGGTTTCATCGTTGCAGGTCGGCTCAGCTTTACCCTTGTCAGATTCTTAGGTCCTTTGACGACTTCTGAAGATCCAGTCCCAAAAGCCCTGCTTTTATGCAGAAAACCCCCATTCATTCAGCCTAGCTGTCAATCAAAACACGCTAAGTGGTGAGCGGGGTGGCTCACCACTTGGGCCAATCACACCAGAGTGCGACTTGAGTTGGCAAGGCAACTCAGTCCAGGGTGCCTAAACCCTCTCCCACATCCCCTGTGGTACCCAGAGAGAATGGCACCACTTTGGAGGGCCTCTGTGCAGAAGCCCGCCAAAAGTGGAACAAAGGGCTCAACCTTCAGTTTAGGAGTCACAGAGACAAACACAGACGCCATTTTAAAAACCGAGTTCTGGCAGAAAATACCAACCGATAGATTTATTTAAGATAAATAAACCAGTGGTATGTTAGAGATTAACGAGAAAAAGTATTAACCTCCAACAATGGGAAGAATCCCATAGGGTTATATTCGGGGTCGAATATAACAAGTAGTTTCCACTGCCACCAGCCAAAACTCGACGAGTGGGGACGGGACAGTGCCCCCTCGAATAAGAGACCCAGGGGTAATCGAATTACCCCTACCAGTACGTCCAGGATAGGATGGTTTGTACTAGTTCTGTTAGTAAATTTAGGTCTAGTAAAGCCAATGGTGACTTTACATGCCCTGGGAGACAGTAGTCAGTCCCAGGGTATGGAGTCTATGGCAGGGATCCTCTAGGACGCCCCAGTGTTACGGCACAGAGGGTGCGGTGTAACACACATAAAAAAAAAACATATGAGACCCTATGGAGTAAAAGACCCCATAGCCCATAGAACACATTGACATTCAAAGGAATTGACCACATTCATGTCCAAGAGTGGGAGAAAAAGAGTCTCACTCTTGGAAGGATGGAAAAAAACAAACTCCAGAAATCCAGCAAAGCTGCTGGGGGACTCAATAGGTTAGGAAATTCAGCCTTAACAGAGAATTCTCCCTAACACTGGCAGCTTCATGCTTACAGCTGCTCTGGGTGGTGGAACCTGGCATGGGTGGCAGCCTCATGCTTACAGCTGCTCTGGGAGGTGGAACCTGGCACGGGTGGCAGCCTCATGCTTACAGCTGCTCTGGGTGGTGGAACCTGGCACGGGTGGCAGCCTCATGCTTACAGCTGCTCTAGGTGGTGGAACCTGGCACGGGTGGCAGCCTCATGCTTACAGCTGCTCTGGGTGGTGGAACCTGGCACGGGTGGCAGCCTCATGCTTATAGCTTGTCTGGGTGGTGGAACCTGGCACGGGTGGCAGCCTCATGCTTACAGCTGCTCTGGATGGTGGAACCTGGCACGGGTGGCAGCCTCACGCTTACAGCTTCTCTGGATGGTGGAACCTGACACGGGTGGCAGACTCATGCTTACAGCTGCCCTGGGTGGTGGAACCTGGCACGGGTGGCAGCCTCTTGCTTACAGCTGCTCTGGGGGTGGAACCGGGCACGGGTGGCAGCCTCATGCTTGCTTACAGCTGCTCTTGATGGTGGAACCTGGCACGGGTGGCAGCCTCATGCTTGCTTACAGCTTCTCTGGGTGGTGGAACCTGGCACGGGTGGCAGCCTCATGCTTACAGCTGCTCTGGGTGGTGGAATCTGGCACGGGTGGCAACCTCATGCTTACATCTGCTCTCGGTGGTGGAACCTGGCACGGGTGGCAGCCTCATGCTTACAGCTGCCCTGGGTGGTGGAACCTGGCACGGGTGGCAGCCTCATGCTTACAGCTGCCCTGGGTGGTGGAACCTGGCACGGGTGGCAGCCTCATGCTTACAGCTGCCCCGGGTGTTGGAACCTGGCACGGGTGGCAGCCTCATGCTTACAGCTGCTCTGGGTGGTGGAACCTGGCACAGGTGGCAGCCTCATGCTTACAGCTGCCCTGGGTGGTGGAACCGGGCACGGGTGGCAGCCTCATGCTTACAGCTGCCCTGGGTGGTGGAACCTGGCACGGGTGGCAGCCTCATGCTTACAGCTGCCCTGGGTGGTGGAACCTGGCACGGGTGACAGCCTCATGCTTACAGCTGCCCTGGGTGGTGGAACCTGGCACGGGTGGCAGCCTCATGCTTACAGCTGCCCTTGGTGGTGGAGCCTGGCACGGGTGGCAGCCTCATGCTTACAGCTGCTCTGGGTGGTGGAACCTGGCACGGGTGGCAGCATCATTCTCACAGCTGCTCTGGGTGGTGGAACCTGGCACGGGTGGCAGCCACATGCTTACAGCTGCTCTGGGTGGTGGAACCTGGCACAGGTGGCAGCCTCATGTTTACAGCTGTTGGGGGTGGTGGAACCTGGCATGGGTGGCAGCCTCATGCTTACAGCTGCTCTGGATGGTGGAGCCTGGCACGGGTGGCAGCCTCATGCTTACAGCTGCTCTGGGTGGTGGAACCTGGCACGGGTGGCAGCCTCATGCTTGCTTAAAGGTGCTCTGGGTGGTGGAACCTGGCACGGGTGGCAGCCTCATGCTTACAGCTGCCCTGGGTGGTGGAACCTGGCACGGGTGGCAGCCTCATGCTTACAGCTGCTCTGGGTGGTGGAACTTGGCACGGGTGGCAGCCTCATGCTTACAGCTGCCCTGGGTGGTGGAACCTGGCACGGGTGGCAGCCTCATGCTTACAGCTGCTCTGGGTGGTGGAACCTGGCACGGGTGGCAGCCTCATGCTTACAGCTGTCCTGGATGGTAGAACCAGGCACGGGTGGCAGCCTCATGCTTACAGCTGCTCTGGGTGGTGGAACCTGGCACGGGTGGCAGCCTCATGCTTGCTTAAAGCTGCTCTGGGTGGTGGAACCTGGCACGGGTGGCAGCCTCATGCTTACAGCTGCTCTGGGTGGTGGAACCTGGCACGGGTGGCAGCCTCATGCTTACAGATGCTCTAGGTGGTGGAACCTGGCACGGGTGGCAGCCTCATGCTTACAGCTGCTCTGGGTGGTGGAACCTGGCACGGGTGGCAGCCTCACGCTTACAGCTTGTCTGGGTGGTAGAACCTGGCACGGGTGGCAGTCTCATGCTTACAGCTGCTCTGGGTGGTGGAACCTGGCACGGGTGGCAGCCTCACGCTTACAGCTGCCCTGGGTGGTGGAACCTGGCACGGGTGGCAGACTCATGCTTACAGCTGCCCTGGGTGGTGGAACCTGGCACGGGTGGCAGCCTCATGCTTACAGCTGCTCTGGGTGGTGGAACCGGGCATGGGTGGCAGCCCCATGCTTGCTTACAGTTGCTCTTGGTGGTGGAACCTGGCACGGGTGGCAGCCTCATGCTTGCTTACAGCTGCTCTGGGTGGTGGAACCTGGCACGGGTGGCAGACTCATGCTTACAGCTGCTCTAGATGGTGGAACCTGGCACGGGTGACAGCCTCATGCTTACAGCTGCTCTGGGTGGTGAACCTGGCATGGGTGGCAGCCTCATGCTTACATCTGCTCTGGGTGGTGGAACCTGGCACGGGTGGCAGCCTCATGCTTACAGCTGCCCTGGGTGGTGGAACCTGGCACAGGTGGCAGCCTCATGCTTACAGCTGCCCTGGGTGGTGGAGCCTGGCACGGGTGGCAGCCTCATGCTTACAGCTGCCCTGGATGGTAGAACCTGGCACGGGTGACAGCCTCATGCTTACGGCTGCTCTGGATGGTGGAACTGGCACGGGTGGCAGCCTCACGCTTACAGCTCCTCTGGATGGTGGAACTGGCACGGGTGGCAGCCTCAAGCTTACAGCTGCTCTGGGTGGTGGAACCTGGCACGGGTGGCAGCCTCATGCTTACAGCTGCCCTGGGTGGTGGAACTTGGCACGCGTGGCAGCCTCATGCTTACAGCTGCTCTGGGTGGTGGAACCTGGCATGGGTGGCAGCCTCATGCTTACAGCTGCCCTGGGTGGTGGAACCTGGCACGGGTGGCAGCTCCATGCTGACAGCTGCTCTGGGTGATGGAACCTGGCACGGGTGGCAGCCTCATGCTTACAGCTGCTCTGGACGGTGGAACCGGGCACGGGTGGCAGCATCATGCTTGCTTAAAGCTGCTCTGGGTGGTGGAACCTGGAACGGGTGGAAGCCCCATGCTTACAGCTGCCCTGGGTGGTGGAACTTGGCATGGGTGTGCAGCCTCATGCTTACAGCTGCTCTGGGTGGTGGAACCTGGCACGGGTGGCAGCCTCATGCTTACAGCTGCTCTGGGTGGTGGAACCTGGCACGGGTGGCAGCCTCATGCTTACAGCTGCTCTGGGTGGTGGAACCTGGCACTGGTGGAAGCCTCATGCTTACAGCTGCTCTGGGTGGTGGAACCTTGCACGGGTGGCAGCCTCATGCTTACAGCTGCTCTGGGTGGTGGAACCTGGCACGGGTGGCAGCCTCATGCTTACAGCTGCTCTGGGTGGTGGAACCTGGGACGGGTGGCAGCCTCATGCTTACAGCTTCTGGGTGGTGGAACCTGGCACGGGTGGCAGCCTCATGCTTACAGCTGCCCGTTCCGCTGTGTTCTCAGTCACAAAAGCGCTGAGATTGGAAGCGGACCTACCTTCTACATCCTATCTGGCACTGCGAGTTCTCTCACAGACTCCTGCCAGCAACGATCACTGCAACGCACTTCCTGGAGGAGGCGCGGCTTCGCTTGGACACGTGATCTGATCACGTGATCTGGGGCGGACTCAAAGGACGGAGTTTGCCGCCCGTTCCGCTGTGTTCTCAGTCACAAAAGCGCTGAGATTTGGAAGCGGACCTACCTTCTACATCCTATCTGGCACTGCGAGTTCTCTCACAGACTCCTGCCAGCAACGATCACTGCAACGCACTTCCTGGAGGAGGCGCGGCTTCGCTTGGACACGTGATCTGATCACGTGATCTGGGGCGGACTCAAAGGACGGAGTTTACCACCCTTGCGGCGTTAAGCCCGGCAGGAGACAAGCCCACCGGCTGTTGTGCGGCTGTTTGGCGGTCTGAGGCGCACCCAACAGGTATTTAACTAGCGCGTTTTGCGCGCACCTACACCATCAAGCAATAAGTACAACAACCGTAATGAGACTGCGCAGCTCGCCTCTTGAAGAAGACATGGATGTACAAGAGGGGTCTTACCTAGAGGCAGGGAGCGAGCCAGGGAGGGGGGCATCTATTGTCTCAGAAGTAGATCCAGTAGCCACACAGGAGACTCAAACCCATTTTGACGCACAACAAACTCCAGCGGAAAGATTCCCCAATCTTAACATTCAAAAAATCTGGAAAAGAGGGTTAGAGTACACTCTGACAACTGAAAAAATCCAGACAAGAATTAACGATCACTTCCCCAGGAAAAGGAATAAGAGCACCAATGACCTAGAGGGCATTATTGACACTACCTGGCATTTACCAACACATAAAACCAATACCCCGGCCACAAATACATCAACAGAGGGGTCAGAAGCAAATACCACCCCAACAAACAAAACTCAAGGAACCAGGGCAATCTTACTGAGAAACCGCAGCCAACAAGAAGAGCCATTGGCCATCTCACCAGAAGGTCCTCCATTGGCATCAGAAAACACATTGGCAGCCCTGAGCTATGTTCTAAATTCTCTGGTCTCAGTGTTCGAATTATTAAGAACAGAGGTGCAAACACAAGCAGGACATCTCTTGGAAATGTCGCAGGAAATTGCGAAAAATGAATCATCTATGGTTGCTGTAAACAATATCTTGAATAGCATTCTGATTCCAATCCTAAAGGAAACACAAATAGAGGGCATCAAACAGGGGCAAGACATCGCCCAAATTCAAAGCCTACTGAAGGAGGGGGCAAAAAGTAATTTAACCACTCACGAACTCATAAAGACAATCCCCTCGGAAATTCAAAAACTGCAAACACAGAACAAGACTCTAAACGAAGAAGGGCCAAAAGATCTCTTCGATGATACACCACTCTCAGACTCAATCTTGGAAGAATTTCGAAGGCTGGCAAATGTAGATATTGACTATATAGAAGTCATTAACAACAGCCCTCATAAAACCCAAGAGGAGGAAGAAAAGAAAACCGACAGTTCGAATCAGAATATCGAGGCTCCACAGATACTGAGAAGGAGAAAATGTCACAAAAGGGGCAAAAAAAGAGAGGCTACCTCTTCTCAACCTTCAGGGGAAACAACGAAGAAACCCAAAAACCAGAAAAATAAGGCAAAAAAGAAAGCAGGGATAAACACATTCCTGAAAAATCGTACTACTCCCACAGCTGAAAAGACAGCTGATTTCATCGTTATTGCATCTCCAGTTACTAACCTTTCACAAACATCAAAAGCACAAGATGCCCTCGTAAGCAAGAGTGTTCCTGAGACAACCCAGGGCAAAAAGACGTGCTCAACGGGCAGAGAGAGTCCTAGTAAAATCAAGGTTCAAACATCAAACTTTGGTATGCAAACGGATCTTATATTTCCATTACCCGCAGCTTCCGACAATCAAAAAAGCACACCGGTCTCTACAAACATCAAGATTGCTCCAATATTTCTAAAACAAAATTTACATAAAGAACCAAGAAAGGAACTTAGCGGGGAGCCCAAGCAAGCATTCATAAAAATGGCCCCTATTTTTCTGAAACCGTCAGGCAAAAAAGCTCCTGCATTACAAGAAAAAAATACACTTCCCGTGTCAGCCATCAAAGATGTGACATCACCAAGCTTCTCATTCAATGAAGTTGTCTGCTGGAACGGGTCCGGGAAATGTAAAAACCTGGAAAGGTTTCCTCAAAATGGAGAAAGAGAGAAAAACGAACAAAAACAACAAACCCCTATGGTAGGAAAAGAGGAAGTAGCGGCATCAAACTTTACAATCCCAAGGTTGTGGCTTAGACTAGAGAATCAGAGTACAAGGACATCACTATGCAGATCTGTCCTATTGTCAGAAATTCAAAAGAATTACAATCTCTTTCTTTTTGATTCAGAGGACATTGAATATTTAGCCTTCCCATTCAGGGAGGACAAATTCTTCGTGGAGATAGCTCTCACCTCAAGAAAGGCACAACAGGCGCTTATCAATAATAAAGATGATCTGGCTAAAGAAGGGCTCTGGGTTTATGAATCAGAGGAAGAAGGAATATCTGGAAATTACCGGTGGTATAACCAGACCGTAGAGGAACCTGCACCCACTGCTGTGGGTACTGCCGGAACTACTAGAGGGCTCCAAAGCAACGCAACAAGTGGCCGCAGATTAAAAGACGATCTGATAACTAAACTCCCAGAAATCATCTCGCAAATCCTCCAGAAACTGGGCGAGGAACAGAACAGTCTTTAGTCAGAGAGGCCTCAGATTAGTCTCCTGGAACACCAGAGGCCCAAGCTTTTTGAAGAAAAAGCAACTCAAAAACGACCTCTTAGAGCGCAATGATATCTTATTATTCCAGGAGACATGGTTAGCTAACTCTATCGAGATAGAGGGCTTCACAGTGCAAAACCTCATGGCCTCTCAAAAAGCCAAAGGAAGACCAGCAGGAGGAATGTTAATAGCAACCAAAAATTCCGCCATTAAAAATGTGGTCACGCTATGTAATAACCCAGTGGGCATTCAGGCCAGTAAAGCAGAGATAAGACAGAATGATGGCCAGGCCAATCTCATTTTGGTAAACATCTATTGGAACCCAGCCATTTCCAAACTCCGAGACTTCATAGAAATTCTAAATGAACTCTTCTCTAGGGTCAAGATGAATCACATAGGAGCACAGATTGTTGTAGCAGGGGACCTGAACACAGATCTCATTAGTGTAGGAAATAGGAAAAACAGTTTACCTAAACACAGTACCACACAGAAAGGTAAACAATGGTGGGACTTCTTCCAATCATGGGATCTCGACATGATATCTATAGACGATAGCAGTACGGACAACCCCGGACCAACATGGCGGCAGGGAAGGTTGCAATCAATTATAGACTACATTTTCACCTCATCATCACTTACCCTGCACCAACATCATCTCACCTTAGATTGGGAAGGGGGAAGTGATCACGCGAGGATGGAACTCTACTTTCCTGAAATTCAGTGTTCTGCAAACCCACGCATCAGACAGGACCTGGAGGGCTCTAAAGGGAAATTGAAAGTACTCAAGTACAAACATGGGGGGGGAAATTTGAATGATCAGCTAGCAATAATTCATCCCTCAATAGTGGCCGAAAAGTGTCATCCAGAAAAATTCGTAAAGTTCATATGGGCCACTTGCCGACCAAGTGAAGTACAAATAGTGGGGAAACAGACACATCTCCATCACTTCGACGAGGAAACTTTCAAAAGAAAAAGAAGTCTGCGACAAACACTGCGAAGTATAAGACAGACCAGAGCAGAAGATCCTTTAGGCTGTATTCAAAAACTTAAAAAAACCAAACAAATTTATAGAAACTGGTCTAAGAATCACAAACATTTAAAAATTCAAGAGGATGGGGAGAAAATGCTTTCGCTTCTCAGTACAAATAATTGCAGAAACTTTTGGGCAGCTCTAAATCAACTTGAAACTGGCCAAAACAGTGCTCTTTGCAACTTAGTGTCGGAACACAAGTGGGTAGAACATCTGGCCAAGAACTTCGATGCAACAGGCTCAAGAGACATTAACATCAGCAACATCATCTGGTCTCTGGATTTTACCGAAGATGACATTGAAGAACTTATAACATCATCCTCTACCTCGAAAGCCGCAGGTCCGAACGGCCTCACATATCAGGTGTTAAAAAATCAGCCAAAACTTTGGTCAAAACTGCTATTCCATCTCTTTCAAGGAATATTGAGGGAAAAAACTTTTCCACCATCGTGGAAGAATGCAGTGATGATTCCATTCTTCAAAGGGGGTGATAGGCTAAGTCCAACATGCTATCGACCCATAGCCCTCTTGGACATTGACAGCAAAATATTCATGAGAATATTAATGAGGGAACTTTCTCTTTGGGTGGACTCAAATGAGATTCTCCCCCCGCACCAAACAGGTTTCAGGAAGGGTCTTTCTACCAGCCTTAATGGCCTTACACTGAACCTGTTGAGCGAAAGCTCGAATGAGAAAGAAGGCTCGCCGCTGTATGGGGCATGGGTAGACCTGTCCAAGGCATTTGACCTGGTGGACCGATCACTCCTCTGGCAGAAACTGAACAAACGGGGAATTCCAGCCCCCCTGCTGGCTATGCTCGTCGAACTACATAAAAATACTACGATCAGAGTGAGGCTGGATGACGCCGGCAACCTTTCAGAAGCAATCCAGGTCCTTAAAGGGATTCGACAAGGATGCTTGGGTGCACCACTGCTTTTCAACCTTTTTCTATCAGACATAGGAGACTTTCTGGCCTCGGCGTCGCTTATCTGTCCCAGGATTAACAGCAGAAGACTTCACTGGCTGGCCTATGCGGATGATCTTGTTCTTTTGGATGGATCAGCATTAGGACTGCAACATCTTTTATCCAAACTCGATGAATATGCCAAGTTAAATGGCTTAATAATCAACCCACTAAAATCCAAGGTCCTGATTTTCAAACATCCAAGAAAAAAGGTAACATCAAGGATCTGGGTGTTGGACAACGATGAAATTCCCCGAGTAGATGAGCTCATATACCTGGGATACGAAGTCTTAGCCCATCCAACTGTAAATAAGGTGAATTCATCCATTCTCAACAAGACCTCGAAAATCATTGCGCAAATGAAAAACTTAAACGGAAAATTCTGTAAATTTTCATTGTTACCACTCAAGAAATTCTATGTAGGCAAAGTAGTTCCTGTCCTCCTCTACGGATTGGAGGCAAAACCTTTGCTGTGGAACTATGATTGGAACAAAATTGAGGGCCTCATTTGGAAATCATCCATTTGGCTACCAATGTGCACATCGTCAGTCAGTCTGAGGTTCGAACTAGGCTTGACCTCATTGAGCTGCTATGCAGAGTGGAAACTTCTCTCACTCTACCGTAATATAATCACAGCCAGTAAGGCCACTCTCTTTTTCGACATAAACCAACATCTAAAGAAAGCAAAATCAAATCAGCTATCGAGCCTAGAAGAGAAGATCGGACAGATTCTGCATAAGCTTGATTTAACAACAGAAATCCTTCTACAAAACCCCTTGAAAGTAAAAAAAAATCTAAAAATGGCTGACTGGATCGACACAATCACAAGAGTTAGAAACCTAAAATCACCGAACTCCTTCCTGATAGTAGACAGGAAACTTGGAACCATGCCACGTTACCTGGAAAAATTCCCAGATCGCGAGATAAGGAACAGCTTTCTCAGACTACGTCTGAATTTAGCCTACACAGGAGAAATATTGGCTCAAAGAAACCAGGGAGAGAAGGCAATAAAATTCTGCGAAATCTGCCAAACTTCGAACCTCCAAACCTTGAAACATCTACTGTTGGAGTGCGAAGGCACATGGGCCATAAGAGTGTCTTTTCTGAGGAGATTCGTCAGCAGAGAAGAGAGCCTAATTCAAGATGCATTCTGGAACAGACTGATCTCCGGCCAGGAAATCATGCT
Organism: Ambystoma mexicanum; assembly: GCF_040938575.1. Lineage (NCBI taxonomy): Eukaryota > Metazoa > Chordata > Amphibia > Caudata > Ambystomatidae > Ambystoma > Ambystoma mexicanum. Next base: position 1,734,353,019 of record NC_090929.1, on the reverse strand, counting down.
CACTGCAGCGATAGTAAAAGTATCAGAGGAACTTACTATTCTAACAAAGTATCAAAAGATGACACAGCCTACTGAGCTTCCTGGCCGACACTCACTGGCCTCTCAGTAATCTAGTTATTCCCTGGTTTCCGAGAACCGTTCGTAATTTTATCTAAGGAAATGCACTATTCTTTTGTAAAGGTTTTCTTTTAAAACCAAAAACAAATAAAAAAAAAAAATAAAAAAAAACATGCTTACAGCTGCTCTGGGTGGTGGAACCTGGCACGGGTGGCAGCCTCACGCTTACAGCTTCTCTGGATGGTGGAACCTGGCACGGGTGGCAGCCTCACGCTTACAGCTGCCCTGGGTGGTGGAACCTGGCACGGGTGGCAGCCTCAAGCTTACAGCTGCCCTGGGTGGTGGAACCGGGCACAGGTGGCAGCCTCACGCTTCCAGCTGCTCTGGTGGTGGAACCTGGCAAGGGTGGCAGCCTCATGCTTACAGCTGCCCTGGGTGGTGGAACCTGGCACGGGTGGCACCCTCATGCTTACTGCTGCTCTCGGTGATGGGACTTGGCACGGGTGGCAGCCTCATGCTTACAGCTAACCTGGGTGGTGGAACCTGGCACGGGTGGCAGCCTCATGCTTACAGCTGCCCTGGATGGTACAACCTGGTACAGGTGGCAGCCTCATGCTAACAGCTGCTCTGGATGGTGGAACCTGGCATAGGTGGCAGCCTCATGCTTAAGCTGCTCTGGGTGGTGGAACCTGGCATAGGTGGCAGCCTCATGCTTAAGCTGCTCTGGGTGGTGGAACCTGGCACGGGTGGCAGCCTCATGCTTACAGCTGCTCTGGGTGGTCGAACCTGGCACGGGTAGCAGCCTCATGGTTACAGCTGCTCTGGATGGTGGAGCCTGACATGGGTGGCAGCCTCATGCTTACAGCTGCTCTGGTTGGTGGAACTTGGCATAGATGGCGGCCTCATGCTTAAGCTGCTCTCGGTGGTGGAACCTGGCATAGGTGGCGGCCTCATGCTTAAGCTGCTCTGGGTGGTGGAACCTGGCACGGGTGGCAGTCTCATGCTTACAGCTGCTCTGGCTGGTGGAACCTGGCACGGGTGGAAGCCTCATGCTTACAGCTGCTCTGAGTGGTGGAACCTGGCACGGGTGACCGCCTCATGCTTACAGCTAATCTGGGTGGTGGAACCTGGCACGGGTGGCAGCCTCATGCTTACAGCTGCTCTGGGTGGTGGAACCTGGCACAGGTGGCAGCCTCATGCTTACAGCTGCTCTAGGTGGTGGAACCTGGCACGGGTGGCAGCCTCATGCTTACAGCTGCTCTGGGTGGTGGAACCTGGCACGGGTGGCAGCCTCACGCTTACAGCTTGTCTGGGTGGTAGAACCTGGCACGGGTGGCAGCCTCATGCTTACAGCTGCTCTGGGTGGTGGAACCTGGCACGGGTGGCAGCATCACGCTTACAGCTGCCCTGGGTGGTGGAACCTGGCACGGGTGGCAGACTCACGCTTACAGCTGCCCTGGGTGGTGGAACCTGGCACGGGTGGCAGCCTCATGCTTACAGCTGCTCTGGGTGGTGGAACCGGGCATGGGTGGCAGCCCCATGCTTGCTTACAGTTGCTCTTGGTAGTGGAACCTGACACGGGTGGCAGCCTCATGCTTGCTTACAGCTGCTCTGGGTGGTGGAACCTGGCACGGGTGGCAGACTCATGCTTACAGCTGCTCTAGATCGTGGAACCTGGCACGGGTGGCAGCCTCATGCTTACAGCTGCTCTGGGTGGTGGAACCTGGCACGGGTGGCAGCCTCATGCTTACATCTGCTCTGGGTGGTGGAACCTGGCACGGGTGGCAGCCTCATGCTTACAGCTGCCCTGGGTGGTGGAACCTGGCAAGGGTGGCAGCCTCATGCGTACAGCTGCCCTGAGTGGTGGAACCTGGCACGGGTGGCAGCCTCATGCTTACAGCTGCCCTGGGTGGTGGAACCTGGCACGGGTGGCAGCCTCATGCTTACAGCTGCCCTGGGTGGTGGAACCTGGCACGGGTGGCAGCCTCATGCATACAGCTGCCCTGGGTGGTGGAACGGGGCACGGGTGGAAGCCTCATGCTTACAGCTGCCCTGGGTGGTGGAACCTGGCACGGGTGGCAGCCTCATGCTTACAGCTGCCCTGGGTGGTGGAACCTGGCACGGGTGGCAGCCTCATGCTTACAGCTGCCCTGGGTGGTGGAACCTGGCACAGGTGGCAGCCTCATGCTTACAGCTGCCCTGGGTGGTGGAGCCTGGCACGGGTGGCAGCCTCATGCTTACAGCTGCCCTGGATGGTAGAACCTGGCACGGGTGACAGCCTCATGCTTACAGCTGCCCTGGGTGGTGGAACCTGGCACGGGTGGCAGCCTCATGCTTACGGCTGCTCTAGGTTGTGGAACCTGGCACGGGTGGCAGCCTCATGCTTACGGCTGAACTGGATGGTGGAACTGGCACGGGTGGCAGCCTCACGCTTACAGCTCCTCTGGATGGTGGAACTGGCACGGGTGGCAGCCTCAAGCTTACAGCTGCTCTGGGTGGTGGAACCTGGCACGGGTGGCAGTCTCATGCTTACAGCTGCCCTGGGTGGTGGAACTTGGCACGCGTGGCAGCCTCATGCTTACAGCTGCTCTGGGTGGTGGAACCTGGCATGGGTGGCAGACTCATGCTTACAGCTGCCCTGGGTGGTGGAACCTGGCACGGGTGGCAGCTCCATGCTGACAGCTGCTCTGGGTGATGGAACCTGGCACGGGTGGCAGCCTCATGCTTACAGCTGCTCTGGACGGTGGAACCGGGCACGGGTGGCAGCATCATGCTTGCTTAAAGCTGCTCTGGGTGGTGGAACCTGGAACGGGTGGAAGCCCCATGCTTACAGCTGCCCTGGGTGGTGGAACCTGGCATGGGTGTGCAGCCTCATGCTTACAGCTGCTCTGGGTGGTGGAACCTGGCACGGGTGGCAGCCTCATGCTTACAGCTGCTCTGGGTGGTGGAACCTGGCACGGGTGGCAGCCTCATGCTTACAGCTGCTCTGGGTGGTGGAACCTGGCACTGGTGGAAGCCTCATGCTTACAGCTGCTCTGGGTGGTGGAACCTGGCACGGGTGGCAGCCTCATGCTTACAGCTGCTCTGGGTGGTGGAACCTGGCACGGGTGGCAGCCTCATGCTTACAGCTGCTCTGGGTGGTGGAACCTGGCACGGGTGGCAGCCTCATGCTTACAGCTTCTGGGTGGTGGAACCTGGCACGGGTGGCAGCCTCATGCTTACAGCTGCTCTGGGTGGTGGAACCTGGCACGGGTGGCAGCCTCACGCTTACAGCTTCTCTGGATGGTGGAACCTGGCACGGGTGGCAGCCTCACGCTTACAGCTGCCCTGGGTGGTGGAACCTGGCACGGGTGGCAGCCTCACGCTTACAGCTGCCCTGGGTGGTGGAACCGGGCACAGGTGGCAGCCTCACGCTTACAGCTGCTCTGGTGGTGGAACCTGGCAAGGGTGGCAGCCTCATGCTTACAGCTGCCCTGGGTGGTGGAACCTGGCACGGGTGGCACCCTCATGCTTACTGCTGCTCTCGGTGATGGGACTTGGCACGGGTGGCAGCCTAATGCTTACAGCTAACCTGGGTGGTGGAACCTGGCACGGGTGGCAGCCTCATGCTTACAGCTGCCCTGGATGGTACAACCTGGTACAGGTGCAGCCTCATGCTAACAGCTGCTCTGGATGGTAGAACCTGGCATAGGTGGCAGCCTCATGCTTAAGCTGCTCTGGGTGGTGGAACCTGGCATAGGTGGCAGCCTCATGCTTAAGCTGCTCTGGGTGGTGGAACCTGGCACGGGTGGCAGCCTCATGCTTACAGCTGCTCTGGGTGAATCGAACCTGGCACGGGTAGCAGCCTCATGGTTACAGCTGCTCTGGATGGTGGAGCCTGGCATGGGTGGCAGCCTCATGCTTACAGCTGCTCTGGTTGGTGGAACTTGGCATAGATGGCGGCCTCATGCTTAAGCTGCTCTCGGTGGTGGAACCTGGCATAGGTGGCGGCCTCATGCTTAAGCTGCTCTGGGTGGTGGAACCTGGCACGGGTGGCAGTCTCATGCTTACAGCTGCTCTGGGTGGTGGAACCTGGCACGGGTGGAAGCCTCATGCTTACAGCTGCTCTGAGTGGTGGAACCTGGCACGGGTGACCGCCTCATGCTTACAGCTAATCTGGGTGGTGGAACCTGGCACGGGTGGCAGCCTCATGCTTACAGCTGCTCTGGGTGGTGGAACCTGGCACAGGTGGCAGCCTCATGCTTACAGCTGCTCTAGGTGGTGGAACCTGGCACGGGTGGCAGCCTCATGCTTACAGCTGCTCTGGGTGGTGGAACCTGGCACGGGTGGCAGCCTCACGCTTACAGCTTGTCTGGGTGGTAGAACCTGGCACGGGTGGCAGCCTCATGCTTACAGCTGCTCTGGGTGGTGGAACCTGGCACGAGTGGCAGCCTCACGCTTACAGCTGCCCTGGGTGGTGGAACCTGGCACGGGTGGCAGACTCACGCTTACAGCTGCCCTGGGTGGTGGAACCTGGCACGGGTGGCAGCCTCATGCTTACAGCTGCTCTGGGTGGTGGAACCGGGCATGGGTGGCAGCCCCATGCTTGCTTACAGTTGCTCTTGGTAGTGGAACCTGACACGGGTGGCAGTCTCATGCTTGCTTACAGCTGCTCTGGGTGGTGGAACCTGGCACGGGTGGCAGACTCATGCTTACAGCTGCTCTAGATGGTGGAACCTGGCACGGGTGGCAGCCTCATGCTTACAGCTGCTCTGGGTGGTGGAACCTGGCACGGGTGGCAGCCTCATGCTTACATCTGCTCTGGGTGGTGGAACCTGGCACGGGTGGCAGCCTCATGCTTACAGCTGCCCTGGGTGGTGGAACCTGGCACGGGTGGCAGCCTCATGCTTACAGCTGCCCTGAGTGGTGGAACCTGGCACGGGTGGCAGCCTCATGCTTACAGCTGCTCTGGGTGGTGGAACCTGGCACGGGTGGCAGCCTCATGCTTATAGCTGCCCTGGGTGGTGGAACCTGGCACGGGTGGCAGCCTCATGAATACAGCTGCCCTGGGTGGTGGCACGGGTGGAAGCCTCATGCTTACAGCTGCCCTGGGTGGTGGAACCTGGCACGGGTGGCAGCCTCATGCTTACAGCTGCCCTGGGTGGTGGAACCTGGCACGGGTGGCAGCCTCATGCTTACAGCTGCCCTGGGTGGTGGAACCTGGCACATATGGCAGCCTCATGCTTACAGCTGCTGTGGGTGGTGGAACCTGGCACGGGTGGCAGCCTCAATCTCACAGCTGCTCTGGGTGGTAGAACCTGGCACGGGTGGCAGCCACATGCTTACAGCTGCTCTGCGAGGTGGAACCTGGCACGGGTGGCAGCCTCATGCTTACAGCTGCTGGGGGTGGTGGAACCTGGCATGGGTGGCAGCCTCATGTTTACAGCTGCTCTGGATGGTGGAGCCTGGCACGGGTGGCAGCCTCATGCTTACAGCTGCTCTGGGTGGTGGAACCTGGCACGGGTGGCAGCCTCATGCTTGCTTAAAGGTGCTCTGGGTGGTGGAACCTGGCACGGGTGGCAGTCTCATGCTTACAGCTGCTCTGGGTGGTGGAACCTGGCACGGTTGGAAGCCTCATGCTTACAGCTGCTCTGAGTGGTGGAACCTGGCACGGGTGACTGCCTCATGCTTACAGCTAATCTGGGTGGTGGAACCTGGCACGGGTGGCAGCCTCATGCTTACATCTGCTCTGGGTGGTGGAACCTGGCACAGGTGGCAGCCTCATGCTTACAGCTGCTCTAGGTGGTGGAACCTGGCACGGGTGGCAGCCTCATGCTTACAGCTGCTCTGGGTGGTGGAACCTGGCACGGGTGGCAGCCTCACGCTTACAGCTTGTCTGGGTGGTAGAACCTGGCACGGGTGGCAGCCTCATGCTTACAGCTGCTCTGGGTGGTGGAACCTGGCACGGGTGGCAGCCTCACGCTTACAGCTGCCCTGGGTGGTGGAACCTGGCACGGGTGGCAGACTCACGCATACAGCTGCCCTGGGTGGTGGAACCTGGCACGGGTGGCAGCCTCATGCTTACAGCTGCTCTGGGTGGTGGAACCGGGCATGGGTGGCAGCCCTATGCTTGCTTACAGTTGCTCTTGGTGGTGAAACCTGACACGGGTGGCAGCCTCATGCTTGCTTACAGCTGCTCTGGGTGGTGGAACCTGGCACGGGTGGCAGACTCATGCTTACAGCTGCTCTAGATGGTGGAACCTGGCACGGGTGGCAGCCTCATGCTTACAGCTGCTCTGGGTGGTGGAACCTGGCACGGGTGGCAGCCTCATGCTTACATCTGCTCTGGGTGGTGGAACCTGGCACGGGTGGCAGCTTCATGCTTACAGCTGCCCTGGGTGGTGGAACCTGGCACGGGTGGCAGCCTCATGCTTACAGCTGCCCTGGGTGGTGGAACCTGGCACGGGTGGCAGCCTCATGCTTACAGCTGCTCTTGGTGATGGAACCTGGCACGGGTGGCAGCCTCATGCTTACAGCTGCCCTGGGTGGTGGAACCTGGCACGGGTGGCAGCCTCATGCATACAGCTGCCCTGGGTGGTGGAACCGGGCACGGGTGGAAGCCTCATGCTTACAGCTGCTCTGGGTGGTGGAACCTGGCACGGGTAGCAGCCTCATGCTTACAGCTTCTCTGGATGGTGGAACCTGGCACGGGTGGCAGCCTCATGCTTACAGCTGCCCTGGGTGGTGGAACCTGGCACGGGTGGCAGCCTCACGCTTACAGCTGCCCTGGGTGGTGGAACCGGGTACAGGTGGCAGCCTCATGCTTACAGCTGCTCTGGTGGTGGAACCTGGCAAGGGTGGCAGCCTCATGCTTACAGCTGCCCTGGGTGGTGGAACCTGGCACAGGTGGCACCTCATGCTTACAGCTGCTCTGGGTGATGGGACCTGGCATGGGTGGCAGCCTCATGCTTACAGCTAACCTGGGTGGTGGAACCTGGCACAGGTGGCAGCCTCATGCTTACAGCTGCCCTGGATGGTAGAACCTGGTACGGGTGGCAGTCTCATGCTAACAGCTGCTCTGGATGGTAGAACCTGGCATAGGTGGCAGCCTCATGCTTAAGCAGCTCTGGGTGGTGGAACCTGGCATAGGTGGCAGCCTCATGCTTAAGCTGCTCTGGGTGGTGGAACCTGGCACGGGTGGCAGCCTCATGCTTACAGCTGCTCTGGGTGGTCGAACCTGGCACGGGTAGCAGCCTCATGGTTACAGCTGCTCTGGATGGTGGAGCCTGGCATGGGTGGCAGCCTCATGCTTACAGCTGCTCTGGTTGGTGGAACTTGGCATAGGTGGCAGCCTCATGCTTAAGCTGCGCTCGGTGGTGGAACCTGGCATAGGTGGCGGCCTCATGCTTACAGCTGCTCTGGGTGGTGGAACCTGGCACGGGTGGCAACCTCATGCTTACAGCTGCTCTGGGTGGTGGAACCTGGCACGGGTGGAAGCCTCATGCTTACAGCTGCTCTGAGTGGTGGAACCTGGCACGGGTGACCGCCTCATGCTTACAGCTGCTCTGGGTGGTGGAACCTGGCATGGGTGACAGCCTCATGCTTACAGCTGCTCTGGGTGGTGGAACCTGGCACGGGTGGCAGCCTCATGCTTACAGCTTCTCTGGGTGGTGGAACCTGGCACGGGTGGCAGCCTCATGCTTACAGCTGCTCTGGGTGGTGGAACTTGGCACGGGTGGCAGCCTCATGCTTACAGCTGCTCTGGATGGTGTAACCTGGCACGGGTGGCAGCCTCATGCTTACAGTTGCCCTGGATGGTACAACCGGTCACGGGTGGCAGCCTCATGCTTACAGCTGCCCTGGGTGGTGGAACCTGGCAAGGGTGGCAGCCTCATGCTTACAACTGCCCTGGGTGGTGGAACCTGGCACGGGTGGCAGCCTCAAGCTTACAGCTTCTCTGGGTGGTGGAACCTGGCACGGGTGGCAGCCTCATGCTTACAGCTGCTCTGGGTGGTGGAACCTGGCACGGGTGGCAGCCTCACGCTTACAGCTGCTCTGGATGGTGTAACCTGGCACGGGTGGCAGCCTCATGCTTACAGTTGCCCTGGATGGTGCAACCGGTCACGGGTGGCAGCCTCATGCTTACAGCTGCCCTGGGTGGTGGAACCTGGCAAGGGTGGCAGCCTCATGCTTACAACTGCCCTGGGTGGTGGAACCTGGCACGGGTGGCAGCCTCAAGCTTACAGCTGCCCTGGGTGATGGAACCTGGCACGGGTGGCAGCCTCATGCTTGCTTACAGCTGCTCTGGGTGGTGGAACCTGGCACGGGTGGCAGCCTCATGCTTACAGCTGCTCTGGATGGTGGAAACTGGCACGGGTGGCAGCCTCATGCTTACAACTGCCATGGGTGGTGGAACCTGGCACGGGTGGCAGCCTCATGCATACAGCTGCTCTGGGTGGTGGAACCTGGCACGGGTGGCAGCCTCATGCTTACAGCTGCTCTGGGTGGTGGAACCTGGCAAGGGTGACAGCCTCATGCTTACAGCTGCTCTGGGTGGTGGGACCTGGCACGGGTGGCAGCCTCATGCTTACAGCTGACCTGTGTGGTGGAACCTGGCACGGGTGGCAGCCTCATGCTTAAAGCTGCCCTGGATGGTAGAAACTGGTACGGGTGGCAGCCTCATGCTAACAGCTGCTCTGGATGGTAGAACCTGGCATGGGTGGCAGCCTCATGCTTAAGCTGCTCTGGGTGGTGGAACCTGGCATAGGTGGCAGCCTCATGCTTAAGCTGCTCTGGGTGGTGAACCTGGCACGGTTGGCAGCCTCATGCTTACAGCTGCTCTGGGTGGTCGAACCTGGCACGGGTAGCAGCCTCATGGTTACAGCTGCTCTGGATGGTGGAGCCTGGCATGGGTGGCAGCCTCATGCTTACAGCTGCTCTGGTTGGTGGAACCTGGCATAGGTGGCGGCCTCATGCTTAAGCTGCTCTCGGTGGTTGAACCTGGCACGGGTGGCGGCCTCATGCTTAAGCTGCTCTGGGTGGTGGAACCTGGCACGGGTGGCAGCCTCATGCTTACAGCTGCTCTGGGTGGTGGAATCTGGTACGGGTAGCAGCCTCATGGTTACAGCTGCTCTGGGTGGTGGAACCTGGCAAGGGTGGCAGCCTCATGCTTACAGCTGCTCTGGATGGTGGAACCGGGCACGGGTGGCAGCCTCATGCTTGCAGCTGCTCTGGGTGGTGGAACCTGGTACGGGTGGCAGCCTCATGTTTACAGCTGCCCTGGATGGTAGAACCTGCCACGGCTGGCAGCCTCATGCTTACAGCTGCTCTGGGTGGTGGAACCTGGCACGGGTGACAGCCTGATGCTTACAGCTGCTCTGGGTGGTGGAACCTGGCACGGGTGGCAGCCACATGCTTACAGCTGCCCTGGGTGGTGGAACCTGGCACGGGGGACAGCCTGATGCTTACAGCTGCTCTGGGTGGTGGAACCTGGCACGGGTGGAAGCCACATGCTTACAGCTGCCCTGGGTGGTGGAACCTGGCACGGGTGGCAGCCACATGCTTACAGCTGCCGTGGGTGGTGGAACCTGGCGTGGGTGGCAGCCTCATGCTTACAGCTGCTCTGGATGGTGGAACTGGGCACGGGTGGCAGCCACATGCTTACAGCTGCTCTGGGAGGTGGAACCTGGCACGGGTGGCAGCCTCATGCTTACAGCTGCTCTAGGTGGTGGAACCTGGCACGGGTGGCAGCCTCATGCTTACAGCTGCTCTGGGTGGTGGAACCTGGCACGGGTGGCAGCCTCACGCTTACAGCTTGTCTGGGTGGTAGAACCTGGCACGGGTGGCAGCCTCATGCTTACAGCTGCTCTGGGTGGTGGAACCTGGCACGGGTGGCAGCCTCACGCTTACAGCTGCCCTGGGTGGTGGAACCTGGCACGGGTGGCAGACTCACGCATACAGCTGCCCTGGGTGGTGGAACCTGGCACGGGTGGCAGCCTCATGCTTACAGCTGCTCTGGGTGGTGGAACCGGGCATGGGTGGCAGCCCTATGCTTGCTTACAGTTGCTCTTGGTGGTGAAACCTGACACGGGTGGCAGCCTCATGCTTGCTTACAGCTGCTCTGGGTGGTGGAACCTGGCACGGGTGGCAGACTCATGCTTACAGCTGCTCTAGATGGTGGAACCTGGCACGGGTGGCAGCCTCATGCTTACAGCTGCTCTGGGTGGTGGAACCTGGCACGGGTGGCAGCCTCATGCTCACATCTGCTCTGGGTGGTGGAACCTGGCACGGGTGGCAGCTTCATGCTTACAGCTGCCCTGGGTGGTGGAACCTGGCACGGGTGGCAGCCTCATGCTTACAGCTGCCCTGGGTGGTGGAACTTGGCATGGGTGGCAGCCTCATGCTTACAGCTGCTCTTGGTGATGGAACCTGGCACGGGTGGCAGCCTCATGCTTACAGCTGCCCTGGGTGGTGGAACCTGGCACGGGTGGCAGCCTCATGCATACAGCTGCCCTGGGTGGTGGAACCGGGCACGGGTGGAAGCCTCATGCTTACAGCTGCTCTGGGTGGTGGAACCTGGCACGGGTGGCAGCCTCATGCTTACAGCTTCTCTGGATGGTGGAACCTGGCACGGGTGGCAGCCTCATGCTTACAGCTGCCCTGGGTGGTGGAACCTGGCACGGGTGGCAGCCTCACGCTTACAGCTGCCCTGGGTGGTGGAACCGGGTACAGGTGGCAGCCTCATGCTTACAGCTGCTCTGGTGGTGGAACCTGGCAAGGGTGGCAGCCTCATGCTTACAGCTGCCCTGGGTGGTGGAACCTGGCACAGGTGGCACCTCATGCTTACAGCTGCTCTGGGTGATGGGACCTGGCATGGGTGGCAGCCTCATGCTTACAGCTAACCTGGGTGGTGGAACCTGGCACAGGTGGCAGCCTCATGCTTACAGCTGCCCTGGATGGTAGAACCTGGCACGGGTGGCAGCCTCATGCTTACAGCTGCTCTGGGTGGTGGAACCTGGCACGGGTGGCAGCCTCACGCTTACAGCTGCTCTGGATGGTGTAACCTGGCACGGGTGGCAGCCTCATGCTTACAGTTGCCCTGGATGGTAGAAACTGGTACGGGTGGCAGCCTCATGCTAACAGCTGCTCTGGATGGTAGAACCTGGCATGGGTGGCGGCCTCATGCTTAAGCTGCTCTCGGTGGTTGAACCTGGCACGGGTGGCGGCCTCATGCTTAAGCTGCTCTGGGTGGTGGAACCTGGCACGGGTGGCAGCCTCATGCTTACAGCTGCTCTGGGTGGTGGAATCTGGTACGGGTAGCAGCCTCATGGTTACAGCTGCTCTGGGTGGTGGAACCTGGCAAGGGTGGCAGCCTCATGCTTACAGCTGCTCTGGATGGTGGAACCGGGCACGGGTGGCAGCCTCATGCTTACAGCTGCTCTGGGTGGTGGAACCTGGTACGGGTGGCAGCCTCATGTTTACAGCTGCCCTGGATGGTAGAACCTGCCACGGCTGGCAGCCTCATGCTTACAGCTGCTCTGGGTGGTGGAACCTGGCACGGGTGACAGCCTGATGCTTACAGCTGCTCTGGGTGGTGGAACCTGGCACGGGTGGCAGCCACATGCTTACAGCTGCCCTGGGTGGTGGAACCTGGCACGGGGGACAGCCTGATGCTTACAGCTGCTCTGGGTGGTGGAACCTGGCACGGGTGGAAGCCACATGCTTACAGCTGCCCTGGGTGGTGGAACCTGGCACGGGTGGCAGCCACATGCTTACAGCTGCCGTGGCTGGTGGAACCTGGCGTGGGTGGCAGCCTCATGCTTACAGCTGCTCTGGATGGTGGAACTGGGCACGGGTGGCAGCCACATGCTTACAGCTGCTCTGGGTGGGGGAACCTGGCACGGGTGGCAGCCTCATACTTACAGCTGCTCTGGGTGGTGGAACCTGGCACGGGTGGCAGCCTCACGCTTACAGCTTCTCTGGATGGTGTAACCTGGCACGGGTGGCAGCCTCACGCTTACAGCTGCCCTGGGTGGTGGAACCTGGCACGGGTGGCAGCCTCACGCTTACAGCTGCTCTGGGTGGTGGAACCGGGCACGGGTGGCAGCCTCATGCTTACAGCTGCCCTGGGTGGTGGAAACTGGCAAGGGTGGCAGCCTCATGCTTACAGCTGCCCTGGGTGGTGGAACCTGGCAAGGGTGGCAGCCTCATGCTTACAGCTGCCCTAGGTGGTGGAACCTGGCACGGGTGGCAGCCTCATGCTTACAGCTGCCCTGGGTGATGGAACCTGGCACGGGTGGCAGCCTCATGCTTGCTTACAGCTGCTCTGGGTGGTGGAACCTGGCACGGGTGGCAGCCTCATGCTTACAACTGCTCTGGATGGTGGAAACTGGTACGGGTGGCAGCCTCATGCTTACAGCTGCCCTGGGTGGTGGAACCTGGCATGGGTGGCAGCCTCATGCATACAGCTGCTCTGGGTGGTGGAACCTGGCACGGATGGCAGCCTCATGCTTACAGCTGCTCTGGGTGGTGGAACCTGGCACGGGTGTCAGTCTCATGCTTACAGCTGCTCTGGGTGGTGGGACCTGGCACAAGTGGCAGCCTCATGCTTACGCTGACCTGGGTGGTGGAACCTGGCACGGGTGGCAGCATCATGCCTACAGCTGCCCTGGATGGTAGAAACTGGTACAGGTGGCAGCCTCAAGCTAACAGCTGCTCTGGATGGTAGAACCTGGCATGGGTGGCAGCCTCATGCTTAAGCTGCTCTGGGTGGTGGAACCTGGCACAGGTGGCACCTCATGCTTACAGCTGCTCTGGGTGATGGGACCTGGCATGGGTGGCAGCCTCATGCTTACAGCTAACCTGGGTGGTGGAACCTGGCACAGGTGGCAGCCTCATGGTTACAGCTGCTCTGGATGGTGGAGCCTGGCATGGGTGGCAGCCTCATGCTTACAGCTGCTCTGGTTGGTGGAACTTGGCATAGGTGGCAGCCTCATGCTTAAGCTGCGCTCGGTGGTGGAACCTGGCATAGGTGGCGGCCTCATGCTTACAGCTGCTCTGGGTGGTGGAACCTGGCACGGGTGGCAGCCTCATGCTTACAGCTGCTCTGGGTGGTGGAACCTGGCACGGGTGGAAGCCTCATGATTACAGCTGCTCTGAGTGGTGGAACCTGGCACGGGTGACCGCCTCATGCTTACAGCTCCTCTGGGTGGTGGAACCTGGCACGGGTGGCAGACTCACGCTTACAGCTGCCCTGGGTGGTGGAACCTGGCACGGGTGGCAGCCTCATGCTTACAGCTGCTCTGGGTGGTGGAACCGAGCATGGGAGGCAGCCCCATGCTTGCTTACAGTTGCTCTTGGTAGTGGAACCTGACACGGGTGGCAGTCTCATGCTTGCTTACAGCTGCTCTGGGTGGTGGAACCTGGCACGGGTGGCAGACTCATGCTTACAGCTGCTCTAGATGGTGGAACCTGGCACGGGTGGCAGCCTCATGCTTACAGCTGCTCTGGGTGGTGGAACCTGGCACGGGTGGCAGCCTCATGCTTACATCTGCTCTGGGTGGTGGAACCTGGCACGGGTGGCAGCCTCATGCTTACAGCTGCCCTGAGTGGTGGAACCTGGCACGGGTGGCAGCCTCATGCTTACAGCTGCTCTGGGTGGTGGAACCTGGCACGGGTGGCAGCCTCATGCTTATAGCTGCCCTGGGTGGTGGAACCTGGCACGGGTGGCAGCCTCATGCATACAGCTGCCCTGGGTGGTGGCACGGGGCACGGGTGGAAGCCTCATGCTTACAGCTGCTCTGGGTGGTGGAACCTGGCACGGGTGGCAGCCTCAATCTCACAGCTGCTCTGGGTGGTAGAACCTGGCACGGGTGGCAGCCACATGCTTACAGCTGCTCTGCGAGGTGGAACCTGGCACGGGTGGCAGCCTCATGTTTACAGCTGCTGGGGGTGGTGGAACCTGGCATGGGTGGCAGCCTCATGTTTACAGCTGCTCTGGATGGTGGAGCCTGGCACGGGTGGCAGCCTCATGCTTACAGCTGCTCTGGGTGGTGGAACCTGGCACGGGTGGCAGCCTCATGCTTGCTTAAAGGTGCTCTGGGTGGTGGAACCTGGCACGGGTGGCAGTCTCATGCTTACAGCTGCTCTGGGTGGTGGAACCTGGCACGGGTGGAAGCCTCATGCTTACAGCTGCTCTGAGTGGTGGAACCTGGCACGGGTGACCGCCTCATGCTTACAGCTAATCTGGGTGGTGGAACCTGGCACGGGTGGCAGCCTCATGCTTACATCTGCTCTGGGTGGTGGAACCTGGCACAGGTGGCAGCCTCATGCTTACAGCTGCTCTAGGTGGTTGAACCTGGCACGGGTGGCAGCCTCATGCTTACAGCTGCTCTGGGTGGTGGAACCTGGCACGGGTGGCAGCCTCACGCTTACAGCTTGTCTGGGTGGTAGAACCTGGCACGGGTGGCAGCCTCGTGCTTACAGCTGCTCTGGGTGGTGGAACCTGGCACGGGTGGCAGCCTCACGCTTACAGCTGCCCTGGGTGGTGGAACCTGGCACGGGTGGCAGACTCACGCATACAGCTGCCCTGGGTGGTGGAACCTGGCACGGGTGGCAGCCTCATGCTTACAGCTGCTCTGGGTGGTGGAACCGGGCATGGGTGGCAGCCCTATGCTTGCTTACAGTTGCTCTTGGTGGTGAAACCTGACACGGGTGGCAGCCTCATGCTTGCTTACAGCTGCTCTGGGTGGTGGAACCTGGCACGGGTGGCAGACTCATGCTTACAGCTGCTCTAGATGGTGGAACCTGGCACGGGTGGCAGCCTCATGCTTACAGCTGCTCTGGGTGGTGGAACCTGGCACGGGTGGCAGCCTCATGCTTACATCTGCTCTGGGTGGTGGAACCTGGCACGGGTGGCAGCCTCATGCTTACAGCTGCCCTGGGTGGTGGAACCTGGCACGGGTGGAAGCCTCATGCTTACAGCTGCCCTGGGTGGTGGAACCTGGCACGGGTGGCAGCCTCATGCTTACAGCTGCTCTTGGTGATGGAACCTGGCACGGGTGGCAGCCTCATGCTTACAGCTGCCCTGGGTGGTGGAACCTGGCACGGGTGGCAGCCTCATGCATACAGCTGCCCTGGGTGGTGGAACCGGGCACGGGTGGAAGCCTCATGCTTACAGCTGCTCTGGGTGGTGGAACCTGGCACGGGTGGCAGCCTCATGCTTACAGCTTCTCTGGATGGTGGAACCTGGCACGGGTGGCAGCCTCATGCTTACAGCTGCCCTGGGTGGTGGAACCTGGCACGGGTGGCAGCCTCACGCTTACAGCTGCCCTGGGTGGTGGAACCGGGTACAGGTGGCAGCCTCATGCTTACAGCTGCTCTGGTGGTGGAACCTGGCAAGGGTGGCAGCCTCATGCTTACAGCTGCCCTGGGTGGTGGAACCTGGCACAGGTGGCACCTCATGCTTACAGCTGCTCTGGGTGATGGGACCTGGCATGGGTGGCAGCCTCATGCTTACAGCTAACCTGGGTGGTGGAACCTGGCACAGGTGGCAGCCTCATGCTTACAGCTGCCCTGGATGGTAGAACCTGGTACGGGTGGCAGCCTCATGCTAACAGCTGCTCTGGATGGTAGAACCTGGCATAGGTGGCAGCCTCATGCTTAAGCTGCTCTGGGTGGTGGAACCTGGCATAGGTGGCAGCCTCATGCTTAAGCTGCTCTGGGTGGTGGAACCTGGCACGGGTGGCAGCCTCATGCTTACAGCTGCTCTGGGTGGTGGAGCCTGGCACGGGTAGCAGCCTCATGGTTACAGCTGCTCTGGATGGTGGAGCCTGGCATGGGTGGCAGCCTCATACTTACAGCTGCTCTGGTTGGTGGAACTTGGCATAGGTGGCAGCCTCATGCTTAAACTGCGCTCGGTGGTGGAACCTGGCATAGGTGGCGGCCTCATGCTTACAGCTGCTCTGGGTGGTGGAACCTGGCACGGGTGGCAACCTCATGCTTACAGCTGCTCTGGGTGGTGGAACCTGGCACGGGTGGAAGCCTCATGCTTACAGCTGCTCTGAGTGGTTTAACCTGGCACGGGTGACCGCCTCATGCTTACAGCTGCTCTGGGTGGTGGAACCTGGCATGGGTGACAGCCTCATGCTTACAGCTGCTCTGGGTGGTGGAACCTGGCACGGGTGGCAGCCTCATGCTTACAGCTTCTCTGGGTGGTGGAACCTGGCACGGGTGGCAGCCTCATGCTTACAGCTGCTCTGGGTGGTGGAACCTGGCACGGGTGGCAGCCTCACGCTTACAGCTGCTCTGGATGGTGTAACCTGGCACGGGTGGCAGCCTCATGCTTACAGTTGCCCTGGATGGTGCAACCGGTCACGGGTGGCAGCCTCATGCTTACAGCTGCCCTGGGTGGTGGAACCTGGCAAGGGTGGCAGCCTCATGCTTACAACTGCCCTGGGTGGTGGAACCTGGCACGGGTGGCAGCCTCAAGCTTACAGCTGCCCTGGGTGATGGAACCTGGCACGGGTGGCAGCCTCATGCTTGCTTACAGCTGCTCTGGGTGGTGGAACCTGGCACGGGTGGCAGCCTCATGCTTACAGCTGCTCTGGATGGTGGAAACTGGTACGGGTGGCAGCCTCATGCTTACAACTGCCATGGGTGGTGGAACCTGGCACGGGTGGCAGCCTCATGCATACAGCTGCTCTGGGTGGTGGAACCTGGCACGGGTGGCAGCCTCATGCTTACAGCTGCTCTGGGTGGTGGAACCTGGCACGGGTGACAGCCTCATGCTTACAGCTGCTCTGGGTGGTGGGACCTGGCACGGGTGGCAGCCTCATGCTTACAGCTGACCTGTGTGGTGGAACCTGGCACGGGTGGCAGCCTCATGCTTAAAGCTGCCCTGGATGGTAGAAACTGGTACGGGTGGCAGCCTCATGCTAACAGCTGCTCTGGATGGTAGAACCTGGCATGGGTGGCAGCCTCATGCTTAAGCTGCTCTGGGTGGTGGAACCTGGCATAGGTGGCAGCCTCATGCTTAAGCTGCTCTGGGTGGTGAACCTGGCACGGTTGGCAGCCTCATGCTTACAGCTGCTCTGGGTGGTCGAACCTGGCACGGGTAGCAGCCTCATGGTTACAGCTGCTCTGGATGGTGGAGCCTGGCATGGGTGGCAGCCTCATGCTTACAGCTGCTCTGGTTGGTGGAACCTGGCATAGGTGGCGGCCTCATGCTTAAGCTGCTCTCGGTGGTGGAACCTGGCATAGGTGGCAGCCTCATGCTTAAGCTGCTCTGGGTGGTGGAACCTGGCACGGGTGGCAGCCTCATGCTTACAGCTGCTCTGGGTGGTCGAACCTGGCACGGGTAGCAGCCTCATGGTTACAGCTGCTCTGGATGGTGGAGCCTGGCATGGGTGGCAGCCTCATGCTTACAGCTGCTCTGGTTTGTGGAACTTGGCATAGGTGGCAGCCTCATGCTTAAGCTGCGCTCGGTGGTGGAACCTGGCATAGGTGGCGGCCTCATGCTTACAGCTGCTCTGGGTGGTGGAACCTGGCACGGGTGGCAACCTCATGCTTACAGCTGCTCTGGGTGGTGGAACCTGGCACGGGTGGAAGCCTCATGCTTACAGCTGCTCCGAGTGGTGGAACCTGGCACGGGTGACCGCCTCATGCTTACAGCTGCTCTGGGTGGTGGAACCTGGCATGGGTGACAGCCTCATGCTTACAGCTGCTCTGGGTGGTGGAACCTGGCACGGGTGGCAGCCTCATGCTTACAGCTTCTCTGGGTGGTGGAACCTGGCACGGGTGGCAGCCTCATGCTTACAGCTGCTCTGGGTGGTGGAACCTGGCACGGGTGGCAGCCTCACGCTTACAGCTGCTCTGGATGGTGTAACCTGGCACGGGTGGCAGCCTCATGCTTACAGTTGCCCTGGATGGTGCAACCGGTCACGGGTGGCAGCCTCATGCTTACAGCTGCCCTGGGTGGTGGAACCTGGCAAGGGTGGCAGCCTCATGCTTACAACTGCCCTGGGTGGTGGAACCTGGCACGGGTGGCAGCCTCAAGCTTACAGCTTCTCTGGGTGGTGGAACCTGGCACGGGTGGCAGCCTCATGCTTACAGCTGCTCTGGGTGGTGGAACCTGGCACGGGTGGCAGCCTCACGCTTACAGCTGCTCTGGATGGTGTAACCTGGCACGGGTGGCAGCCTCATGCTTACAGTTGCCCTGGATGGTGCAACCGGTCACGGGTGGCAGCCTCATGCTTACAGCTGCCCTGGGTGGTGGAACCTGGCAAGGGTGGCAGCCTCATGCTTACAACTGCCCTGGGTGGTGGAACCTGGCACGGGTGGCAGCCTCAAGCTTACAGCTGCCCTGGGTGATGGAACCTGGCACGGGTGGCAGCCTCATGCTTGCTTACAGCTGCTCTGGGTGGTGGAACCTGGCACGGGTGGCAGCCTCATGCTTACAGCTGCTCTGGATGGTGGAAACTGGTACGGGTGGCAGCCTCATGCTTACAACTGCCATGGGTGGTGGAACCTGGCACGGGTGGCACCCTTATGCATACAGCTGCTCTGGGTGGTGGAACCTGGCACGGGTGGCAGCCTCATGCTTACAGCTGACCTGTGTGGTGGAACCTGGCACGGGTGGCAGCCTCATGCTTAAAGCTGCCCTGGATGGTAGAAACTGGTACGGGTGGCAGCCTCATGCTAACAGCTGCTCTGGATGGTAGAACCTGGCATGGGTGGCAGCCTCATGCTTAAGCTGCTCTGGGTGGTGTAACCTGGCATAGGTGGCAGCCTCATGCTTAAGCTGCTCTGGGTGGTGAACCTGGCACGGTTGGCAGCCTCATGCTTACAGCTGCTCTGGGTGGTCGAACCTGGCACGGGTAGCAGCCTCATGGTTACAGCTGCTCTGGGTGGTGGAACCTGGCATGGGTGACAGCCTCATGCTTACAGCTGCTCTGGGTGGTGGAACCTGGCACGGGTGGCAGCCTCATGCTTACAGCTTCTCTGGGTGGTGGAACCTGGCACGGGTGGCAGCCTCATGCTTACAGCTGCTCTGGGTGGTGGAACCTGGCACGGGTGGCAGCCTCACGCTTACAGCTGCTCTGGATGGTGTAACCTGGCACGGGTGGCAGCCTCATGCTTACAGTTGCCCTGGATGGTGCAACCGGTCACGGGTGGCAGCCTCATGCTTACAGCTGCCCTGGGTGGTGGAACCTGGCAAGGGTGGCAGCCTCATGCTTACAACTGCCCTGGGTGGTGGAACCTGGCACGGGTGGCAGCCTCAAGCTTACAGCTTCTCTGGGTGGTGGAACCTGGCACGGGTGGCAGCCTCATGCTTACAGCTGCTCTGGGTGGTGGAACCTGGCACGGGTGGCAGCCTCACGCTTACAGCTGCTCTGGATGGTGTAACCTGGCACGGGTGGCAGCCTCATGCTTACAGTTGCCCTGGATGGTGCAACCGGTCACGGGTGTCAGCCTCATGCTTACAGCTGCCCTGGGTGGTGGAACCTGGCAAGGGTGGCAGCCTCATGCTTACAACTGCCCTGGGTGGTGGAACCTGGCACGGGTGGCAGCCTCAAGCTTACAGCTGCCCTGGGTGATGGAACCTGGCACGGGTGGCAGCCTCATGCTTGCTTACAGCTGCTCTGGGTGGTGGAACCTGGCACGGGTGGCAGCCTCATGCTTACAGCTGCTCTGGATGGTGGAAACTGGTACGGGTGGCAGCCTCATGCTTACAACTGCCATGGGTGGTGGAACCTGGCACGGGTGGCACCCTTATGCATACAGCTGCTCTGGGTGGTGGAACCTGGCACGGGTGGCAGCCTCATGCTTACAGCTGCTCTGGGTGGTGGAACCTGGCACGGGTGACAGCCTCATGCTTACAGCTGCTCTGGGTGGTGGGACCTGGCACGGGTGGCAGCCTCATGCTTACAGCTGACCTGTGTGGTGGAACCTGGCACGGGTGGCAGCCTCATGCTTAAAGCTGCCCTGGATGGTAGAAACTGGTACGGGTGGCAGCCTCATGCTAACAGCTGCTCTGGATGGTAGAACCTGGCATGGGTGGCAGCCTCATGCTTAAGCTGCTCTGGGTGGTGTAACCTGGCATAGGTGGCAGCCTCATGCTTAAGCTGCTCTGGGTGGTGAACCTGGCACGGTTGGCAGCCTCATGCTTACAGCTGCTCTGGGTGGTCGAACCTGGCACGGGTAGCAGCCTCATGGTTACAGCTGCTCTGGATGGTGGAGCCTGGCATGGGTGGCAGCCTCATGCTTACAGCTGCTCTGGTTGGTGGAACCTGGCATAGGTGGCGGCCTCATGCTTAAGCTGCTCTCGGTGGTGGAACCTGGCACGGGTGGCGGCCTCATGCTTAAGCTGCTCTGGGTGGTGGAACCTGGCACGGGTGGCAGCCTCATGCTTACAGCTGCTCTGGGTGGTGGAATCTGGTACGGGTAGCCGCCTCATGGTTACAGCTGCTCTGGGTGGTGGAACCTGGCAAGGGTGGCAGCCTCATGGTTACAGCTGCTCTGGATGGTGGAACCGGGCACGGGTGGCAGCCTCATGCTTACAGCTGCTCTGGGTGGTGGAACCTGGTACGGGTGGCAGCCTCATGTTTACAGCTGCCCTGGATGGTAGAACCTGCCACGGCTGGCAGCCTCATGCTTACAGCTGCTCTGGGTGGTGGAACCTGGCACGGGTGACAGCCTGATGCTTACAGCTGCTCTGGGTGGTGGAACCTGGCACGGGTGGCAGCCACATGCTTACAGCTGCCCTGGGTGGTGGAACCTGGCACGGGGGACAGCCTGATGCTTACAGCTGCTCTGGGTGGTGGAACCTGGCACGGGTGGAAGCCACATGCTTACAGCTGCCCTGGGTGGTGGAACCTGGCACGGGTGGCAGCCACATGCTTACAGCTGCCGTGGGTGGTGGAACCTGGCGTGGGTGGCAGCCTCATGCTTACAGCTGCTCTGGATGGTGGAACTGGGCACGGGTGGCAGCCACATGCTTACAGCTGCTCTGGGTGGTGGAACCTGGCACGGGTGGCAGCCTCATGCTTACAGCTGCTCTGGGTGGTGGAACCTGGCACGGGTGGCAGCCTCATGCTTACAGCTGCTCTGGGTGGTGGAACCTGGCACGGGTGGCAGCCTCATGCTTACAGCTGCTCTGGGTGGTGGAACCTGGCACGGGTGGCAGCCTCATGCTTACAGCTGCTCTGGGTGGTGGAACCTGGCACGGGTGGCAGCCTCACGCTTACAGCTTCTCTGGATGGTGTAACCTGGCATGGGTGGCAGCCTCACGCTTACAGCTGCCCTGGGTGGTGGAACTTGGCACGGGTGGCAGCCTCACGCTTACAGCTGCTCTGGGTGGTGGAACCGGGCACGGGTGGCAGCCTCATGCTTACAGCTGCCCTGGGTGGTGGAACCTGGCAAGGGTGGCAGCCTCATGCTTACAGCTGCCCTGGGTGGTGGAACCTGGCAAGGGTGGCAGCCTCATGCTTACAGCTGCCCTGGGTGATGGAACCTGGCACGGGTGGCAGCCTCATGCTTGCTTACAGCTGCTCTGGGTGGTCGAACCTGGCACGGGTGGCAGCCTCATGCTTACAACTGCTCTGGATGGTGGAAACTGGTACGGGTGGCAGCCTCATGCTTACAGCTGCCCTGGGTGGTGGAACCTGGCATGGGTGGCAGCCTCATGCATACAGCTGCTCTGGGTGGTGGAACCTGGCACGGATGGCAGCCTCATGCTTACAGCTGCTCTGGGTGGTGGAACCTGGCACGGGTGACAGTCTCATGCTTACAGCTGCTCTGGGTGGTGGGACCTGGCACAAGTGGCAGCCTCATGCTTACGCTGACCTGGGTGGTGGAACCTGGCACGGGTGGCAGCATCATGCCTACAGCTGCCCTGGATGGTAGAAACTGGTACAGGTGGCAGCCTCAAGCTAACAGCTGCTCTGGATGGTAGAACCTGGCATGGGTGGCAGCCTCATGCTTAAGCTGCTCTGGGTGGTGGAACCTGGCACAGGTGGCACCTCATGCTTACAGCTGCTCTGGGTGATGGGACCTGGCATGGGTGGCAGCCTCATGCTTACAGCTAACCTGGGTGGTGGAACCTGGCACAGGTGGCAGCCTCATGGTTACAGCTGCTCTGGATGGTGGAGCCTGGCATGGGTGGCAGCCTCATGCTTACAGCTGCTCTGGTTGGTGGAACTTGGCATAGGTGGCAGCCTCATGCTTAAGCTGCGCTCGGTGGTGGAACCTGGCATAGGTGGCGGCCTCATGCTTACAGCTGCTCTGGGTGGTGGAACCTGGCACGGGTGGCAGCCTCATGCTTACAGCTGCTCTGGGTGGTGGAACCTGGCACGGGTGGAAGCCTCATGATTACAGCTGCTCTGAGTGGTGGAACCTGGCACGGGTGACCGCCTCATGCTTACAGCTCCTCTGGGTGGTGGAACCTGGCACGGGTGGCAGACTCACGCTTACAGCTGCCCTGGGTGGTGGAACCTGGCACGGGTGGCGGCCTCATGCTTACAGCTGCTCTGGGTGGTGGAACCGAGCATGGGAGGCAGCCCCATGCTTGCTTACAGTTGCTCTTTGTAGTGGAACCTGACACGGGTGGCAGTCTCATGCTTGCTTACAGCTGCTCTGGGTGGTGGAACCTGGCACGGGTGGCAGACTCATGCTTACAGCTGCTCTAGATGGTGGAACCTGGCACGGGTGGCAGCCTCATGCTTACAGCTGCTCTGGGTGGTGGAACCTGGCACGGGTGGCAGCCTCATGCTTACATCTGCTCTGGGTGGTGGAACCTGGCACGGGTGGCAGCCTCATGCTTACAGCTGCCCTGAGTGGTGGAACCTGGCACGGGTGGCAGCCTCATGCTTACAGCTGCTCTGGGTGGTGGAACCTGGCACGGGTGGCAGCCTCATGCTTATAGCTGCCCTGGGTGGTGGAACCTGGCACGGGTGGCAGCCTCATGCATACAGCTGCCCTGGGTGGTGGCACGGGGCACGGGTGGAAGGCTCATGCTTACAGCTGCTCTGGGTGGTGGAACCTGGCACGGGTGGCAGCCTCAATCTCACAGCTGCTCTGGGTGGTAGAACCTGGCACGGGTGGCAGCCACATGCTTACAGCTGCTCTGCGAGGTGGAACCTGGCACGGGTGGCAGCCTCATGTTTACAGCTGCTGGGGGTGGTGGAACCTGGCATGGGTGGCAGCCTCATGTTTACAGCTGCTCTGGATGGTGGAGCCTGGCACGGGTGGCAGCCTCATGCTTACAGCTGCTCTGGGTGGTGGAACCTGGCACGGGTGGCAGCCTCATGCTTGCTTAAAGGTGCTCTGGGTGGTGGAACCTGGCACGGGTGGCAGTCTCATGCTTACAGCTGCTCTGGGTGGTGGAACCTGGCACGGGTGGAAGCCTCATGCTTACAGCTGCTCTGAGTGGTGGAACCTGGCACGGGTGACCGCCTCATGCTTACAGCTAATCTGGGTGGTGGAACCTGGCACGGGTGGCAGCCTCATGCTTACATCTGCTCTGGGTGGTGGAACCTGGCACAGGTGGCAGCCTCATGCTTACAGCTGCTCTAGGTGGTTGAACCTGGCACGGGTGGCAGCCTCATGCTTACAGCTGCTCTGGGTGGTGGAACCTGGCACGGGTGGCAGCCTCACGCTTACAGCTTGTCTGGGTGGTAGAACCTGGCACGGGTGGCAGCCTCGTGCTTACAGCTGCTCTGGGTGGTGGAACCTGGCACGGGTGGCAGCCTCACGCTTACAGCTGCCCTGGGTGGTGGAACCTGGCACGGGTGGCAGACTCACGCATACAGCTGCCCTGGGTGGTGGAACCTGGCACGGGTGGCAGCCTCATGCTTACAGCTGCTCTGGGTGGTGGAACCGGGCATGGGTGGCAGCCCTATGCTTGCTTACAGTTGCTCTTGGTGGTGAAACCTGACACGGGTGGCAGCCTCATGCTTGCTTACAGCTGCTCTGGGTGGTGGAACCTGGCACGGGTGGCAGACTCATGCTTACAGCTGCTCTAGATGGTGGAACCTGGCACGGGTGGCAGCCTCATGCTTACAGCTGCTCTGGGTGGTGGAACCTGGCACGGGTGGCAGCCTCATGCTTACATCTGCTCTGGGTGGTGGAACCTGGCACGGGTGGCAGCCTCATGCTTACAGCTGCCCTGGGTGGTGGAACCTGGCACGGGTGGAAGCCTCATGCTTACAGCTGCCCTGGGTGGTGGAACCTGGCACGGGTGGCAGCCTCATGCTTACAGCTGCTCTTGGTGATGGAACCTGGCACGGGTGGCAGCCTCATGCTTACAGCTGCCCTGGGTGGTGGAACCTGGCACGGGTGGCAGCCTCATGCATACAGCTGCCCTGGGTGGTGGAACCGGGCACGGGTGGAAGCCTCATGCTTACAGCTGCTCTGGGTGGTGGAACCTGGCACGGGTGGCAGCCTCATGCTTACAGCTTCTCTGGATGGTGGAACCTGGCACGGGTGGCAGCCTCATGCTTACAGCTGCCCTGGGTGGTGGAACCTGGCACGGGTGGCAGCCTCACGCTTACAGCTGCCCTGGGTGGTGGAACCGGGTACAGGTGGCAGCCTCATGCTTACAGCTGCTCTGGTGGTGGAACCTGGCAAGGGTGGCAGCCTCATGCTTACAGCTGCCCTGGGTGGTGGAACCTGGCACAGGTGGCACCTCATGCTTACAGCTGCTCTGGGTGATGGGACCTGGCATGGGTGGCAGCCTCATGCTTACAGCTAACCTGGGTGGTGGAACCTGGCACAGGTGGCAGCCTCATGCTTACAGCTGCCCTGGATGGTAGAACCTGGTACGGGTGGCAGCCTCATGCTAACAGCTGCTCTGGATGGTAGAACCTGGCATAGGTGGCAGCCTCATGCTTAAGCTGCTCTGGGTGGTGGAACCTGGCATAGGTGGCAGCCTCATGCTTAAGCTGCTCTGGGTGGTGGAACCTGGCACGGGTGGCAGCCTCATGCTTACAGCTGCTCTGGGTGGTGGAGCCTGGCACGGGTAGCAGCCTCATGGTTACAGCTGCTCTGGATGGTGGAGCCTGGCATGGGTGGCAGCCTCATACTTACAGCTGCTCTGGTTGGTGGAACTTGGCATATGTGGCAGCCTCATGCTTAAACTGCGCTCGGTGGTGGAACCTGGCATAGGTGGCGGCCTCATGCTTACAGCTGCTCTGGGTGGTGGAACCTGGCACGGGTGGCAACCTCATGCTTACAGCTGCTCTGGGTGGTGGAACCTGGCACGGGTGGAAGCCTCATGCTTACAGCTGCTCTGAGTGGTTTAACCTGGCACGGGTGACCGCCTCATGCTTACAGCTGCTCTGGGTGGTGGAACCTGGCATGGGTGACAGCCTCATGCTTACAGCTGCTCTGGGTGGTGGAACCTGGCACGGGTGGCAGCCTCATGCTTACAGCTTCTCTGGGTGGTGGAACCTGGCACGGGTGGCAGCCTCATGCTTACAGCTGCTCTGGGTGGTGGAACCTGGCACGGGTGGCAGCCTCACGCTTACAGCTGCTCTGGATGGTGTAACCTGGCACGGGTGGCAGCCTCATGCTTACAGTTGCCCTGGATGGTGCAACCGGTCACGGGTGGCAGCCTCATGCTTACAGCTGCCCTGGGTGGTGGAACCTGGCAAGGGTGGCAGCCTCATGCTTACAACTGCCCTGGGTGGTGGAACCTGGCACGGGTGGCAGCCTCAAGCTTACAGCTGCCCTGGGTGATGGAACCTGGCACGGGTGGCAGCCTCATGCTTGCTTACAGCTGCTCTGGGTGGTGGAACCTGGCACGGGTGGCAGCCTCATGCTTACAGCTGCTCTGGATGGTGGAAACTGGTACGGGTGGCAGCCTCATGCTTACAACTGCCATGGGTGGTGGAACCTGGCACGGGTGGCAGCCTCATGCATACAGCTGCTCTGGGTGGTGGAACCTGGCACGGGTGGCAGCCTCATGCTTACAGCTGCTCTGGGTGGTGGAACCTGGCACGGGTGACAGCCTCATGCTTACAGCTGCTCTGGGTGGTGGGACCTGGCACGGGTGGCAGCCTCATGCTTACAGCTGACCTGTGTGGTGGAACCTGGCACGGGTGGCAGCCTCATGCTTAAAGCTGCCCTGGATGGTAGAAACTGGTACGGGTGGCAGCCTCATGCTAACAGCTGCTCTGGATGGTAGAACCTGGCATGGGTGGCAGCCTCATGCTTAAGCTGCTCTGGGTGGTGGAACCTGGCATAGGTGGCAGCCTCATGCTTAAGCTGCTCTGGGTGGTGAACCTGGCACGGTTGGCAGCCTCATGCTTACAGCTGCTCTGGGTGGTCGAACCTGGCACGGGTAGCAGCCTCATGGTTACAGCTGCTCTGGATGGTGGAGCCTGGCATGGGTGGCAGCCTCATGCTTACAGCTGCTCTGGTTGGTGGAACCTGGCATAGGTGGCGGCCTCATGCTTAAGCTGCTCTCGGTGGTGGAACCTGGCATAGGTGGCAGCCTCATGCTTAAGCTGCTCTGGGTGGTGGAACCTGGCACGGGTGGCAGCCTCATGCTTACAGCTGCTCTGGGTGGTCGAACCTGGCACGGGTAGCAGCCTCATGGTTACAGCTGCTCTGGATGGTGGAGCCTGGCATGGGTGGCAGCCTCATGCTTACAGCTGCTCTGGTTTGTGGAACTTGGCATAGGTGGCAGCCTCATGCTTAAGCTGCGCTCGGTGGTGGAACCTGGCATAGGTGGCGGCCTCATGCTTACAGCTGCTCTGGGTGGTGGAACCTGGCACGGGTGGCAACCTCATGCTTACAGCTGCTCTGGGTGGTGGAACCTGGCACGGGTGGAAGCCTCATGCTTACAGCTGCTCCGAGTGGTGGAACCTGGCACGGGTGACCGCCTCATGCTTACAGCTGCTCTGGGTGGTGGAACCTGGCATGGGTGACAGCCTCATGCTTACAGCTGCTCTGGGTGGTGGAACCTGGCACGGGTGGCAGCCTCATGCTTACAGCTTCTCTGGGTGGTGGAACCTGGCACGGGTGGCAGCCTCATGCTTACAGCTGCTCTGGGTGGTGGAACCTGGCACGGGTGGCAGCCTCACGCTTACAGCTGCTCTGGATGGTGTAACCTGGCACGGGTGGCAGCCTCATGCTTACAGTTGCCCTGGATGGTGCAACCGGTCACGGGTGGCAGCCTCATGCTTACAGCTGCCCTGGGTGGTGGAACCTGGCAAGGGTGGCAGCCTCATGCTTACAACTGCCCTGGGTGGTGGAACCTGGCACGGGTGGCAGCCTCAAGCTTACAGCTTCTCTGGGTGGTGGAACCTGGCACGGGTGGCAGCCTCATGCTTACAGCTGCTCTGGGTGGTGGAACCTGGCACGGGTGGCAGCCTCACGCTTACAGCTGCTCTGGATGGTGTAACCTGGCACGGGTGGCAGCCTCATGCTTACAGTTGCCCTGGATGGTGCAACCGGTCACGGGTGGCAGCCTCATGCTTACAGCTGCCCTGGGTGGTGGAACCTGGCAAGGGTGGCAGCCTCATGCTTACAACTGCCCTGGGTGGTGGAACCTGGCACGGGTGGCAGCCTCAAGCTTACAGCTGCCCTGGGTGATGGAACCTGGCACGGGTGGCAGCCTCATGCTTGCTTACAGCTGCTCTGGGTGGTGGAACCTGGCACGTGTGGCAGCCTCATGCTTACAGCTGCTCTGGATGGTGGAAACTGGTACGGGTGGCAGCCTCATGCTTACAACTGCCATGGGTGGTGGAACCTGGCACGGGTGGCACCCTTATGCATACAGCTGCTCTGGGTGGTGGAACCTGGCACGGGTGGCAGCCTCATGCTTACAGCTGCTCTGGGTGGTGGAACCTGGCACGGGTGACAGCCTCATGCTTACAGCTTCTCTGGGTGGTGGGACCTGGCACGGGTGGCAGCCTCATGCTTACAGCTGACCTGTGTGGTGGAACCTGGCACGGGTGGCAGCCTCATGCTTAAAGCTGCCCTGGATGGTAGAAACTGGTACGGGTGGCAGCCTCATGCTAACAGCTGCTCTGGATGGTAGAACCTGGCATGGGTGGCAGCCTCATGCTTAAGCTGCTCTGGGTGGTGTAACCTGGCATAGGTGGCAGCCTCATGCTTAAGCTGCTCTGGGTGGTGAACCTGGCACGGTTGGCAGCCTCATGCTTACAGCTGCTCTGGGTGGTCGAACCTGGCACGGGTAGCAGCCTCATGGTTACAGCTGCTCTGGGTGGTGGAACCTGGCATGGGTGACAGCCTCATGCTTACAGCTGCTCTGGGTGGTGGAACCTGGCACGGGTGGCAGCCTCATGCTTACAGCTTCTCTGGGTGGTGGAACCTGGCACGGGTGGCAGCCTCATGCTTACAGCTGCTCTGGGTGGTGGAACCTGGCACGGGTGGCAGCCTCACGCTTACAGCTGCTCTGGATGGTGTAACCTGGCACGGGTGGCAGCCTCATGCTTACAGTTGCCCTGGATGGTGCAACCGGTCACGGGTGGCAGCCTCATGCTTACAGCTGCCCTGGGTGGTGGAACCTGGCAAGGGTGGCAGCCTCATGCTTACAACTGCCCTGGGTGGTGGAACCTGGCACGGGTGGCAGCCTCAAGCTTACAGCTTCTCTGGGTGGTGGAACCTGGCACGGGTGGCAGCCTCATGCTTACAGCTGCTCTGGGTGGTGGAACCTGGCACGGGTGGCAGCCTCACGCTTACAGCTGCTCTGGATGGTGTAACCTGGCACGGGTGGCAGCCTCATGCTTACAGTTGCCCTGGATGGTGCAACCGGTCACGGGTGTCAGCCTCATGCTTACAGCTGCCCTGGGTGGTGGAACCTGGCAAGGGTGGCAGCCTCATGCTTACAACTGCCCTGGGTGGTGGAACCTGGCACGGGTGGCAGCCTCAAGCTTACAGCTGCCCTGGGTGATGGAACCTGGCACGGGTGGCAGCCTCATGCTTGCTTACAGCTGCTCTGGGTGGTGGAACCTGGCACGGGTGGCAGCCTCATGCTTACAGCTGCTCTGGATGGTGGAAACTGGTACGGGTGGCAGCCTCATGCTTACAACTGCCATGGGTGGTGGAACCTGGCACGGGTGGCACCCTTATGCATACAGCTGCTCTGGGTGGTGGAACCTGGCAAGGGTGGCAGCCTCATGCTTACAGCTGCTCTGGGTGGTGGAACCTGGCACGGGTGACAGCCTCATGCTTACAGCTGCTCTGGGTGGTGGGACCTGGCACGGGTGGCAGCCTCATGCTTACAGCTGACCTGTGTGGTGGAACCTGGCACGGGTGGCAGCCTCATGCTTAAAGCTGCCCTGGATGGTAGAAACTGGTACGGGTGGCAGCCTCATGCTAACAGCTGCTCTGGATGGTAGAACCTGGCATGGGTGGCAGCCTCATGCTTAAGCTGCTCTGGGTGGTGTAACCTGGCATAGGTGGCAGCCTCATGCTTAAGCTGCTCTGGGTGGTGAACCTGGCACGGTTGGCAGCCTCATGCTTACAGCTGCTCTGGGTGGTCGAACCTGGCACGGGTAGCAGCCTCATGGTTACAGCTGCTCTGGATGGTGGAGCCTGGCATGGGTGGCAGCCTCATGCTTACAGCTGCTCTGGTTGGTGGAACCTGGCATAGGTGGCGGCCTCATGCTTAAGCTGCTCTCGGTGGTGGAACCTGGCACGGGTGGCGGCCTCATGCTTAAGCTGCTCTGGGTGGTGGAACCTGGCACGGGTGGCAGCCTCATGCTTACAGCTGCTCTGGGTGGTGGAATCTGGTACGGGTAGCCGCCTCATGGTTACAGCTGCTCTGGGTGGTGGAACCTGGCAAGGGTGGCAGCCTCATGGTTACAGCTGCTCTGGATGGTGGAACCGGGCACGGGTGGCAGCCTCATGCTTACAGCTGCTCTGGGTGGTGGAACCTGGTACGGGTGGCAGCCTCATGTTTACAGCTGCCCTGGATGGTAGAACCTGCCACGGCTGGCAGCCTCATGCTTACAGCTGCTCTGGGTGGTGGAACCTGGCACGGGTGACAGCCTGATGCTTACAGCTGCTCTGGGTGGTGGAACCTGGCACGGGTGGCAGCCACATGCTTACAGCTGCCCTGGGTGGTGGAACCTGGCACGGGGGACAGCCTGATGCTTACAGCTGCTCTGGGTGGTGGAACCTGGCACGGGTGGAAGCCACATGCTTACAGCTGCCCTGGGTGGTGGAACCTGGCACGGGTGGCAGCCACATGCTTACAGCTGCCGTGGGTGGTGGAACCTGGCGTGGGTGGCAGCCTCATGCTTACAGCTGCTCTGGATGGTGGAACTGGGCACGGGTGGCAGCCACATGCTTACAGCTGCTCTGGGTGGTGGAACCTGGCACGGGTGGCAGCCTCATGCTTACAGCTGCTCTGGGTGGTGGAACCTGGCACGGGTGGCAGCCTCATGCTTACAGCTGCTCTGGGTGGTGGAACCTGGCACGGGTGGCAGCCTCATGCTTACAGCTGCTCTGGGTGGTGGAACCTGGCACGGGTGGCAGCCTCATGCTTACAGCTGCTCTGGGTGGTGGAACCTGGCACGGGTGGCAGCCTCACGCTTACAGCTTCTCTGGATGGTGTAACCTGGCATGGGTGGCAGCCTCACGCTTACAGCTGCCCTGGGTGGTGGAACTTGGCACGGGTGGCAGCCTCACGCTTACAGCTGCTCTGGGTGGTGGAACCGGGCACGGGTGGCAGCCTCATGCTTACAGCTGCCCTGGGTGGTGGAACCTGGCAAGGGTGGCAGCCTCATGCTTACAGCTGCCCTGGGTGGTGGAACCTGGCAAGGGTGGCAGCCTCATGCTTACAGCTGCCCTGGGTGATGGAACCTGGCACGGGTGGCAGCCTCATGCTTGCTTACAGCTGCTCTGGGTGGTCGAACCTGGCACGGGTGGCAGCCTCATGCTTACAACTGCTCTGGATGGTGGAAACTGGTACGGGTGGCAGCCTCATGCTTACAGCTGCCCTGGGTGGTGGAACCTGGCATGGGTGGCAGCCTCATGCATACAGCTGCTCTGGGTGGTGGAACCTGGCATGGATGGCAGCCTCATGCTTACAGCTGCTCTGGGTGGTGGAACCTGGCACGGGTGGCAGCCTCATGCTTACAACTGCTCTGGATGGTGGAAACTGGTACGGGTGGCAGCCTCATGCTTACAGCTGCCCTGGGTGGTGGAACCTGGCATGGGTGGCAGCCTCATGCATACAGCTGCTCTGGGTGGTGGAACCTGGCATGGATGGCAGCCTCATGCTTACAGCTGCTCTGGGTGGTGGGACCTGGCACAAGTGGCAGCCTCATGCTTACGCTGACCTGGGTGGTGGAACCTGGCACGGGTGGCAGCATCATGCCTACAGCTGCCCTGGATGGTAGAAACTGGTACAGGTGGCAGCCTCAAGCTAACAGCTGCTCTGGATGGTAGAACCTGGCATGGGTGGCAGCCTCATGCTTAAGCTGCTCTGGGTGGTGGAACCTGGCACAGGTGGCACTTCATGCTTACAGCTGCTCTGGGTGATGGGACCTGGCATGGGTGGCAGCCTCATGCTTACAGCTAACCTGGGTGGTGGAACCTGGCACAGGTGGCAGCCTCATGGTTACAGCTGCTCTGGATGGTGGAGCCTGGCATGGGTGGCAGCCTCATGCTTACAGCTGCTCTGGTTGGTGGAACTTGGCATAGGTGGCAGCCTCATGCTTAAGCTGCGCTCGGTGGTGGAACCTGGCATAGGTGGCGGCCTCATGCTTACAGCTGCTCTGGGTGGTGGAACCTGGCACGGGTGGCAGCCTCATGCTTACAGCTGCTCTGGGTGGTGGAACCTGGCACGGGTGGAAGCCTCATGCTTACAGCTGCTCTGAGTGGTGGAACCTGGCACGGGTGACCGCCTCATGCTTACAGCTCCTCTGGGTGGTGGAACCTGGCACGGGTGACAGCCTCATGCTTACAGCTGCTCTGGGTGGTGGAACCTGGCACGGGTGGCAGCCTCATGCTTACAGCTTCTCTGGGTGGTGGAACCTGGCACGGGTGGCAGCCTCATGCTTACAGCTGCTCTGGGTGGTGGAACCTGGCACGGGTGGCTGCCTCACGCTTACAGCTGCTCTGGATGGTGTAACCTGGCACGGGTGGCAGCCTCATGCTTACAGTTGCCCGGGATGGTGCAACCGGTCACGGGTGGCAGCCTCATGCTTACAGCTGCCCTGGGTGGTGGAACCTGGCAAGGGTGGCAGCCTCATGCTTACAACTGCCCTGGGTGGTGGAACCTGGCACGGGTGGCAGCCTCAAGCTTACAGCTGCCCTGGGTGATGGAACCTGGCACGGGTGGCAGCCTCATGCTTGCTTACAGCTGCTCTGGGTGGTGGAACCTGGCACGGGTGGCAGCCTCATGCTTACAGCTGCTCTGGATGGTGGAAACTGGTACGGGTGGCAGCCTCATGCTTACAACTGCCATGGGTGGTGGAACCTGGCACGGGTGGCAGCCTCATGCATACAGCTGCTCTGGGTGGTGGAACCTGGCACGGGTGGCAGCCTCATGCTTACAGCTGCTCTGGGTGGTGGAACCTGGCACGGGTGACAGCCTCATGCTTACAGCTGCTCTGGGTGGTGGGACCTGGCACGGGTGGCAGCCTCATGCTTACAGCTGACCTGTGTGGTGGAACCTGGCACGGGTGGCAGCCTCATGCTTAAAGCTGCCCTGGATGGTAGAAACTGGTACGGGTGGCAGCCTCATGCTAACAGCTGCTCTGGATGGTAGAACCTGGCATGGGTGGCAGCCTCATGCTTAAGCTGCTCTGGGTGGTGGAACCTGGCATAGGTGGCAGCCTCATGCTTAAGCTGCTCTGGGTGGTGAACCTGACACGGGTGGCAGCCTCATGCTTACAGCTGCTCTGGGTGGTCGAACCTGGCACGGGTAGCAGCCTCATGGTTACAGCTGCTCTGAATGGTGGAGCCTGGCATGGGTGGCAGCCTCATGCTTACAGCTGCTCTGGTTGGTGGAACCTGGCATAGGTGGCGGCCTCATGCTTAAGCTGCTCTCGGTGGTGGAACCTGGCACGGGTGGCGGCCTCATGCTTAAGCTGCTCTGGGTGGTGGAACCTGGCACGGGTGGCAGCCTCATGCTTACAGCTGCTCTGGGTGGTGGAATCTGGTACGGGTAGCAGCCTCATGGTTACAGCTGCTCTGGGTGGTGGAACCTGGCAAGGGTGGCAGCCTCATGCTTACAGCTGCTCTGGATGGTTGAACCGGGCACGGGTGGCAGCCTCATGCTTACAGCTGCTCTGGGTGGTGGAACCTGGTACGGGTGGCAGCCTCATGCTTACAGCTGCCCTGGATGGTAGAACCTGCCACGGCTGGCAGCCTCATGCTTACAGCTGCTCTGGGTGGTGGAACCTGGCACGGGTGACAGCCTGATGCTTACAGCTGCTCTGGGTGGTGGAACCTGGCACGGGTGGCAGCCACATGCTTACAGCTGCCCTGGGTGGTGGAACCTGGCACGGGTGACAGCCTGATGCTTACAGCTGCTCTGGGTGGTGGAACCTGGCACGGGTGGCAGCCTCATGCTTACAGCTGCCCTGGGTGGTGGAACCTGGCAAGGGTGGCAGCCTCATGCTTACAGCTGCCCTGGGTGGTGGAACCTGGCAAGGGTGGCAGCCTCATGCTTACAGCTGCCCTAGGTGGTGGAACCTGGCACGGGTGGCAGCCTCATGCTTACAGCTGCCCTGGGTGATGGAACCTGGCACGGGTGGCAGCCTCATGCTTGCTTACAGCTGCTCTGGGTGGTGGAACCTGGCACGGGTGGCAGCCTCATGCTTACAACTGCTATGGATGGTGGAAACTGGTACGGGTGGCAGCCTCATGCTTACAGCTGCCCTGGGTGGTGGAACCTGGCATGGGTGGCAGCCTCATGCATACAGCTGCTCTGGGTGGTGGAACCTGGCACGGGTGGCAGCCTCATGCTTACAGCTGCTCTGAGTGGTGGAACCTGGCACAGGTGACCGCCTCATGCTTACAGCTAGTCTGGGTGGTGGAACCTGGCACGGGTGGCAGCCTCATGCTTACAGCTGCTCTGGGTGGTGGAACCTGGCACAGGTGGCAGCCTCATGCTTACAGCTGCTCTAGGTGGTGGAACCTGGCACGGGTGGCAGCCTCATGCTTACAGCTGCTCTGGGTGGTGGAACCTGGTACGGGTGGCAGCCTCACGCTTACAGCTTGTCTGGGTGGTAGAACCTGGCACGGGTGGCAGCCTCATGCTTACAGCTGCTCTGGGTGGTGGAACCTGGCACGAGTGGCAGCCTCACGCTTACAGCTGCCCTGGGTGGTGGAACCTGGCACGGGTGGCAGACTCACGCTTACAGCTGCCCTGGGTGGTGGAACCTGGCACGGGTGGCAGCCTCATGCTTACAGCTGCTCTGGGTGGTGGAACCGGGCATGGGTGGCAGCCCCATGCTTACAACTGCCCTGGGTGGTGGAACCTGGCACGGGTGGCAGCCTCAAGCTTACAGCTGCCCTGGGTGATGGAACCTGGCACGGGTGGCAGCCTCATGCTTGCTTACAGCTGCTCTGGGTGGTGGAACCTGGCACGGGTGGCAGCCTCATGCTTACAGCTGCTCTGGATGGTGGAAACTGGTACGGGTGGCAGCCTCATGCTTACAACTGCCATGGGTGGTGGAACCTGGCACGGGTGGCACCCTTATGCATACAGCTGCTCTGGGTGGTGGAACCTGGCACGGGTGGCAGCCTCATGCTTACAGCTGCTCTGGGTGGTGGAACCTGGCACGGGTGACAGCCTCATGCTTACAGCTGCTCTGGGTGGTGGGACCTGGCACGGGTGGCAGCCTCATGCTTACAGCTGACCTGTGTGGTGGAACCTGGCACGGGTGGCAGCCTCATGCTTAAAGCTGCCCTGGATGGTAGAAACTGGTACGGGTGGCAGCCTCATGCTAACAGCTGCTCTGGATGGTAGAACCTGGCATGGGTGGCAGCCTCATGCTTAAGCTGCTCTGGGTGGTGTAACCTGGCATAGGTGGCAGCCTCATGCTTAAGCTGCTCTGGGTGGTGAACCTGGCACGGTTGGCAGCCTCATGCTTACAGCTGCTCTGGGTGGTCGAACCTGGCACGGGTAGCAGCCTCATGGTTACAGCTGCTCTGGATGGTGGAGCCTGGCATGGGTGGCAGCCTCATGCTTACAGCTGCTCTGGTTGGTGGAACCTGGCATAGGTGGCGGCCTCATGCTTAAGCTGCTCTCGGTGGTGGAACCTGGCACGGGTGGCGGCCTCATGCTTAAGCTGCTCTGGGTGGTGGAACCTGGCACGGGTGGCAGCCTCATGCTTACAGCTGCTCTGGGTGGTGGAATCTGGTACGGGTAGCCGCCTCATGGTTACAGCTGCTCTGGGTGGTGGAACCTGGCAAGGGTGGCAGCCTCATGGTTACAGCTGCTCTGGATGGTGGAACCGGGCACGGGTGGCAGCCTCATGCTTACAGCTGCTCTGGGTGGTGGAACCTGGTACGGGTGGCAGCCTCATGTTTACAGCTGCCCTGGATGGTAGAACCTGCCACGGCTGGCAGCCTCATGCTTACAGCTGCTCTGGGTGGTGGAACCTGGCACGGGTGACAGCCTGATGCTTACAGCTGCTCTGGGTGGTGGAACCTGGCACGGGTGGCAGCCACATGCTTACAGCTGCCCTGGGTGGTGGAACATGGCACGGGGGACAGCCTGATGCTTACAGCTGCTCTGGGTGGTGGAACCTGGCACGGGTGGAAGCCACATGCTTACAGCTGCCCTGGGTGGTGGAACCTGGCACGGGTGGCAGCCACATGCTTACAGCTGCCGTGGGTGGTGGAACCTGGCGTGGGTGGCAGCCTCATGCTTACAGCTGCTCTGGATGGTGGAACTGGGCACGGGTGGCAGCCACATGCTTACAGCTGCTCTGGGTGGTGGAACCTGGCACGGGTGGCAGCCTCATGCTTACAGCTGCTCTGGGTGGTGGAACCTGGCACGGGTGGCAGCCTCATGCTTACAGCTGCTCTGGGTGGTGGAACCTGGCACGGGTGGCAGCCTCATGCTTACAGCTGCTCTGGGTGGTGGAACCTGGCACGGGTGGCAGCCTCATGCTTACAGCTGCTCTGGGTGGTGGAACCTGGCACGGGTGGCAGCCTCACGCTTACAGCTTCTCTGGATGGTGTAACCTGGCATGGGTGGCAGCCTCACGCTTACAGCTGCCCTGGGTGGTGGAACCTGGCACGGGTGGCAGCCTCACGCTTACAGCTGCTCTGGGTGGTGGAACCGGGCACGGGTGGCAGCCTCACGCTTACAGCTGCCCTGGGTGGTGGAACCTGGCAAGGGTGGCAGCCTCATGCTTACAGCTGCCCTGGGTGGTGGAACCTGGCAAGGGTGGCAGCCTCATGCTTACAGCTGCCCTGGGTGATGGAACCTGGCACGGGTGGCAGCCTCATGCTTGCTTACAGCTGCTCTGGGTGGTCGAACCTGGCACGGGTGGCAGCCTCATGCTTACAACTGCTCTGGATGGTGGAAACTGGTACGGGTGGCAGCCTCATGCTTACAGCTGCCCTGGGTGGTGGAACCTGGCATGGGTGGCAGCCTCATGCATACAGCTGCTCTGGGTGGTGGAACCTGGCACGGATGGCAGCCTCATGCTTACAGCTGCTCTGGGTGGTGGAACCTGGCACGGGTGACAGTCTCATGCTTACAGCTGCTCTGGGTGGTGGGACCTGGCACAAGTGGCAGCCTCATGCTTACGCTGACCTGGGTGGTGGAACCTGGCACGGGTGGCAGCATCATGCCTACAGCTGCCCTGGATGGTAGAAACTGGTACAGGTGGCAGCCTCAAGCTAACAGCTGCTCTGGATGGTAGAACCTGGCATGGGTGGCAGCCTCATGCTTAAGCTGCTCTGGGTGGTGGAACCTGGCACAGGTGGCACTTCATGCTTACAGCTGCTCTGGGTGATGGGACCTGGCATGGGTGGCAGCCTCATGCTTACAGCTAACCTGGGTGGTGGAACCTGGCACAGGTGGCAGCCTCATGGTTACAGCTGCTCTGGATGGTGGAGCCTGGCATGGGTGGCAGCCTCATGCTTACAGCTGCTCTGGTTGGTGGAACTTGGCATAGGTGGCAGCCTCATGCTTAAGCTGCGCTCGGTGGTGGAACCTGGCATAGGTGGCGGCCTCATGCTTACAGCTGCTCTGGGTGGTGGAACCTGGCACGGGTGGCAGCCTCATGCTTACAGCTGCTCTGGGTGGTGGAACCTGGCACGGGTGGAAGCCTCATGCTTACAGCTGCTCTGAGTGGTGGAACCTGGCACGGGTGACCGCCTCATGCTTACAGCTCCTCTGGGTGGTGGAACCTGGCACGGGTGACAGCCTCATGCTTACAGCTGCTCTGGGTGGTGGAACCTGGCACGGGTGGCAGCCTCATGCTTACAGCTTCTCTGGGTGGTGGAACCTGGCACGGGTGGCAGCCTCATGCTTACAGCTGCTCTGGGTGGTGGAACCTGGCACGGGTGGCTGCCTCACGCTTACAGCTGCTCTGGATGGTGTAACCTGGCACGGGTGGCAGCCTCATGCTTACAGTTGCCCGGGATGGTGCAACCGGTCACGGGTGGCAGCCTCATGCTTACAGCTGCCCTGGGTGGTGGAACCTGGCAAGGGTGGCAGCCTCATGCTTACAACTGCCCTGGGTGGTGGAACCTGGCACGGGTGGCAGCCTCAAGCTTACAGCTGCCCTGGGTGATGGAACCTGGCACGGGTGGCAGCCTCATGCTTGCTTACAGCTGCTCTGGGTGGTGGAACCTGGCACGGGTGGCAGCCTCATGCTTACAGCTGCTCTGGATGGTGGAAACTGGTACGGGTGGCAGCCTCATGCTTACAACTGCCATGGGTGGTGGAACCTGGCACGGGTGGCAGCCTCATGCATACAGCTGCTCTGGGTGGTGGAACCTGGCACGGGTGGCAGCCTCATGCTTACAGCTGCTCTGGGTGGTGGAACCTGGCACGGGTGACAGCCTCATGCTTACAGCTGCTCTGGGTGGTGGGACCTGGCACGGGTGGCAGCCTCATGCTTACAGCTGACCTGTGTGGTGGAACCTGGCACGGGTGGCAGCCTCATGCTTAAAGCTGCCCTGGATGGTAGAAACTGGTACGGGTGGCAGCCTCATGCTAACAGCTGCTCTGGATGGTAGAACCTGGCATGGGTGGCAGCCTCATGCTTAAGCTGCTCTGGGTGGTGGAACCTGGCATAGGTGGCAGCCTCATGCTTAAGCTGCTCTGGGTGGTGAACCTGGCACGGGTGGCAGCCTCATGCTTACAGCTGCTCTGGGTGGTCAAACCTGGCACGGGTAGCAGCCTCATGGTTACAGCTGCTCTGAATGGTGGAGCCTGGCATGGGTGGCAGCCTCATGCTTACAGCTGCTCTGGTTGGTGGAACCTGGCATAGGTGGCGGCCTCATGCTTAAGCTGCTCTCGGTGGTGGAACCTGGCACGGGTGGCGGCCTCATGCTTAAGCTGCTCTGGGTGGTGGAACCTGGCACGGGTGGCAGCCTCATGCTTACAGCTGCTCTGGGTGGTGGAATCTGGTACGGGTAGCAGCCTCATGGTTACAGCTGCTCTGGGTGGTGGAACCTGGCAAGGGTGGCAGCCTCATGCTTACAGCTGCTCTGGATGGTTGAACCGGGCACGGGTGGCAGCCTCATGCTTACAGCTGCTCTGGGTGGTGGAACCTGGTACGGGTGGCAGCCTCATGCTTACAGCTGCCCTGGATGGTAGAACCTGCCACGGCTGGCAGCCTCATGCTTACAGCTGCTCTGGGTGGTGGAACCTGGCACGGGTGACAGCCTGATGCTTACAGCTGCTCTGGGTGGTGGAACCTGGCACGGGTGGCAGCCACATGCTCACAGCTGCCCTGGGTGGTGGAACCTGGCACGGGTGACAGCCTGATGCTTACAGCTGCTCTGGGTGGTGGAACCTGGCACGGGTGGCAGCCTCATGCTTACAGCTGCCCTGGGTGGTGGAACCTGGCAAGGGTGGCAGCCTCATGCTTACAGCTGCCCTGGGTGGTGGAACCTGGCAAGGGTGGCAGCCTCATGCTTACAGCTGCCCTAGGTGGTGGAACCTGGCACGGGTGGCAGCCTCATGCTTACAGCTGCCCTGGGTGATGGAACCTGGCACGGGTGGCAGCCTCATGCTTGCTTACAGCTGCTCTGGGTGGTGGAACCTGGCACGGGTGGCAGCCTCATGCTTACAACTGCTATGGATGGTGGAAACTGGTACGGGTGGCAGCCTCATGCATACAGCTGCTCTGGGTGGTGGAACCTGGCACGGGTGGCAGCCTCATGCTTACAGCTGCTCTGAGTGGTGGAACCTGGCACGGGTGACCGCCTCATGCTTACAGCTAATCTGGGTGGTGGAACCTGGCACGGGTGGCAGCCTCATGCTTACAGCTGCTCTGGGTGGTGGAACCTGGCACAGGTGGCAGCCTCATGCTTACAGCTGCTCTAGGTGGTGGAACCTGGCACGGGTGGCAGCCTCATGCTTACAGCTGCTCTGGGTGGTGGAACCTGGTACGGGTGGCAGCCTCACGCTTACAGCTTGTCTGGGTGGTAGAACCTGGCACGGGTGGCAGCCTCATGCTTACAGCTGCTCTGGGTGGTGGAACCTGGCACGAGTGGCAGCCTCACGCTTACAGCTGCCCTGGGTGGTGGAACCTGGCACGGGTGGCAGACTCACGCTTACAGCTGCCCTGGGTGGTGGAACCTGGCACGGGTGGCAGCCTCATGCTTACAGCTGCTCTGGGTGGTGGAACCTGGCATGGGTGGCAGCCCCATGCTTGCTTACAGTTGCTCTTGGTAGTGGAACCTGACACGGGTGGCAGTCTCATGCTTGCTTACAGCTGCTCTGGGTGGTGGAACCTGGCACGGGTGGCAGACTCATGCTTACAGCTGCTCTAGATGGTGGAACCTGGCACGGGTGGCAGCCTCATGCTTACAGCTGCTCTGGGTGGTGGAACCTGGCACGGGTGGCAGCCTCATGCTTATAGCTGCCCTGGGTGGTGGAACCTGGCACGGGTGGCAGCCTCATGCATACAGCTGCCCTGGGTGGTGGCACGGGGCACGGGTGGAAGCCTCATGCTTACAGCTGCCCTGGGTGGTGGAACCTGGCACGGGTGGCAGCCTCATGCTTACAGCTGCCCTGGGTGGTGGAACCTGGCACGGGTGGCAGCCTCATGCTTACAGCTGCCCTTGGTGGTGATGCCTGGCACATATGGCAGCCTCATGCTTACAGCTGCTGTGGGTGGTGGAACCTGGCACGGGTGGCAGCCTCAATCTCACAGCTGCTCTGGGTGGTAGAACCTGGCACGGGTGGCAGCCACATGCTTACAGCTGCTCTGCGAGGTGGAACCTGGCACGGGTGGCAGCCTCATGTTTACAGCTGCTGGGGGTGGTGGAACCTGGCATGGGTGGCAGCCTCATGTTTACAGCTGCTCTGGATGGTGGAGCCTGGCACGGGTGGCAGCCTCATGCTTACAGCTGCTCTGGGTGGTGGAACCTGGCACGGGTGGCAGCCTCATGCTTGCTTAAAGGTGCTCTGGGTGGTGGAACCTGGCACGGGTGGCAGTCTCATGCTTACAGCTGCTCTGGGTGGTGGAACCTGGCACGGGTGGAAGCCTCATGCTAACAGCTGCTCTGAGTGGTGGAACCTGGCACGGGTGACCGCCTCATGCTTACAGCTAATCTGGGTGGTGGAACCTGGCACGGGTGGCAGCCTCATGCTTACATCTGCTCTGGGTGGTGGAACCTGGCACAGGTGGCAGCCTCATGCTTACAGCTGCTCTAGGTGGTGGAACCTGGCACGGGTGGCAGCCTCATGCTTACAGCTGCTCTGGGTGGTGGAACCTGGCACGGGTGGCAGCCTCACGCTTACAGCTTGTCTTGGTGGTAGAACCTGGCACGGGTGGCAGCCTCATGCTTACAGCTGCTCTGGGTGGTGGAACCTGGCACGGGTGGCAGCCTCCCGCTTACAGCTGCCCTGGGTGGTGGAACCTGGCACGGGTGGCAGACTCACGCATACAGCTGCCCTGGGTGGTGGAACCTGGCACGGGTGGCAGCCTCATGCTTACAGCTGCTCTGGGTGGTGGAACCGGGCATGGGTGGCAGCCCTATGCTTGCTTACAGTTGCTCTTGGTGGTGAAACCTGACACGGGTGGCAGCCTCATGCTTGCTTACAGCTGCTCTGGGTGGTGGAACCTGGCACGGGTGGCAGACTCATGCTTACAGCTGCTCTAGATGGTGGAACCTGGCACGGGTGGCAGCCTCATGCTTACAGCTGCTCTGGGTGGTGGAACCTGGCACGGGTGGCAGCCTCATGCTTACATCTGCTCTGGGTGGTGGAACCTGGCACGGGTGGCAGCCTCATGCTTACAGCTGCCCTGGGTGGTGGAACCTGGCACGGGTGGCAGCCTCATGCTTACAGCTGCCCTGGGTGGTGGAACCTGGCACGGGTGGCAGCCTCATGCTTACAGCTGCTCTTGGTGATGGAACCTGGCACGGGTGGCAGCCTCATGCTTACAGCTGCCCTGGGTGGTGGAACCTGGCACGGGTGGCAGCCTCACGCTTACAGCTGCCCTGGGTGGTGGAACCGGGTACAGGTGGCAGCCTCATGCTTACAGCTGCTCTGGTGGTGGAACCTGGCAAGGGTGGCAGCCTCGTGCTTACAGCTGCCCTGGGTGGTGGAACCTGGCACAGGTGGCACCTCATGCTTACAGCTGCTCTGGGTGATGGGACCTGGCATGGGTGGCAGCCTCATGCTTACAGCTAACCTGGGTGGTGGAACCTGGCACAGGTGGCAGCCTCATGCTTAAGCAGCTCTGGGTGGTGGAACCTGGCATAGGTGGCAGCCTCATGCTTAAGCTGCTCTGGGTGGTGGAACCTGGCACGGGTGGCAGCCTCATGCTTACAGCTGCTCTGGGTGGTCGAACCTGGCACGGGTAGCAGCCTCATGGTTACAGCTGCTCTGGATGGTGGAGCCTGGCATGGGTGGCAGCCTCATGCTTACAGCTGCTCTGGTTGGTGGAACTTGGCATAGGTGGCAGCCTCATGCTTAAGCTGCGCTCGGTGGTGGAACCTGGCATAGGTGGCGGCCTCATGCTTACAGTTGCCCTGGATGATGCAACCGGTCACGGGTGGCAGCCTCATGCTTACAACTGCCCTGGGTGGTGGAACCTGGCACGGGTGGCAGCCTCAAGCTTACAGCTTCTCTGGGTGGTGGAACCTGGCACGGGTGGCAGCCTCATGCTTACAGCTGCTCTGGGTGGTGGAACCTGGCACGGGTGGCAGCCTCACGCTTACAGCTGCTCTGGATGGTGTAACCTGGCACGGGTTGCAGCCTCATGCTTACAGTTGCCCTGGATGGTGCAACCGGTCACGGGTGGCAGCCTCATGCTTACAGCTGCCCTGGGTGGTGGAACCTGGCAAGGGTGGCAGCCTCATGCATACAACTGCCCTGGGTGGTGGAACCTGGCACGGGTGGCAGCCTCAAGCTTACAGCTGCCCTGGGTGATGGAACCTGGCACGGGTGGCAGCCTCATGCTTGCTTACAGCTGCTCTGGGTGGTGGAACCTGGCACGGGTGGCAGCCTCATGCTTACAGCTGCTCTGGATGGTGGAAACTGGTACGGGTGGCAGCCTCATGCTTACAACTGCCATGGGTGGTGGAACCTGGCACGGGTGGCAGCCTCATGCATACAGCTGCTCTGGGTGGTGGAACCTGGCACGGGTGGCAGCCTCATGCTTACAGCTGCTCTGGGAGGTGGAACCTGGCACGGGTGACAGCCTCATGCTTACAGCTGCTCTGGGTGGTGGGACCTGGCACGGGTGGCAGCCTCATGCTTAAAGCTGCCCTGGATGGTAGAAACTGGTACGGGTGGCAGCCTCATGCTAACAGCTGCTCTGGATGGTAGAACCTGGCATGGGTGGCAGCCTCATGCTTAAGCTGCTCTGGGTGGTGGAACCTGGCATAGGTGGCAGCCTCATGCTTAAGCTGCTCTGGGTGGTGAACCTGGCACGGTTGGCAGCCTCATGCTTACAGCTGCTCTGGGTGGTCGAACCTGGCACGGGTAGCAGCCTCATGGTTACAGCTGCTCTGGATGGTGGAGCCTGGCATGGGTGGCAGCCTCATGCTTACAGCTGCTCTGGTTGGTGGAACCTGGCATAGGTGGCGGCCTCATGCTTAAGCTGCTCTCGGTGGTGGAACCTGGCACGGGTGGCGGCCTCATGCTTAAGCTGCTCTGGGTGG
Source organism: Ambystoma mexicanum (assembly GCF_040938575.1). NCBI lineage: Eukaryota > Metazoa > Chordata > Amphibia > Caudata > Ambystomatidae > Ambystoma > Ambystoma mexicanum. The sequence goes on along the minus strand of NC_090929.1, from coordinate 1,734,309,690 downwards.
TGGAACCTGGCACGGGTGGCAGCCTCATGCTTACAGCTGCTCTGGGTGGTGGAATCTGGTACGGGTAGCAGCCTCATGGTTACAGCTGCTCTGGGTGGTGGAACCCGGCAAGGGTGGCAGCCTCATGCTTACAGCTGCTCTGGATGGTGGAACCGGGCACGGGTGGCAGCCTCATGCTTACAGCTGCTCTGGGTGGTGGAACCTGGTACGGGTGGCAGCCTCATGTTTACAGCTGCCCTGGATGGTAGAACCTGCCACGGCTGGCAGCCTCATGCTTACAGCTGCTCTGGGTGGTGGAACCTGGCACGGCTGACAGCTGATGCTTACAGCTGCTCTGGGTGGTGGAACCTGGCACGGGTGGCAGCCACATGCTTACAGCTGCCCTGGGTGGTGGAACCTGGCACGGGGGACAGCCTGATGCTTACAGCTGCTCTGGGTGGTGGAACCTGGCACGGGTGGAAGCCACATGCTTACAGCTGCCCTGGGTGGTGGAACCTGGCACGGGTGGCAGCCACATGCTTACAGCTGCCGTGGGTGGTGGAACCTGGCGTGGGTGGCAGCCTCATGCTTACAGCTGCTCTGGATGGTGGAACTGGGCACGGGTGGCAGCCACATGCTTACAGCTGCTCTGGGTGGTGGAACCTGGCACGGGTGGCAGCCTCATGCTTACAGCTGCTCTGGGTGGTGGAACCTGGCACGGGTGGCAGCCTCATGCTTACAGCTGCTCTGGGTGGTGGAACCTGGCACGGGTGGCAGCCTCATGCTTACATCTGCTCTGGGTGGTGGAACCTGGCACGGGTGGCAGCCTCACGCTTACAGCTTCTCTGGATGGTGTAACCTGGCACGGGTGGCAGCCTCACGCTTACAGCTGCCCTGGGTGGTGGAACCTGGCACGGGTGGCAGCCTCACGCTTACAGCTGCTCTGGGTGGTGGAACCGGGCACGGGTGGCAGCCTCATGCTTACAGCTGCCCTGGGTGGTGGAAACTGGCAAGGGTGGCAGCCTCATACTTACAGCTGCCCTGGGTGGTGGAACCTGGCAAGGGTGGCAGCCTCATGCTTACAGCTGCCCTAGGTGGTGGAACCTGGCACGGGTGGCAGCCTCATGCTTACAGCTGCCCTGGGTGATGGAACCTGGCACGGGTGGCAGCCTCATGCTTGCTTACAGCTGCTCTGGGTGGTGGAACCTGGCACGGGTGGCAGCCTCATGCTTACAACTGCTCTGGATGGTGGAAACTGGTACGGGTGGCAGCCTCATGCTTACAGCTGCCCTGGGTGGTGGAACCTGGCATGGGTGGCAGCCTCATGCATACAGCTGCTCTGGGTGGTGGAACCTGGCACGGATGGCAGCCTCATGCTTACAGCTGCTCTGGGTGGTGGAACCTGGCACGGGTGACAGTCTCATGCTTACAGCTGCTCTGGGTGGTGGGACCTGGCACAAGTGGCAGCCTCATGCTTACGCTGACCTGGGTGGTGGAACCTGGCATGGGTGGCAGCATCATGCCTACAGGTGCCCTGGATGGTAGAAACTGGTACAGGTGGCAGCCTCAAGCTAACAGCTGCTCTGGATGGTAGAACCTGGCATGGGTGGCAGCCTCATGCTTAAGCTGCTCTGGGTGGTGGAACCTGGCACAGGTGGCACCTCATGCTTACAGCTGCTCTGGGTGATGGGACCTGGCATGGGTGGCAGCCTCATGCTTACAGCTAACCTGGGTGGTGGAACCTGGCACAGGTGGCAGCCTCATGGTTACAGCTGCTCTGGATGGTGGAGCCTGGCATGGGTGGCAGCCTCATGCTTACAGCTGCTCTGGTTGGTGGAACTTGGCATAGGTGGCAGCCTCATGCTTAAGCTGCGCTCGGTGGTGGAACCTGGCATAGGTGGCGGCCTCATGCTTACAGCTGCTCTGGGTGGTGGAACCTGGCACGGGTGGCAGCCTCATGCTTACAGCTGCTCTGGGTGGTGGAACCTGGCACGGGTGGAAGCCTCATGATTACAGCTGCTCTGAGTGGTGGAACCTGGCACGGGTGACCGCCTCATGCTTACAGCTCCTCTGGGTGGTGGAACCTGGCACGGGTGGCAGACTCACGCTTACAGCTGCCCTGGGTGGTGGAACCTGGCACGGGTGGCAGCCTCATGCTTACAGCTGCTCTGGGTGGTGGAACCGGGCATGGGAGGCAGCCCCATGCTTGCTTACAGTTGCTCTTGGTAGTGGAACCTGACACGGGTGGCAGTCTCATGCTTGCTTACAGCTGCTCTGGGTGGTGGAACCTGGCACGGGTGGCAGACTCATGCTTACAGCTGCTCTAGATGGTGGAACCTGGCACGGGTGGCAGCCTCATGCTTACAGCTGCTCTGGGTGGTGGAACCTGGCACGGGTGGCAGCCTCATGCTTACATCTGCTCTGGGTGGTGGAACCTGGCACGGGTGGCAGCCTCATGCTTACAGCTGCCCTGGGTGGTGGAACCTGGCACGGGTGGCAGCCTCATGCTTACAGCTGCCCTGAGTGGTGGAACCTGGCATGGGTGGCAGCCTCATGCTTACAGCTGCTCTGGGTGGTGGAACCTGGCACGGGTGGCAGCCTCATGCTTATAGCTGCCCTGGGTGGTGGAACCTGGCACGGGTGGCAGCCTCATGCATACAGCTGCCCTGGGTGGTGGCACGGGGCACGGGTGGAAGCCTCATGCTTACAGCTGCTCTGGGTGGTGGAACCTGGCACGGGTGGCAGCCTCAATCTCACAGCTGCTCTGGGTGGTAGAACCTGGCACGGGTGGCAGCCACATGCTTACAGCTGCTCTGCGAGGTGGAACCTGGCACGGGTGGCAGCCTCATGTTTACAGCTGCTGGGGGTGGTGGAACCTGGCATGGGTGGCAGCCTCATGTTTACAGCTGCTCTGGATGGTGGAGCCTGGCACGGGTGGCAGCCTCATGCTTACAGCTGCTCTGGGTGGTGGAACCTGGCACAGGTGGCAGCCTCATGCTTGCTTAAAGGTGCTCTGGGTGGTGGAACCTGGCACGGGTGGCAGTCTCATGCTTACAGCTGCTCTGGGTGGTGGAACCTGGCACGGGTGGAAGCCTCATGCTTACAGCTGCTCTGAGTGGTGGAACCTGGCACGGGTGACCGCCTCATGCTTACAGCTAATCTGGGTGGTGGAACCTGGCACGGGTGGCAGCCTCATGCTTACATCTGCTCTGGGTGGTGGAACCTGGCACAGGTGGCAGCCTCATGCTTACAGCTGCTCTAGGTGGTGGAACCTGGCACGGGTGGCAGCCTCATGCTTACAGCTGCTCTGGGTGGTGGAACCTGGCACGGGTGGCAGCCTCACGCTTACAGCTTGTCTGGGTGGTAGAACCTGGCACGGGTGGCAGCCTCGTGCTTACAGCTGCTCTGGGTGGTGGAACCTGGCACGGGTGGCAGCCTCACGCTTACAGCTGCCCTGGGTGGTGGAACCTGGCACGGGTGGCAGACTCACGCATACAGCTGCCCTGGGTGGTGGAACCTGGCACGGGTGGCAGCCTCATGCTTACAGCTGCTCTGGGTGGTGGAACCGGGCATGGGTGGCAGCCCTATGCTTGCTTACAGTTGCTCTTGGTGGTGAAACCTGACACGGGTGGCAGCCTCATGCTTGCTTACAGCTGCTCTGGGTGGTGGAACCTGGCACGGGTGGCAGACTCATGCTTACAGCTGCTCTAGATGGTGGAACCTGGCACGGGTGGCAGCCTCATGCTTACAGCTGCTCTGGGTGGTGGAACCTGGCACGGGTGGCAGCCTCATGCTTACATCTGCTCTGGGTGGTGGAACCTGGCACGGGTGGCAGCCTCATGCTTACAGCTGCCCTGGGTGGTGGAACCTGGCACGGGTGGAAGCCTCATGCTTACAGCTGCCCTGGGTGGTGGAACCTGGCACGGGTGGCAGCCTCATGCTTACAGCTGCTCTTGGTGATGGAACCTGGCACGGGTGGCAGCCTCATGCTTACAGCTGCCCTGGGTGGTGGAACCTGGCACGGGTGGCAGCCTCATGCATACAGCTGCCCTGGGTGGTGGAACCGGGCACGGGTGGAAGCCTCATGCTTACAGCTGCTCTGGGTGGTGGAACCTGGCACGGGTGGCAGCCTCATGCTTACAGCTTCTCTGGATGGTGGAACCTGGCACGGGTGGCAGCCTCATGCTTACAGCTGCCCTGGGTGGTGGAACCTGGCACGGGTGGCAGCCTCACGCTTACAGCTGCCCTGGGTGGTGGAACCGGGTACAGGTGGCAGCCTCATGCTTACAGCTGCTCTGGTGGTGGAACCTGGCAAGGGTGGCAGCCTCATGCTTACAGCTGCCCTGGGTGGTGGAACCTGGCACAGGTGGCACCTCATGCTTACAGCTGCTCTGGGTGATGGGACTTGGCATGGGTGGCAGCCTCATGCTTACAGCTAACCTGGGTGGTGGAACCTGGCACAGGTGGCAGCCTCATGCTTACAGCTGCCCTGGATGGTAGAACCTGGTACGGGTGGCAGCCTCATGCTAACAGCTGCTCTGGATGGTAGAACCTGGCATAGGTGGCAGCCTCATGCTTAAGCTGCTCTGGGTGGTGGAACCTGGCATAGGTGGCAGCCTCATGCTTAAGCTGCTCTGGGTGGTGGAACCTGGCACGGGTGGCAGCCTCATGCTTACAGCTGCTCTGGGTGGTGGAGCCTGGCACGGGTAGCAGCCTCATGGTTACAGCTGCTCTGGATGGTGGAGCCTGGCATGGGTGGCAGCCTCATGCTTACAGCTGCTCTGGTTGGTGGAACTTTGCATAGGTGGCAGCCTCATGCTTAAGCTGCGCTCGGTGGTGGAACCTGGCATAGGTGGCGGCCTCATGCTTACAGCTGCTCTGGGTGGTGGAACCTGGCACGGGTGGCAAACTCATGCTTACAGCTGCTCTGGGTGGTGGAACCTGGCACGGGTGGAAGCCTCATGCTTACAGCTGCTCTGAGTGGTGGAACCTGGCACGGGTGACCGCCTCATGCTTACAGCTGCTCTGGGTGGTGGAACCTGGCATGGGTGACAGCCTCATGCTTACAGCTGCTCTGGGTGGTGGAACCTGGCACGGGTGGCAGCCTCATGCTTACAGCTTCTCTGGGTGGTGGAACCTGGCACGGGTGGCAGCCTCATGCTTACAGCTGCTCTGGGTGGTGGAACCTGGCACGGGTGGCAGCCTCACGCTTACAGCTGCTCTGGATGGTGTAACCTGGCACGGGTGGCAGCCTCATGCTTACAGTTGCCCTGGATGGTGCAACCAGTCACGGGTGGCAGCCTCATGCTTACAGCTGCCCTGGGTGGTGGAACCTGGCAAGGGTGGCAGCCTCATGCTTACAACTGCCCTGGGTGGTGGAACCTGGCACGGGTGGCAGCCTCAAGCTTACAGCTTCTCTGGGTGGTGGAACCTGGCACGGGTGGCAGCCTCATGCTTACAGCTGCTCTGGGTGGTGGAACCTGGCACGGGTGGCAGCCTCACGCTTACAGCTGCTCTGGATGGTGTAACCTGGCACGGGTGGCAGCCTCATGCTTACAGTTGCCCTGGATGGTGCAACCGGTCACGGGTGGCAGCCTCATGCTTACAGCTGCCCTGGGTGGTGGAACCTGGCAAGGGTGGCAGCCTCATGCTTACAACTGCCCTGGGTGGTGGAACCTGTCACGGGTGGCAGCCTCAAGCTTACAGCTGCCCTGGGTGATGGAACCTGGCACGGGTGGCAGCCTCATGCTTGCTTACAGCTGCTCTGGGTGGTGGAACCTGGCACGGGTGGCAGCCTCATGCTTACAGCTGCTCTGGATGGTGGAAACTGGTACGGGTGGCAGCCTCATGCTTACAACTGCCATGGGTGGTGGAACCTGGCACGGGTGGCAGCCTCATGCATACAGCTGCTCTGGGTGGTGGAACCTGGCACGGGTGGCAGCCTCATGCTTACAGCTGCTCTGGGTGGTGGAACCTGGCACGGGTGACAGCCTCATGCTTACAGCTGCTCTGGGTGGTGGGACCTGGCACGGGTGGCAGCCTCATGCTTACAGCTGACCTGTGTGGTGGAACCTGGCACGGGTGGCAGCCTCATGCTTAAAGCTGCCCTGGATGGTAGAAACCGGTACGGGTGGCAGCCTCATGCTAACAGCTGCTCTGGATGGTAGAACCTGGCATGGGTGGCAGCCTCATGCTTAAGCTGCTCTGGGTGGTGGAACCTGGCATAGGTGGCAGCCTCATGCTTAAGCTGCTCTGGGTGGTGAACCTGGCACGGTTGGCAGCCTCATGCTTACAGCTGCTCTGGGTGGTCGAACCTGGCACGGGTAGCAGCCTCATGGTTACAGCTGCTCTGGATGGTGGAGCCTGGCATGGGTGGCAGCCTCATGCTTACAGCTGCTCTGGTTGGTGGAACCTGGCATAGGTGGCGGCCTCATGCTTAAGCTGCTCTCGGTGGTGGAACCTGGCATAGGTGGCAGCCTCATGCTTAAGCTGCTCTGGGTGGTGGAACCTGGCACAGGTGGCAGCCTCATGCTTACAGCTGCTCTGGGTGGTCGAACCTGGCACGGGTAGCAGCCTCATGGTTACAGCTGCTCTGGATGGTGGAGCCTGGCATGGGTGGCAGCCTCATGCGTACAGCTGCTCTGGTTTGTGGAACTTGGCATAGGTGGCAGCCTCATGCTTAAGCTGCGCTCGGTGGTGGAACCTGGCATAGGTGGCGGCCTCATGCTTACAGCTGCTCTGGGTGGTGGAACCTGGCACGGGTGGCAACCTCATGCTTACAGCTGCTCTGGGTGGTGGAACCTGGCACGGGTGGAAGCCTCATGCTTACAGCTGCTTTGAGTGGTGGAACCTGGCACGGGTGACCGCCTCATGCTTACAGCTGCTCTGGGTGGTGGAACCTGGCATGGGTGACAGCCTCATGCTTACAGCTGCTCTGGGTGGTGGAACCTGGCACGGGTGGCAGCCTCATGCTTACAGCTTCTCTGGGTGGTGGAACCTGGCACGGGTGGCAGCCTCATGCTTACAGATGCTCTGGGTGGTGGAACCTGGCACGGGTGGCAGCCTCACGCTTACAGCTGCTCTGGATGGTGTAACCTGGCACGGGTGGCAGCCTCATGCTTACAGTTGCCCTGGATGGTGCAACCGGTCACGGGTGGCAGCCTCATGCTTACAGCTGCCCTGGGTGGTGGAACCTGGCAAGGGTGGCAGCCTCATGCTTACAACTGCCCTGGGTGGTGGAACCTGGCACGGGTGGCAGCCTCAAGCTTACAGCTTCTCTGGGTGGTGGAACCTGGCATGGGTGGCAGCCTCATGCTTACAGCTGCTCTGGGTGGTGGAACCTGGCACGGGTGACAGCCTCACGCTTACAGCTGCTCTGGATGGTGTAACCTGGCACGGGTGGCAGCCTCATGCTTACAGTTGCCCTGGATGGTGCAACCGGTCACGGGTGGCAGCCTCATGCTTACAGCTGCCCTGGGTGGTGGAACCTGGCAAGGGTGGCAGCCTCATGCTTACAGCTGCCCTGGGTGGTGGAACCTGGCACGGGTGGCAGCCTCATGCTTACAGCTGCCCTGGGTGGTGGAACCTGGCACGGGTGGCAGCCTCATGCTTACAGCTGCCCTTGGTGGTGATGCCTGGCACATATGGCAGCCTCATGCTTACAGCTGCTGTGGGTGGTGGAACCTGGCACGGGTGGCAGCCTCAATCTCACAGCTGCTCTGGGTGGTAGAACCTGGCACGGGTGGCAGCCACATGCTTACAGCTGCTCTGCGAGGTGGAACCTGGCACGGGTGGCAGCCTCATGTTTACAGCTGCTGGGGGTGGTGGAACCTGGCATGGGTGGCAGCCTCATGTTTACAGCTGCTCTGGATGGTGGAGCCTGGCACGGGTGGCAGCCTCATGCTTACAGCTGCTCTGGGTGGTGGAACCTGGCACGGGTGGCAGCCTCATGCTTGCTTAAAGGTGCTCTGGGTGGTGGAACCTGGCACGGGTGGCAGTCTCATGCTTACAGCTGCTCTGGGTGGTGGAACCTGGCACGGGTGGAAGCCTCATGCTAACAGCTGCTCTGAGTGGTGGAACCTGGCACGGGTGACCGCCTCATGCTTACAGCTAATCTGGGTGGTGGAACCTGGCACGGGTGGCAGCCTCATGCTTACATCTGCTCTGGGTGGTGGAACCTGGCACAGGTGGCAGCCTCATGCTTACAGCTGCTCTAGGTGGTGGAACCTGGCACGGGTGGCAGCCTCATGCTTACAGCTGCTCTGGGTGGTGGAACCTGGCACGGGTGGCAGCCTCACGCTTACAGCTTGTCTTGGTGGTAGAACCTGGCACGGGTGGCAGCCTCATGCTTACAGCTGCTCTGGGTGGTGGAACCTGGCACGGGTGGCAGCCTCCCGCTTACAGCTGCCCTGGGTGGTGGAACCTGGCACGGGTGGCAGACTCACGCATACAGCTGCCCTGGGTGGTGGAACCTGGCACGGGTGGCAGCCTCATGCTTACAGCTGCTCTGGGTGGTGGAACCGGGCATGGGTGGCAGCCCTATGCTTGCTTACAGTTGCTCTTGGTGGTGAAACCTGACACGGGTGGCAGCCTCATGCTTGCTTACAGCTGCTCTGGGTGGTGGAACCTGGCACGGGTGGCAGACTCATGCTTACAGCTGCTCTAGATGGTGGAACCTGGCACGGGTGGCAGCCTCATGCTTACAGCTGCTCTGGGTGGTGGAACCTGGCACGGGTGGCAGCCTCATGCTTACATCTGCTCTTGGTGGTGGAACCTGGCACGGGTGGCAGCCTCATGCTTACAGCTGCCCTGGGTGGTGGAACCTGGCACGGGTGGCAGCCTCATGCTTACAGCTGCCCTGGGTGGTGGAACCTGGCACGGGTGGCAGCCTCATGCTTACAGCTGCTCTTGGTGATGGAACCTGGCACGGGTGGCAGCCTCATGCTTACAGCTGCCCTGGGTGGTGGAACCTGGCACGGGTGGCAGCCTCATGCTTACAGCTGCCCTGGGTGGTGGAACCGGGTACAGGTGGCAGCCTCATGCTTACAGCTGCTCTGGTGGTGGAACCTGGCAAGGGTGGCAGCCTCATGCTTACAGCTGCCCTGGGTGGTGGAACCTGGCACAGGTGGCACCTCATGCTTACAGCTGCTCTGGGTGATGGGACCTGGCATGGGTGGCAGCCTCATGCTTACAGCTAACCTGGGTGGTGGAACCTGGCACAGGTGGCAGCCTCATGCTTAAGCAGCTCTGGGTGGTGGAACCTGGCATAGGTGGCAGCCTCATGCTTAAGCTGCTCTCGGTGGTGGAACCTGGCACGGGTGGCAGCCTCATGCTTACAGCTGCTCTGGGTGGTCGAACCTGGCACGGGTAGCAGCCTCATGGTTACAGCTGCTCTGGATGGTGGAGCCTGGCATGGGTGGCAGCCTCATGCTTACAGCTGCTCTGGTTGGTGGAACTTGGCATAGGTGGCAGCCTCATGCTTAAGCTGCGCTCGGTGGTGGAACCTGGCATAGGTGGCGGCCTCATGCTTACAGTTGCCCTGGATGATGCAACCGGTCACGGGTGGCAGCCTCATGCTTACAACTGCCCTGGGTGGTGGAACCTGGCACGGGTGGCAGCCTCAAGCTTACAGCTTCTCTGGGTGGTGGAACCTGGCACGGGTGGCAGCCTCATGCTTACAGCTGCTCTGGGTGGTGGAACCTGGCACGGGTGGCAGCCTCACGCTTACAGCTGCTCTGGATGGTGTAACCTGGCACGGGTTGCAGCCTCATGCTTACAGTTGCCCTGGATGGTGCAACCGGTCACGGGTGGCAGCCTCATGCTTACAGCTGCCCTGGGTGGTGGAACCTGGCAAGGGTGGCAGCCTCATGCATACAACTGCCCTGGGTGGTGGAACCTGGCACGGGTGGCAGCCTCAAGCTTACAGCTGCCCTGGGTGATGGAACCTGGCACGGGTGGCAGCCTCATGCTTGCTTACAGCTGCTCTGGGTGGTGGAACCTGGCACGGGTGGCAGCCTCATGCTTACAGCTGCTCTGGATGGTGGAAACTGGTACGGGTGGCAGCCTCATGCTTACAACTGCCATGGGTGGTGGAACCTGGCACGGGTGGCAGCCTCATGCATACAGCTGCTCTGGGTGGTGGAACCTGGCACGGGTGGCAGCCTCATGCTTACAGCTGCTCTGGGTGGTGGAACCTGGCACGGGTGACAGCCTCATGCTTACAGCTGCTCTGGGTGGCGGGACCTGGCACGGGTGGCAGCCTCATGCTTAAAGCTGCCCTGGATGGTAGAAACTGGTACGGGTGGCAGCCTCATGCTAACAGCTGCTCTGGATGGTAGAACCTGGCATGGGTGGCAGCCTCATGCTTAAGCTGCTCTGGGTGGTGGAACCTGGCATAGGTGGCAGCCTCATGCTTAAGCTGCTCTGGGTGGTGAACCTGGCACGGTTGGCAGCCTCATGCTTACAGCTGCTCTGGGTGGTCAAACCTGGCACGGGTAGCAGCCTCATGGTTACAGCTGCTCTGGATGGTGGAGCCTGGCATGGGTGGCAGCCTCATGCTTACAGCTGCTCTGGTTGGTGGAACCTGGCATAGGTGGCGGCCTCATGCTTAAGCTGCTCTCGGTGGTGGAACCTGGCACGGGTGGCGGCCTCATGCTTAAGCTGCTCTGGGTGGTGGAACCTGGCACGGGTGGCAGCCTCATGCTTACAGCTGCTCTGGGTGGTGGAATCTGGTACGGGTAGCAGCCTCATGGTTACAGCTGCTCTGGGTGGTGGAACCCGGCAAGGGTGGCAGCCTCATGCTTACAGCTGCTCTGGATGGTGGAACCGGGCACGGGTGGCAGCCTCATGCTTACAGCTGCTCTGGGTGGTGGAACCTGGTACGGGTGGCAGCCTCATGTTTACAGCTGCCCTGGATGGTAGAACCTGCCACGGCTGGCAGCCTCATGCTTACAGCTGCTCTGGGTGGTGGAACCTGGCACGGCTGACAGCCTGATGCTTACAGCTGCTCTGGGTGGTGGAACCTGGCACGGGTGGCAGCCACATGCTTACAGCTGCCCTGGGTGGTGGAACCTGGCACGGGGGACAGCCTGATGCTTACAGCTGCTCTGGGTGGTGGAACCTGGCACGGGTGGAAGCCACATGCTTACAGCTGCCCTGGGTGGTGGAACCTGGCACGGGTGGCAGCCACATGCTTACAGCTGCCGTGGGTGGTGGAACCTGGCGTGGGTGGCAGCCTCATGCTTACAGCTGCTCTGGATGGTGGAACTGGGCACGGGTGGCAGCCACATGCTTACATCTGCTCTGGGTGGTGGAACCTGGCACGGGTGGCAGCCTCATGCTTACAGCTGCTCTGGGTGGTGGAACCTGGCACGGGTGGCAGCCTCATGCTTACAGCTGCTCTGGGTGGTGGAACCTGGCACGGGTGGCAGCCTCATGCTTACATCTGCTCTGGGTGGTGGAACCTGGCACGGGTGGCAGCCTCACGCTTACAGCTTCTCTGGATGGTGTAACCTGGCACGGGTGGCAGCCTCACGCTTACAGCTGCCCTGGGTGGTGGAACCTGGCACGGGTGGCAGCCTCACGCTTACAGCTGCTCTGGGTGGTGGAACCGGGCACGGGTGGCAGCCTCATGCTTACAGCTGCCCTGGGTGGTGGAAACTGGCAAGGGTGGCAGCCTCATACTTACAGCTGCCCTGGGTGGTGGAACCTGGCAAGGGTGGCAGCCTCATGCTTACAGCTGCCCTAGGTGGTGGAACCTGGCACGGGTGGCAGCCTCATGCTTACAGCTGCCCTGGGTGATGGAACCTGGCACGGGTGGCAGCCTCATGCTTGCTTACAGCTGCTCTGGGTGGTGGAACCTGGCACGGGTGGCAGCCTCATGCTTACAACTGCTCTGGATGGTGGAAACTGGTACGGGTGGCAGCCTCATGCTTACAGCTGCCCTGGGTGGTGGAACCTGGCATGGGTGGCAGCCTCATGCATACAGCTGCTCTGGGTGGTGGAACCTGGCACGGATGGCAGCCTCATGCTTACAGCTGCTCTGGGTGGTGGAACCTGGCACGGGTGACAGTCTCATGCTTACAGCTGCTCTGGGTGGTGGGACCTGGCACAAGTGGCAGCCTCATGCTTACGCTGACCTGGGTGGTGGAACCTGGCATGGGTGGCAGCATCATGCCTACAGGTGCCCTGGATGGTAGAAACTGGTACAGGTGGCAGCCTCAAGCTAACAGCTGCTCTGGATGGTAGAACCTGGCATGGGTGGCAGCCTCATGCTTAAGCTGCTCTGGGTGGTGGAACCTGGCACAGGTGGCACCTCATGCTTACAGCTGCTCTGGGTGATGGGACCTGGCATGGGTGGCAGCCTCATGCTTACAGCTAACCTGGGTGGTGGAACCTGGCACAGGTGGCAGCCTCATGGTTACAGCTGCTCTGGATGGTGGAGCCTGGCATGGGTGGCAGCCTCATGCTTACAGCTGCTCTGGTTGGTGGAACTTGGCATAGGTGGCAGCCTCATGCTTAAGCTGCGCTCGGTGGTGGAACCTGGCATAGGTGGCGGCCTCATGCTTACAGCTGCTCTGGGTGGTGGAACCTGGCACGGGTGGCAGCCTCATGCTTACAGCTGCTCTGGGTGGTGGAACCTGGCACGGGTGGAAGCCTCATGATTACAGCTGCTCTGAGTGGTGGAACCTGGCACGGGTGACCGCCTCATGCTTACAGCTCCTCTGGGTGGTGGAACCTGGCACGGGTGGCAGACTCACGCTTACAGCTGCCCTGGGTGGTGGAACCTGGCACGGGTGGCAGCCTCATGCTTACAGCTGCTCTGGGTGGTGGAACCGGGCATGGGAGGCAGCCCCATGCTTGCTTACAGTTGCTCTTGGTAGTGGAACCTGACACGGGTGGCAGTCTCATGCTTGCTTACAGCTGCTCTGGGTGGTGGAACCTGGCACGGGTGGCAGACTCATGCTTACAGCTGCTCTAGATGGTGGAACCTGGCACGGGTGGCAGCCTCATGCTTACAGCTGCTCTGGGTGGTGGAACCTGGCACGGGTGGCAGCCTCATGCTTACATCTGCTCTGGGTGGTGGAACCTGGCACGGGTGGCAGCCTCATGCTTACAGCTGCCCTGGGTGGTGGAACCTGGCACGGGTGGCAGCCTCATGCTTACAGCTGCCCTGAGTGGTGGAACCTGGCACGGGTGGCAGCCTCATGCTTACAGCTGCTCTGGGTGGTGGAACCTGGCACGGGTGGCAGCCTCATGCTTATAGCTGCCCTGGGTGGTGGAACCTGGCACGGGTGGCAGCCTCATGCATACAGCTGCCCTGGGTGGTGGCACGGGGCACGGGTGGAAGCCTCAGGCTTACAGCTGCTCTGGGTGGTGGAACCTGGCACGGGTGGCAGCCTCAATCTCACAGCTGCTCTGGGTGGTAGAACCTGGCACGGGTGGCAGCCACATGCTTACAGCTGCTCTGCGAGGTGGAACCTGGCACGGGTGGCAGCCTCATGTTTACAGCTGCTGGGGGTGGTGGAACCTGGCATGGGTGGCAGCCTCATGTTTACAGCTGCTCTGGATGGTGGAGCCTGGCACGGGTGGCAGCCTCATGCTTACAGCTGCTCTGGGTGGTGGAACCTGGCACAGGTGGCAGCCTCATGCTTGCTTAAAGGTGCTCTGGGTGGTGGAACCTGGCACGGGTGGCAGTCTCATGCTTACAGCTGCTCTGGGTGGTGGAACCTGGCACGGGTGGAAGCCTCATGCTTACAGCTGCTCTGAGTGGTGGAACCTGGCACGGGTGACCGCCTCATGCTTACAGCTAATCTGGGTGGTGGAAACTGGCACGGGTGGCAGCCTCATGCTTACATCTGCTCTGGGTGGTGGAACCTGGCACAGGTGGCAGCCTCATGCTTACAGCTGCTCTAGGTGGTGGAACCTGGCACGGGTGGCAGCCTCATGCTTACAGCTGCTCTGGGTGGTGGAACCTGGCACGGGTGGCAGCCTCACGCTTACAGCTTGTCTGGGTGGTAGAACCTGGCACGGGTGGCAGCCTCGTGCTTACAGCTGCTCTGGGTGGTGGAACCTGGCACGGGTGGCAGCCTCACGCTTACAGCTGCCCTGGGTGGTGGAACCTGGCACGGGTGGCAGACTCACGCATACAGCTGCCCTGGGTGGTGGAACCTGGCACGGGTGGCAGCCTCATGCTTACAACTGCTCTGGGTGGTGGAACCGGGCATGGGTGGCAGCCCTATGCTTGCTTACAGTTGCTCTTGGTGGTGAAACCTGACACGGGTGGCAGCCTCATGCTTGCTTACAGCTGCTCTGGGTGGTGGAACCTGGCACGGGTGGCAGACTCATGCTTACAGCTGCTCTAGATGGTGGAACCTGGCACGGGTGGCAGCCTCATGCTTACAGCTGCTCTGGGTGGTGGAACCTGGCACGGGTGGCAGCCTCATGCTTACATCTGCTCTGGGTGGTGGAACCTGGCACGGGTGGCAGCCTCATGCTTACAGCTGCCCTGGGTGGTGGAACCTGGCACGGGTGGAAGCCTCATGCTTACAGCTGCCCTGGGTGGTGGAACCTGGCACGGGTGGCAGCCTCATGCTTACAGCTGCTCTTGGTGATGGAACCTGGCACGGGTGGCAGCCTCATGCTTACAGCTGCCCTGGGTGGTGGAACCTGGCACGGGTGGCAGCCTCATGCATACAGCTGCCCTGGGTGGTGGAACCGGGCACGGGTGGAAGCCTCATGCTTACAGCTGCTCTGGGTGGTGGAACCTGGCACGGGTGGCAGCCTCATGCTTACAGCTTCTCTGGATGGTGGAACCTGGCACGGGTGGCAGCCTCATGCTTACAGCTGCCCTGGGTGGTGGAACCTGGCACGGGTGGCAGCCTCACGCTTACAGCTGCCCTGGGTGGTGGAACCGGGTACAGGTGGCAGCCTCATGCTTACAGCTGCTCTGGTGGTGGAACCTGGCAAGGGTGGCAGCCTCATGCTTACAGCTGCCCTGGGTGGTGGAACCTGGCACAGGTGGCACCTCATGCTTACAGCTGCTCTGGGTGATGGGGCTTGGCATGGGTGGCAGCCTCATGCTTACAACTGCTCTGGGTGGTGGAACCGGGCATGGGTGGCAGCCCTATGCTTGCTTACAGTTGCTCTTGGTGGTGAAACCTGACACGGGTGGCAGCCTCATGCTTGCTTACAGCTGCTCTGGGTGGTGGAACCTGGCACGGGTGGCAGACTCATGCTTACAGCTGCTCTAGATGGTGGAACCTGGCACGGGTGGCAGCCTCATGCTTACAGCTGCTCTGGGTGGTGGAACCTGGCACGGGTGGCAGCCTCATGCTTACATCTGCTCTGGGTGGTGGAACCTGGCACGGGTGGCAGCCTCATGCTTACAGCTGCCCTGGGTGGTGGAACCTGGCACGGGTGGAAGCCTCATGCTTACAGCTGCCCTGGGTGGTGGAACCTGGCACGGGTGGCAGCCTCATGCTTACAGCTGCTCTTGGTGATGGAACCTGGCACGGGTGGCAGCCTCATGCTTACAGCTGCCCTGGGTGGTGGAACCTGGCACGGGTGGCAGCCTCATGCATACAGCTGCCCTGGGTGGTGGAACCGGGCACGGGTGGAAGCCTCATGCTTACAGCTGCTCTGGGTGGTGGAACCTGGCACGGGTGGCAGCCTCATGCTTACAGCTTCTCTGGATGGTGGAACCTGGCACGGGTGGCAGCCTCATGCTTACAGCTGCCCTGGGTGGTGGAACCTGGCACGGGTGGCAGCCTCACGCTTACAGCTGCCCTGGGTGGTGGAACCGGGTACAGGTGGCAGCCTCATGCTTACAGCTGCTCTGGTGGTGGAACCTGGCAAGGGTGGCAGCCTCATGCTTACAGCTGCCCTGGGTGGTGGAACCTGGCACAGGTGGCACCTCATGCTTACAGCTGCTCTGGGTGATGGGGCTTGGCATGGGTGGCAGCCTCATGCTTACAGCTAACCTGGGTGGTGGAACCTGGCACAGGTGGCAGCCTCATGCTTACAGCTGCCCTGGATGGTAGAACCTGGTACGGGTGGCAGCCTCATGCTAACAGCTGCTCTGGATGGTAGAACCTGGCATAGGTGGCAGCCTCATGCTTAAGCTGCTCTGGGTGGTGGAACCTGGCATAGGTGGCAGCCTCATGCTTAAGCTGCTCTGGGTGGTGGAACCTGGCACGGGTGGCAGCCTCATGCTTACAGCTGCTCTGGGTGGTGGAGCCTGGCACGGGTAGCAGCCTCATGCTTACAGCTGCTCTGGGTGGTGGAACCTGGCATGGGTGACAGCCTCATGCTTACAGCTGCTCTGGGTGGTGGAACCTGGCACGGGTGGCAGCCTCATGCTTACAGCTTCTCTGGGTGGTGGAACCTGGCACGGGTGGCAGCATCATGCTTACAGCTGCTCTGGGTGGTGGAACCTGGCACGGGTGGCAGCCTCACGCTTACAGCTGCTCTGGATGGTGTAACCTGGCACGGGTGGCAGCCTCATGCTTACAGTTGCCCTGGATGGTGCAACCAGTCACGGGTGGCAGCCTCATGCTTACAGCTGCCCTGGGTGGTGGAACCTGGCAAGGGTGGCAGCCTCATGCTTACAACTGCCCTGGGTGGTGGAACCTGGCACGGGTGGCAGCCTCATGCTTACAGCTGCTCTGGGTGGTCGAACCTGGCACGGGTAGCAGCCTCATGGTTACAGCTGCTCTGGATGGTGGAGCCTGGCATGGGTGGCAGCCTCATGCTTACAGCTGCTCTGGTTGGTGGAACTTGGCATAGGTGGCAGCCTCATGCTTAAGCTGCGCTCGGTGGTGGAACCTGGCATAGGTGGCGGCCTCATGCTTACAGTTGCCCTGGATGATGCAACCGGTCACGGGTGGCAGCCTCATGCTTACAACTGCCCTGGGTGGTGGAACCTGGCACGGGTGGCAGCCTCAAGCTTACAGCTTCTCTGGGTGGTGGAACCTGGCACGGGTGGCAGCCTCATGCTTACAGCTGCTCTGGGTGGTGGAACCTGGCACGGGTGGCAGCCTCACGCTTACAGCTGCTCTGGATGGTGTAACCTGGCACGGGTTGCAGCCTCATGCTTACAGTTGCCCTGGATGGTGCAACCGGTCACGGGTGGCAGCCTCATGCTTACAGCTGCCCTGGGTGGTGGAACCTGGCAAGGGTGGCAGCCTCATGCATACAACTGCCCTGGGTGGTGGAACCTGGCACGGGTGGCAGCCTCAAGCTTACAGCTGCCCTGGGTGATGGAACCTGGCACGGGTGGCAGCCTCATGCTTGCTTACAGCTGCTCTGGGTGGTGGAACCTGGCACGGGTGGCAGCCTCATGCTTACAGCTGCTCTGGATGGTGGAAACTGGTACGGGTGGCAGCCTCATGCTTACAACTGCCATGGGTGGTGGAACCTGGCACGGGTGGCAGCCTCATGCATACAGCTGCTCTGGGTGGTGGAACCTGGCACGGGTGGCAGCCTCATGCTTACAGCTGCTCTGGGAGGTGGAACCTGGCACGGGTGACAGCCTCATGCTTACAGCTGCTCTGGGTGGTGGGACCTGGCACGGGTGGCAGCCTCATGCTTAAAGCTGCCCTGGATGGTAGAAACTGGTACGGGTGGCAGCCTCATGCTAACAGCTGCTCTGGATGGTAGAACCTGGCATGGGTGGCAGCCTCATGCTTAAGCTGCTCTGGGTGGTGGAACCTGGCATAGGTGGCAGCCTCATGCTTAAGCTGCTCTGGGTGGTGAACCTGGCACGGTTGGCAGCCTCATGCTTACAGCTGCTCTGGGTGGTCGAACCTGGCACGGGTAGCAGCCTCATGGTTACAGCTGCTCTGGATGGTGGAGCCTGGCATGGGTGGCAGCCTCATGCTTACAGCTGCTCTGGTTGGTGGAACCTGGCATAGGTGGCGGCCTCATGCTTAAGCTGCTCTCGGTGGTGGAACCTGGCACGGGTGGCGGCCTCATGCTTAAGCTGCTCTGGGTGGTGGAACCTGGCACGGGTGGCAGCCTCATGCTTACAGCTGCTCTGGGTGGTGGAATCTGGTACGGGTAGCAGCCTCATGGTTACAGCTGCTCTGGGTGGTGGAACCCGGCAAGGGTGGCAGCCTCATGCTTACAGCTGCTCTGGATGGTGGAACCGGGCACGGGTGGCAGCCTCATGCTTACAGCTGCTCTGGGTGGTGGAACCTGGTACGGGTGGCAGCCTCATGTTTACAGCTGCCCTGGATGGTAGAACCTGCCACGGCTGGCAGCCTCATGCTTACAGCTGCTCTGGGTGGTGGAACCTGGCACGGCTGACAGCTGATGCTTACAGCTGCTCTGGGTGGTGGAACCTGGCACGGGTGGCAGCCACATGCTTACAGCTGCCCTGGGTGGTGGAACCTGGCACGGGGGACAGCCTGATGCTTACAGCTGCTCTGGGTGGTGGAACCTGGCACGGGTGGAAGCCACATGCTTACAGCTGCCCTGGGTGGTGGAACCTGGCACGGGTGGCAGCCACATGCTTACAGCTGCCGTGGGTGGTGGAACCTGGCGTGGGTGGCAGCCTCATGCTTACAGCTGCTCTGGATGGTGGAACTGGGCACGGGTGGCAGCCACATGCTTACAGCTGCTCTGGGTGGTGGAACCTGGCACGGGTGGCAGCCTCATGCTTACAGCTGCTCTGGGTGGTGGAACCTGGCACGGGTGGCAGCCTCATGCTTACAGCTGCTCTGGGTGGTGGAACCTGGCACGGGTGGCAGCCTCATGCTTACATCTGCTCTGGGTGGTGGAACCTGGCACGGGTGGCAGCCTCACGCTTACAGCTTCTCTGGATGGTGTAACCTGGCACGGGTGGCAGCCTCACGCTTACAGCTGCCCTGGGTGGTGGAACCTGGCACGGGTGGCAGCCTCACGCTTACAGCTGCTCTGGGTGGTGGAACCGGGCACGGGTGGCAGCCTCATGCTTACAGCTGCCCTGGGTGGTGGAAACTGGCAAGGGTGGCAGCCTCATACTTACAGCTGCCCTGGGTGGTGGAACCTGGCAAGGGTGGCAGCCTCATGCTTACAGCTGCCCTAGGTGGTGGAACCTGGCACGGGTGGCAGCCTCATGCTTACAGCTGCCCTGGGTGATGGAACCTGGCACGGGTGGCAGCCTCATGCTTGCTTACAGCTGCTCTGGGTGGTGGAACCTGGCACGGGTGGCAGCCTCATGCTTACAACTGCTCTGGATGGTGGAAACTGGTACGGGTGGCAGCCTCATGCTTACAGCTGCCCTGGGTGGTGGAACCTGGCATGGGTGGCAGCCTCATGCATACAGCTGCTCTGGGTGGTGGAACCTGGCACGGATGGCAGCCTCATGCTTACAGCTGCTCTGGGTGGTGGAACCTGGCACGGGTGACAGTCTCATGCTTACAGCTGCTCTGGGTGGTGGGACCTGGCACAAGTGGCAGCCTCATGCTTACGCTGACCTGGGTGGTGGAACCTGGCATGGGTGGCAGCATCATGCCTACAGGTGCCCTGGATGGTAGAAACTGGTACAGGTGGCAGCCTCAAGCTAACAGCTGCTCTGGATGGTAGAACCTGGCATGGGTGGCAGCCTCATGCTTAAGCTGCTCTGGGTGGTGGAACCTGGCACAGGTGGCACCTCATGCTTACAGCTGCTCTGGGTGATGGGACCTGGCATGGGTGGCAGCCTCATGCTTACAGCTAACCTGGGTGGTGGAACCTGGCACAGGTGGCAGCCTCATGGTTACAGCTGCTCTGGATGGTGGAGCCTGGCATGGGTGGCAGCCTCATGCTTACAGCTGCTCTGGTTGGTGGAACTTGGCATAGGTGGCAGCCTCATGCTTAAGCTGCGCTCGGTGGTGGAACCTGGCATAGGTGGCGGCCTCATGCTTACAGCTGCTCTGGGTGGTGGAACCTGGCACGGGTGGCAGCCTCATGCTTACAGCTGCTCTGGGTGGTGGAACCTGGCACGGGTGGAAGCCTCATGATTACAGCTGCTCTGAGTGGTGGAACCTGGCACGGGTGACCGCCTCATGCTTACAGCTCCTCTGGGTGGTGGAACCTGGCACGGGTGGCAGACTCACGCTTACAGCTGCCCTGGGTGGTGGAACCTGGCACGGGTGGCAGCCTCATGCTTACAGCTGCTCTGGGTGGTGGAACCGGGCATGGGAGGCAGCCCCATGCTTGCTTACAGTTGCTCTTGGTAGTGGAACCTGACACGGGTGGCAGTCTCATGCTTGCTTACAGCTGCTCTGGGTGGTGGAACCTGGCACGGGTGGCAGACTCATGCTTACAGCTGCTCTAGATGGTGGAACCTGGCACGGGTGGCAGCCTCATGCTTACAGCTGCTCTGGGTGGTGGAACCTGGCACGGGTGGCAGCCTCATGCTTACATCTGCTCTGGGTGGTGGAACCTGGCACGGGTGGCAGCCTCATGCTTACAGCTGCCCTGGGTGGTGGAACCTGGCACGGGTGGCAGCCTCATGCTTACAGCTGCCCTGAGTGGTGGAACCTGGCATGGGTGGCAGCCTCATGCTTACAGCTGCTCTGGGTGGTGGAACCTGGCACGGGTGGCAGCCTCATGCTTATAGCTGCCCTGGGTGGTGGAACCTGGCACGGGTGGCAGCCTCATGCATACAGCTGCCCTGGGTGGTGGCACGGGGCACGGGTGGAAGCCTCATGCTTACAGCTGCTCTGGGTGGTGGAACCTGGCACGGGTGGCAGCCTCAATCTCACAGCTGCTCTGGGTGGTAGAACCTGGCACGGGTGGCAGCCACATGCTTACAGCTGCTCTGCGAGGTGGAACCTGGCACGGGTGGCAGCCTCATGTTTACAGCTGCTGGGGGTGGTGGAACCTGGCATGGGTGGCAGCCTCATGTTTACAGCTGCTCTGGATGGTGGAGCCTGGCACGGGTGGCAGCCTCATGCTTACAGCTGCTCTGGGTGGTGGAACCTGGCACAGGTGGCAGCCTCATGCTTGCTTAAAGGTGCTCTGGGTGGTGGAACCTGGCACGGGTGGCAGTCTCATGCTTACAGCTGCTCTGGGTGGTGGAACCTGGCACGGGTGGAAGCCTCATGCTTACAGCTGCTCTGAGTGGTGGAACCTGGCACGGGTGACCGCCTCATGCTTACAGCTAATCTGGGTGGTGGAACCTGGCACGGGTGGCAGCCTCATGCTTACATCTGCTCTGGGTGGTGGAACCTGGCACAGGTGGCAGCCTCATGCTTACAGCTGCTCTAGGTGGTGGAACCTGGCACGGGTGGCAGCCTCATGCTTACAGCTGCTCTGGGTGGTGGAACCTGGCACGGGTGGCAGCCTCACGCTTACAGCTTGTCTGGGTGGTAGAACCTGGCACGGGTGGCAGCCTCGTGCTTACAGCTGCTCTGGGTGGTGGAACCTGGCACGGGTGGCAGCCTCACGCTTACAGCTGCCCTGGGTGGTGGAACCTGGCACGGGTGGCAGACTCACGCATACAGCTGCCCTGGGTGGTGGAACCTGGCACGGGTGGCAGCCTCATGCTTACAGCTGCTCTGGGTGGTGGAACCGGGCATGGGTGGCAGCCCTATGCTTGCTTACAGTTGCTCTTGGTGGTGAAACCTGACACGGGTGGCAGCCTCATGCTTGCTTACAGCTGCTCTGGGTGGTGGAACCTGGCACGGGTGGCAGACTCATGCTTACAGCTGCTCTAGATGGTGGAACCTGGCACGGGTGGCAGCCTCATGCTTACAGCTGCTCTGGGTGGTGGAACCTGGCACGGGTGGCAGCCTCATGCTTACATCTGCTCTGGGTGGTGGAACCTGGCACGGGTGGCAGCCTCATGCTTACAGCTGCCCTGGGTGGTGGAACCTGGCACGGGTGGAAGCCTCATGCTTACAGCTGCCCTGGGTGGTGGAACCTGGCACGGGTGGCAGCCTCATGCTTACAGCTGCTCTTGGTGATGGAACCTGGCACGGGTGGCAGCCTCATGCTTACAGCTGCCCTGGGTGGTGGAACCTGGCACGGGTGGCAGCCTCATGCATACAGCTGCCCTGGGTGGTGGAACCGGGCACGGGTGGAAGCCTCATGCTTACAGCTGCTCTGGGTGGTGGAACCTGGCACGGGTGGCAGCCTCATGCTTACAGCTTCTCTGGATGGTGGAACCTGGCACGGGTGGCAGCCTCATGCTTACAGCTGCCCTGGGTGGTGGAACCTGGCACGGGTGGCAGCCTCACGCTTACAGCTGCCCTGGGTGGTGGAACCGGGTACAGGTGGCAGCCTCATGCTTACAGCTGCTCTGGTGGTGGAACCTGGCAAGGGTGGCAGCCTCATGCTTACAGCTGCCCTGGGTGGTGGAACCTGGCACAGGTGGCACCTCATGCTTACAGCTGCTCTGGGTGATGGGACTTGGCATGGGTGGCAGCCTCATGCTTACAGCTAACCTGGGTGGTGGAACCTGGCACAGGTGGCAGCCTCATGCTTACAGCTGCCCTGGATGGTAGAACCTGGTACGGGTGGCAGCCTCATGCTAACAGCTGCTCTGGATGGTAGAACCTGGCATAGGTGGCAGCCTCATGCTTAAGCTGCTCTGGGTGGTGGAACCTGGCATAGGTGGCAGCCTCATGCTTAAGCTGCTCTGGGTGGTGGAACCTGGCACGGGTGGCAGCCTCATGCTTACAGCTGCTCTGGGTGGTGGAGCCTGGCACGGGTAGCAGCCTCATGGTTACAGCTGCTCTGGATGGTGGAGCCTGGCATGGGTGGCAGCCTCATGCTTACAGCTGCTCTGGTTGGTGGAACTTTGCATAGGTGGCAGCCTCATGCTTAAGCTGCGCTCGGTGGTGGAACCTGGCATAGGTGGCGGCCTCATGCTTACAGCTGCTCTGGGTGGTGGAACCTGGCACGGGTGGCAAACTCATGCTTACAGCTGCTCTGGGTGGTGGAACCTGGCACGGGTGGAAGCCTCATGCTTACAGCTGCTCTGAGTGGTGGAACCTGGCACGGGTGACCGCCTCATGCTTACAGCTGCTCTGGGTGGTGGAACCTGGCATGGGTGACAGCCTCATGCTTACAGCTGCTCTGGGTGGTGGAACCTGGCACGGGTGGCAGCCTCATGCTTACAGCTTCTCTGGGTGGTGGAACCTGGCACGGGTGGCAGCCTCATGCTTACAGCTGCTCTGGGTGGTGGAACCTGGCACGGGTGGCAGCCTCACGCTTACAGCTGCTCTGGATGGTGTAACCTGGCACGGGTGGCAGCCTCATGCTTACAGTTGCCCTGGATGGTGCAACCAGTCACGGGTGGCAGCCTCATGCTTACAGCTGCCCTGGGTGGTGGAACCTGGCAAGGGTGGCAGCCTCATGCTTACAACTGCCCTGGGTGGTGGAACCTGGCACGGGTGGCAGCCTCAAGCTTACAGCTTCTCTGGGTGGTGGAACCTGGCACGGGTGGCAGCCTCATGCTTACAGCTGCTCTGGGTGGTGGAACCTGGCACGGGTGGCAGCCTCACGCTTACAGCTGCTCTGGATGGTGTAACCTGGCACGGGTGGCAGCCTCATGCTTACAGTTGCCCTGGATGGTGCAACCGGTCACGGGTGGCAGCCTCATGCTTACAGCTGCCCTGGGTGGTGGAACCTGGCAAGGGTGGCAGCCTCATGCTTACAACTGCCCTGGGTGGTGGAACCTGTCACGGGTGGCAGCCTCAAGCTTACAGCTGCCCTGGGTGATGGAACCTGGCACGGGTGGCAGCCTCATGCTTGCTTACAGCTGCTCTGGGTGGTGGAACCTGGCACGGGTGGCAGCCTCATGCTTACAGCTGCTCTGGATGGTGGAAACTGGTACGGGTGGCAGCCTCATGCTTACAACTGCCATGGGTGGTGGAACCTGGCACGGGTGGCAGCCTCATGCATACAGCTGCTCTGGGTGGTGGAACCTGGCACGGGTGGCAGCCTCATGCTTACAGCTGCTCTGGGTGGTGGAACCTGGCACGGGTGACAGCCTCATGCTTACAGCTGCTCTGGGTGGTGGGACCTGGCACGGGTGGCAGCCTCATGCTTACAGCTGACCTGTGTGGTGGAACCTGGCACGGGTGGCAGCCTCATGCTTAAAGCTGCCCTGGATGGTAGAAACCGGTACGGGTGGCAGCCTCATGCTAACAGCTGCTCTGGATGGTAGAACCTGGCATGGGTGGCAGCCTCATGCTTAAGCTGCTCTGGGTGGTGGAACCTGGCATAGGTGGCAGCCTCATGCTTAAGCTGCTCTGGGTGGTGAACCTGGCACGGTTGGCAGCCTCATGCTTACAGCTGCTCTGGGTGGTCGAACCTGGCACGGGTAGCAGCCTCATGGTTACAGCTGCTCTGGATGGTGGAGCCTGGCATGGGTGGCAGCCTCATGCTTACAGCTGCTCTGGTTGGTGGAACCTGGCATAGGTGGCGGCCTCATGCTTAAGCTGCTCTCGGTGGTGGAACCTGGCATAGGTGGCAGCCTCATGCTTAAGCTGCTCTGGGTGGTGGAACCTGGCACAGGTGGCAGCCTCATGCTTACAGCTGCTCTGGGTGGTCGAACCTGGCACGGGTAGCAGCCTCATGGTTACAGCTGCTCTGGATGGTGGAGCCTGGCATGGGTGGCAGCCTCATGCGTACAGCTGCTCTGGTTTGTGGAACTTGGCATAGGTGGCAGCCTCATGCTTAAGCTGCGCTCGGTGGTGGAACCTGGCATAGGTGGCGGCCTCATGCTTACAGCTGCTCTGGGTGGTGGAACCTGGCACGGGTGGCAACCTCATGCTTACAGCTGCTCTGGGTGGTGGAACCTGGCACGGGTGGAAGCCTCATGCTTACAGCTGCTCTGAGTGGTGGAACCTGGCACGGGTGACCGCCTCATGCTTACAGCTGCTCTGGGTGGTGGAACCTGGCATGGGTGACAGCCTCATGCTTACAGCTGCTCTGGGTGGTGGAACCTGGCACGGGTGGCAGCCTCATGCTTACAGCTTCTCTGGGTGGTGGAACCTGGCACGGGTGGCAGCCTCATGCTTACAGATGCTCTGGGTGGTGGAACCTGGCACGGGTGGCAGCCTCACGCTTACAGCTGCTCTGGATGGTGTAACCTGGCACGGGTGGCAGCCTCATGCTTACAGTTGCCCTGGATGGTGCAACCGGTCACGGGTGGCAGCCTCATGCTTACAGCTGCCCTGGGTGGTGGAACCTGGCAAGGGTGGCAGCCTCATGCTTACAACTGCCCTGGGTGGTGGAACCTGGCACGGGTGGCAGCCTCAAGCTTACAGCTTCTCTGGGTGGTGGAACCTGGCATGGGTGGCAGCCTCATGCTTACAGCTGCTCTGGGTGGTGGAACCTGGCACGGGTGACAGCCTCACGCTTACAGCTGCTCTGGATGGTGTAACCTGGCACGGGTGGCAGCCTCATGCTTACAGTTGCCCTGGATGGTGCAACCGGTCACGGGTGGCAGCCTCATGCTTACAGCTGCCCTGGGTGGTGGAACCTGGCAAGGGTGGCAGCCTCATGCTTACAGCTGCCCTGGGTGGTGGAACCTGGCACGGGTGGCAGCCTCATGCTTACAGCTGCCCTGGGTGGTGGAACCTGGCACGGGTGGCAGCCTCATGCTTACAGCTGCCCTTGGTGGTGATGCCTGGCACATATGGCAGCCTCATGCTTACAGCTGCTGTGGGTGGTGGAACCTGGCACGGGTGGCAGCCTCAATCTCACAGCTGCTCTGGGTGGTAGAACCTGGCACGGGTGGCAGCCACATGCTTACAGCTGCTCTGCGAGGTGGAACCTGGCACGGGTGGCAGCCTCATGTTTACAGCTGCTGGGGGTGGTGGAACCTGGCATGGGTGGCAGCCTCATGTTTACAGCTGCTCTGGATGGTGGAGCCTGGCACGGGTGGCAGCCTCATGCTTACAGCTGCTCTGGGTGGTGGAACCTGGCACGGGTGGCAGCCTCATGCTTGCTTAAAGGTGCTCTGGGTGGTGGAACCTGGCACGGGTGGCAGTCTCATGCTTACAGCTGCTCTGGGTGGTGGAACCTGGCACGGGTGGAAGCCTCATGCTAACAGCTGCTCTGAGTGGTGGAACCTGGCACGGGTGACCGCCTCATGCTTACAGCTAATCTGGGTGGTGGAACCTGGCACGGGTGGCAGCCTCATGCTTACATCTGCTCTGGGTGGTGGAACCTGGCACAGGTGGCAGCCTCATGCTTACAGCTGCTCTAGGTGGTGGAACCTGGCACGGGTGGCAGCCTCATGCTTACAGCTGCTCTGGGTGGTGGAACCTGGCACGGGTGGCAGCCTCACGCTTACAGCTTGTCTTGGTGGTAGAACCTGGCACGGGTGGCAGCCTCATGCTTACAGCTGCTCTGGGTGGTGGAACCTGGCACGGGTGGCAGCCTCCCGCTTACAGCTGCCCTGGGTGGTGGAACCTGGCACGGGTGGCAGACTCACGCATACAGCTGCCCTGGGTGGTGGAACCTGGCACGGGTGGCAGCCTCATGCTTACAGCTGCTCTGGGTGGTGGAACCGGGCATGGGTGGCAGCCCTATGCTTGCTTACAGTTGCTCTTGGTGGTGAAACCTGACACGGGTGGCAGCCTCATGCTTGCTTACAGCTGCTCTGGGTGGTGGAACCTGGCACGGGTGGCAGACTCATGCTTACAGCTGCTCTAGATGGTGGAACCTGGCACGGGTGGCAGCCTCATGCTTACAGCTGCTCTGGGTGGTGGAACCTGGCACGGGTGGCAGCCTCATGCTTACATCTGCTCTTGGTGGTGGAACCTGGCACGGGTGGCAGCCTCATGCTTACAGCTGCCCTGGGTGGTGGAACCTGGCACGGGTGGCAGCCTCATGCTTACAGCTGCCCTGGGTGGTGGAACCTGGCACGGGTGGCAGCCTCATGCTTACAGCTGCTCTTGGTGATGGAACCTGGCACCGGTGGCAGCCTCATGCTTACAGCTGCCCTGGGTGGTGGAACCTGGCACGGGTGGCAGCCTCATGCTTACAGCTGCCCTGGGTGGTGGAACCGGGTACAGGTGGCAGCCTCATGCTTACAGCTGCTCTGGTGGTGGAACCTGGCAAGGGTGGCAGCCTCATGCTTACAGCTGCCCTGGGTGGTGGAACCTGGCACAGGTGGCACCTCATGCTTACAGCTGCTCTGGGTGATGGGACCTGGCATGGGTGGCAGCCTCATGCTTACAGCTAACCTGGGTGGTGGAACCTGGCACAGGTGGCAGCCTCATGCTTAAGCAGCTCTGGGTGGTGGAACCTGGCATAGGTGGCAGCCTCATGCTTAAGCTGCTCTCGGTGGTGGAACCTGGCACGGGTGGCAGCCTCATGCTTACAGCTGCTCTGGGTGGTCGAACCTGGCACGGGTAGCAGCCTCATGGTTACAGCTGCTCTGGATGGTGGAGCCTGGCATGGGTGGCAGCCTCATGCTTACAGCTGCTCTGGTTGGTGGAACTTGGCATAGGTGGCAGCCTCATGCTTAAGCTGCGCTCGGTGGTGGAACCTGGCATAGGTGGCGGCCTCATGCTTACAGTTGCCCTGGATGATGCAACCGGTCACGGGTGGCAGCCTCATGCTTACAACTGCCCTGGGTGGTGGAACCTGGCACGGGTGGCAGCCTCAAGCTTACAGCTTCTCTGGGTGGTGGAACCTGGCACGGGTGGCAGCCTCATGCTTACAGCTGCTCTGGGTGGTGGAACCTGGCACGGGTGGCAGCCTCACGCTTACAGCTGCTCTGGATGGTGTAACCTGGCACGGGTTGCAGCCTCATGCTTACAGTTGCCCTGGATGGTGCAACCGGTCACGGGTGGCAGCCTCATGCTTACAGCTGCCCTGGGTGGTGGAACCTGGCAAGGGTGGCAGCCTCATGCATACAACTGCCCTGGGTGGTGGAACCTGGCACGGGTGGCAGCCTCAAGCTTACAGCTGCCCTGGGTGATGGAACCTGGCACGGGTGGCAGCCTCATGCTTGCTTACAGCTGCTCTGGGTGGTGGAACCTGGCACGGGTGGCAGCCTCATGCTTACAGCTGCTCTGGATGGTGGAAACTGGTACGGGTGGCAGCCTCATGCTTACAACTGCCATGGGTGGTGGAACCTGGCACGGGTGGCAGCCTCATGCATACAGCTGCTCTGGGTGGTGGAACCTGGCACGGGTGGCAGCCTCATGCTTACAGCTGCTCTGGGTGGTGGAACCTGGCACGGGTGACAGCCTCATGCTTACAGCTGCTCTGGGTGGCGGGACCTGGCACGGGTGGCAGCCTCATGCTTAAAGCTGCCCTGGATGGTAGAAACTGGTACGGGTGGCAGCCTCATGCTAACAGCTGCTCTGGATGGTAGAACCTGGCATGGGTGGCAGCCTCATGCTTAAGCTGCTCTGGGTGGTGGAACCTGGCATAGGTGGCAGCCTCATGCTTAAGCTGCTCTGGGTGGTGAACCTGGCACGGTTGGCAGCCTCATGCTTACAGCTGCTCTGGGTGGTCAAACCTGGCACGGGTAGCAGCCTCATGGTTACAGCTGCTCTGGATGGTGGAGCCTGGCATGGGTGGCAGCCTCATGCTTACAGCTGCTCTGGTTGGTGGAACCTGGCATAGGTGGCGGCCTCATGCTTAAGCTGCTCTCGGTGGTGGAACCTGGCACGGGTGGCGGCCTCATGCTTAAGCTGCTCTGGGTGGTGGAACCTGGCACGGGTGGCAGCCTCATGCTTACAGCTGCTCTGGGTGGTGGAATCTGGTACGGGTAGCAGCCTCATGGTTACAGCTGCTCTGGGTGGTGGAACCCGGCAAGGGTGGCAGCCTCATGCTTACAGCTGCTCTGGATGGTGGAACCGGGCACGGGTGGCAGCCTCATGCTTACAGCTGCTCTGGGTGGTGGAACCTGGTACGGGTGGCAGCCTCATGTTTACAGCTGCCCTGGATGGTAGAACCTGCCACGGCTGGCAGCCTCATGCTTACAGCTGCTCTGGGTGGTGGAACCTGGCACGGCTGACAGCCTGATGCTTACAGCTGCTCTGGGTGGTGGAACCTGGCACGGGTGGCAGCCACATGCTTACAGCTGCCCTGGGTGGTGGAACCTGGCACGGGGGACAGCCTGATGCTTACAGCTGCTCTGGGTGGTGGAACCTGGCACGGGTGGAAGCCACATGCTTACAGCTGCCCTGGGTGGTGGAA